>NC_079367.1:11569123-12169123 GCF_021018895.1 Seriola aureovittata | reverse complement strand
CGCGAATGTGGTGCACCAGTTGTCAGAATGGACGAATAAACAAAGACTCGGATGCACTGTCAGTGCAGGCCTAAAATGGCCCTGTGAGCTTGCCAAGTGTGGCGTATTTTTATGATCAATGATATCATGATTTAAACCCTAACTAAATGGGTTAAGTAATAATCTTGCTTTTCAAGATGGCAAAAAGTATTAAGGTTGTGATTCAGTAGTCTCTGTGTATCAATTGTTAAAACCATCCAGCTGTGTGTTTGTGTGTTCAAAACATATCAATCACTCCTGTTCTCAGTACCCTCATGTCACTGACTTATTAGAAGCACATATGAATCATACTTAATATGTGAAACACGTTTTCTTTCATATCCTGTCTAAAATGAAAACTACAGTGTCCCCAACAACCAAATGTTATGGAATGATATGGCCATTTAAAGAATATCAGCTACTGTTAATATTCTTTGAAAAAATAGCTTTGAAAGATAATTCTCTTTTTGTATGGTTTGTTTGATTTGCAGCCTTCCCCATGGTAGGTTTATTTATATTTGTCTGTGACCTTGCTCATCATTACTCAATTAGATTCTCAGGTTGTTTTGTTAATATTGTAAAGTGATATTCTGGTGATGAAGGTGATCATGATGATTGTGATTATTGGATGAATGAATGCCAAGGGGTTAAAAGTAAATGTACAAATGTATTTATTTTATAATCATAAGGTTAGTAGGATACTTGATTATAGCTTTATGGCCAATCTACTCATAATACATGGTGACAAAACTATTTGTAGTGCTGTCTCTTAAAGCCAATATTTCATAATTTGATACAGACTAAGATTTATTCTAATGTTTAAATGTCAGTGGATTACTTTGAGTGGTTCACAGAAATATGCACTTTGTTGTAACCATTATTGGGAGACTTAAAAACTGGGGAAAGTGTGAGGGTGCTGAGAACATAAACTGAGCTGTGTGTATTTTGCCATCTTTTTTTTCTTTAGAAGACAGCATATTAATGGCTATGAAATCTGTTTGAACCAAGTTCATAAAATCATTTGAAGTCTCAGCCCAGTCGTTTTTTAAAATAATTGTATCAACTGTGATTTGCGTGGTTCCTTGCATTTGATTTTTTTATGCCAGGTATCTGCCCCTACACAAATGGCAGTGTCAGTAGTAGCATGGTTCCAGTTGTTTTCTGGTGGGAGATTGTATCTTGAGATGATTGTGGACCTAATCATCTCAAATGGGCTAGATGGGTTGGTCTGAGATTAAAGGGGCAACAGCTGTAATAGCTGTCACCAACAGCACAGCAATCTGTTTGAAACCATGACCAGTTGTTGTAAGAGAGCGAGATACAAGGCTCACCATTGCATTTTGTCAGTATTCTTATTTGGTTTCTTTCTCTCTATGATTGCAGTGAATGGTAGTGTCTAGAAAGGGTATGTCCCTTCAGGAGAGAGGTGCCAATGTCCAACCGGCCTAATTCCAATCCAGGGGGGTCACTGCGCCGTTCACAGAGGAACACTGCTGCGGCCCAGCCACAAGACCACACAGTCGCAGGAAGGTGAGCCTACAAAGTCCTCAAACTTATCATCCAATTTTTGTTAAAATCTCAGTTCAAAGTTAGAGGCAGTAATTGTAGTTTGTGGGAACATCACATGGGTTTTTCTTGAAGGGACAAATAAAAGAGGGCTGTTTTAGTAGAGGGGTTTGTTCTTAGTTCATAGGTGGTGTTTGTGTGTTGTAAATTGAAATGTAATGCAGAATGGTTATATTGGCCTCTTTGATCAAAGTTCAAGCTTATCTTGTGTTTGTTTATCATAGTCAAATGGTGATTAACTCTTTTTTAGCTGTTTTTCATGCTACTCAAAAGGTGTTAAACTTCAGAGGATATGCAGATGCAGTCAGGCAAATTGATTTGGGGATTGATCAAGTCTCTCTTTTATGTGGCTTAATTACAGAAACCTACACTATCACTTGCTCTTTAATTTCCAACCTTACAGGTTGCAGTCAGAGCAGGTAAAACATAAAGCAAATTCCCCACCTGAAAGCAGAAGACCTAATTCTAAGGCTTCCAAAGCCACAGCCAGCACAGCCACTGGCCAGTCCAGAGGGCACAGCTCAAGAAGGTACCCCTCCTCTCTTCTTGGTGCTCAATGTGTGCGTGTGTGATTGTGTATGTAGGATTTGTACTGTATATAATAACGTCATACTTATTGTACACCTTTGGGTTTTGTGCTAAATCTTAATGAGTACAATGAATGTGGCATTGTAATTCATCACTTCTTATGGTTTCAGAAATTTCTTAAGATGGTGTTTTGTTGTCCCTCTTGCTCCCTGGCAGAAGCGGTCTTACTCTGTCCGTGGCTTCATTTGTGTTGCAAGACGACCCAGAGGCTGCAGGGACATCTGAACAAGAACGACCAGGCCGCCAGTCAAAGAGTGAAGGCACCCGAGGGCTAAAGCGAAGCGAAGCTCCTGACCAAATCAGTACTTTTGGACCGACCCCTGCCAAGAAGCCCAAATCGCTCCCACCACCCCGAGACAATACCTCAGAGACCAAGAAAGGCCAAGCTAAGTCCAAGAAAAGATCACTTGCTTCAGAACCACCTGCATCGTCAGGTCGAGGTCAGAGCAAGAAGAGTGGGTCCGCTGGGGCCTCACCAATCCAGAAACGGAAGAAAGCGGACTCTCTCCCCGGTCTAAGTAGTACCGCTGGGTCCCTCCCCAATCGTACTGAGGGCAGAACTGCAAAACCCACCAAGCTGGCGTCTAAATCGGCCGCCTCAGCCAAAGCTGGGTGTAGCAACGTGACGGACTCCTCTTCCTCTGCCTCCACCTCTTCCTCCTCCTCCACCACAGGCACCAACAGCGCCACCACGCAGGGCGCTCGAGTCAAACAGGGAAAAGATCAGACCAAGGCACGTCGCTCTCGCTCGGCCTCAAGCCCTTCCCCACGCCGTAGTACCCGTGACAAGGAGCAGGCCAAATCTGCCAGCTCTTCAAAATTTGAGTGGGCAGCACGCTTTAACCCCAAAGTCAACCTGCCAAAACCCAAACTGTCCTTGCCCGGATCCTCCAAAACTGAGACTTCCAAACCTGGGCCATCAGGATTACAAGCTAAACTAGCAAGTGAGTCACATTGCCTGTGTGTGGAACCCTTCTATTCATTGTAGAAACACTCATTTTATCTACTCTCTTAGCTGTAGCATCTCTTTTTAACAGCTTTTTGTTAAGAGAGTATTTCAGTGCTATTTAATACCATTTCAGAAATATTTGATGTTGTTTTCATACCGTTACATATTTAAATTCATTCAGTCTTCTATTAGCCATGGGAGCGGTTGAGTATGGTGAAGGGAAGTATGTGAGGGTTTCCTTTTTAATGGGTTTGTTATTGCATGAAAAGATAGAGTGGTTTAAACAGGCTAATGGTTGGCTTGTTGAGGGTCAGCACATTATTCTTGTGTGCTTGGTTGGAGGTTACACCTCTGGGATTAAATATCACAGGACCTGTGATCCGAGTAGTGTCTCAGCATCAGTTACAAAAGCTCACTCTTAACTTGCTTGGAGCAAATACATTTGGTTTAAGTGTCACCCAGTTGAGACACATCACAACATACATACACCAAACCGGTAACCATACAGATAAATGAATAACCTTCAATAAAAATTAGTATACATTGTTTACACATAGGGATAACATTTCACCAAGCCTTTATCCAGGTATCTATGTAACTCATGATGTACACATCTTGCATGAATGCAGATGGTGACACTCTGACATGCATACAATAAAGTGTGCGTATGTGTTTCTTGACTAGCATGTCTCGTTGACATGTGCTGAGTGTGGACTTCACTGAGCTGGTGAACTGGCTCAGATTTCAGGCTTAAGTACCTGAAGCCTGAAACTGGAGAGCAGCTAAATACATAAAAACTGCTGGTCACTCAGTTAGCGGTGTGGAGAAAATGTATGATTTCACATGTATGGTAGACACTTAAAGAGTCAAATTCAGAGGGACTTTTCTAGTAAAATGGTCTTTATTGTGGCATTTACACTATCAGTCAAAAGTTTGAGAAATACCCTAATTTTCCAGTTTCCATTGAAATTTCAGCAGTTCAAGTCCAGTGAATAACATTACATGATATGAAGGAAGTGGTAAACTGCTCAAGGTACAAAAAATGTTAAGGTCACCAAAAACTGAAATCATGTACATTTAAAAGAAAACAGATCTTTTTCATGGATTAAGAATTTTCTAATTTACAGCTTTCCTGTAGCAATGGAAGTAAATGAAGACTTGAAAGTTAATGCAAACAGTTCCTACAAGTGCAACACATTTGTGGGAACTTCAAAACAGTGTTTAATTTCCAGTAGAAAGAACTGCAAAAGTATATTTGCCTGCTGAATTAGTCAAAAATTATTAAATGATTGATTAAATTTAGAATTTAAGATTACATGATTCATTTTTTTAATCTTTATTATTTATTTGTTGTATGTCTTATTTTCAAAAACACTCAGACATTACACTATTAAAATTTCAGTAAAAACTGGAAAAATTTAGCTGTTTTGACTAGTTGTGTATTATAGTGACTTGATTCTGGTCTTTTGGGATTGTGCTGGTAGCTGTGTTGTCAGGTTGGCAATCAGTTTTTTTTGTAACCATGAATTTGGGCAGAGATTTGGTACTAATTATTAATTAATTGAGTTTGAATCGTATGATGATATAGTCTGATTTTTTTTTTTTTTTTCTCCAACATAAATACATATCGTAATCATTTGTGATAAGGAGAACTTACATTTTGTCAGTGCTCTCTGGCAGACAAACCATGCAATGGCAAATGTTTCTAAATTACCATATTAATGTATTATTGACAGTTGTGGACTGCAATTTCTTGTTACATATTGGCTGTCATATACACTGATATATCTATCATAATCTAAAATTGTTTGGAAATATCTGCCAGGCTGATTTATTGGTTGGGCTCTTGTACCAATACTAAAATATTTGGCCAGATAACATACCATACTTTGCTCCGTAAAAACATGTTTGACCTATTTAACAAAATATTTAACCTATTTAACAAAATAGGTCAAACTTATGAAATGCATCAACTGTATTAAATGTTGGTCTTACAAGCATTCTAAAGAAACCTAAATAAAGTACAGAAGACAGTCAACTAAACATTGTTTTGAATAAGACAATATCTGATCAGAGGAAGCAAAACTAACTTTTGGTATCTGACAATTGCCAATAAGCAATGCAACAGCCACCATTTGGTCCGCGCTAAAGAAGTATTGAAGTTTGGTATCCATAGTGTGTAGAGGGGAGAAATTGCAGGAACAATAGGCCAGATACACAGAGATATTGCAGTAGATATTTGGTGTCTGTGGTTAAGTGAGTTTAAGCTGTCAGGTCAGTGTGAGGTCAGGCTGTTCTAGGCAGGTGAAAGGATAGAAACTGAGGTGGGCTCTGTGCCATGGGCCCTGGGCCAAAATGGAGAGACCCCTCCTAAGTTGGCTTTGGTTTGTTGGCCCACCAGCTGACCAGGGGTATGTTTGAGGGCAGGGAAGGGCTCATAAGCTGTTTCTGTCAAGAGGGGAAAAACTTCATCTCTCTTGGAATATCTTCATTTGTCGGCCTTTAATAACTTTTTTACACACAGATTCTGTTACTTTCAGCTATAATGGTGAGTAAGCATATACAATGCTGTTAACATGTGTTCCAGTGATACTGTATGGCTTTCCATTGCACAATGTCATTTTGCATTCATGTTGAATTAGAAATGTTACTGCAGCCTCAACAATAGGGAAAGGTTTATTATTGCATTGGCTGTAGATAATTGAATCTTAATTTGGAATCTTTGTGAAACTTGTGGAGAAATGTGTGTGAAGATATATTACTATTTGACCAGTTATAATTGGCCAGCTATAAGTGGGACACAAAGCTATGGTCAAATAAAGTACAAAAAAAGAAATAATAGTTCTTATCTCTTCAATTAATTTGGTCTTAATTTTTGAAATGTTTATTTTTATACTGCTGAATTATGAGTCATGGATCCAGCATGAAGGTTGTCCTGTCATAGCGCCATAGCTGGGTTACTATTAATACCCTTCTAGTCAGTGGTACAGGGCTCCAAACAGGCAACACCAGAGCCTTTACAATATTGAAAAGTAACACTCAGCATCAATCTGTGCTTTGATTGGCCAACATTTTTCACAGCCCTATGACCAATAATTATGCTATGTTGATATGTTTTCCATTGTGGTGCCATGGTTAAGTGATGCATAAAAGAATAGTATTGTGTTTAATTATTCAACCCTAATACAAGGTGAAACTTGTTGTGAATGCCTTTTGATAGCTAGATGACAAATGTTTCATATCTGGCGTGTGAATCAACACAAATATCAAACTAGTTTGATTTATTTTGCTTTGAGAATGTATTTCCATCAAAAATACCAGTGTTTATGCTTTTCCCACCTTAGGTTTGAGGAAATCCACTAAGAAGCGCAGCGAGTCTCCTCCAGCAGAGCTCCCCAGCTTTCGGCGGAGCACACGCCAGAAGACCACGGGCTCCTGTGCCAGCACCAGGTATAAATCACAGTGATGACAGTGTAGGCTATAGTATAAATATTGCTGCATAAAAAAGTACATGAAATTTGCCTTGTAACGTTTCTGATGCTCTCAGACAGCTCTTTTGTGCCATTTGCCATTGTGAAAAAGAAACTGGAAACAATCATCCCCCTTTTATGCAGTAAATCCATCATTCATTGGTTAATTTGGGTCATGTGACCGCTGAAAATTAAGCACAGGTGAGTTTTATTTTGTTTGAGGAACTAATTTCAATTGATCAATAGGTGCCAATAATTGTCACTGTTGTTTCAAAATTGGTTCATCCGAATTTATTTCTGAGGATATTCTGAATCATGTACTTGAAATTCAGGTGCCAATAGTTTTTACCAGAACTATAACCTTCATCATGGTAGAATTAATTGCAGGGCTGCCGTTTTAGACTGCATTGGTTTTAGCCAGTTGTACCCAAGTGGCACCAGAGTGTATGTTTTGAAGACTTTAAACAACAACAATTTATAGCACTAATAAGGCACTAATAGAGTTGGTATTTTATTTTGTAAGATACATTTTTAATAAGTGATCTGTCTCTTGTACAAAACAAAGTATTGTTGTAACTATTAGAATGATAAATTTACCCAAATGATTGATATTACTTTGTGGTGTCCTGATTTTTAGTTTGCATTTTTTTTTGTTATTTCTTCCAGTCTTTTTAATGTTGGTTTTATATTGATATTGGGTGTGATCTGATATTTATTTATGATTGTTGAATAGAGATGTTTTCAATTGCTGCTATTTGAAATTTTTATGTTTAACAAAGCTGCTTTAAGATGATCTTTTCCAAATCAAGTGAGCATTGAAATGAGCTAACTTAAGCTTTGTTTGGCCCAGTGACTGTATCCTTTATTGAAGTTGAGGACACAGTGAAAGCTCTGTGCTGACCTTATTTATTTTTATATAATGCCAGCAATTCACCTTTTGTTTTCTGTGTAAAGTCCCACTCCACATAAACCCAGGCACCGTTGCAGGATAATAGCTAGATTTCAAAGCAAGATGGCAAAACAGAATAAGAAAATCAGCCTGATGCAGAGGACGATAAAGGACAGTACTGTCTCAGTTGATGAAGCTGTTTCACAAAACGAAATAACTGGAGGGTATTGTTTTGACCATTACTCACGTTTACTTCACTTACCACATTAAAAAACTGAAGGGGAGAGCCTTGGGTTGACCTAGGTATCATTACTATTGTCTATAAAGCAGAATACTTCACTGAATATATTGGCTCTATGAACAGTGACCTTGAACACACACATGAAGATGTCTAAGACTATAAATTGGCATTTTGGACTGCACAGTATCTATCAGAACGTGGACAAATCTGGATGTTTACATGAGCATAATCATTATATAAAGCATGAAAAAATATCCAGGGGAACCACTGCTGTGTATTTATTTGACTGAGAGTGGTAACACAGAATGTGCTATGTTTTGTGATTACTGTACTGTCACTCATTGTCAATCTGTTTTTGCTCATACCATAGTCGGCGGGGTTCAGGCCTAGGCAAGCGCGGGGCAGCCGACGCTCGCCGACAGGAGAAAATGGCCGACTCCGACAACAACCAGGATGGGGCCAACTCATCAGCTGCTCGCACTGATGAGGCATCACAAGGAGCTTCAGGTACCTATCATCAGTTTTTCAATTCTTTTTTGCTAGTAAAAATTCTTTTTTTGCTATGGGAAGTGGAGCCTTTGGATGATCAAGAATTTTCCATTAATTTGCTCGATAATTAAACCTCTTCAAGCCTACAGTTTAAGGCTTTTTCTAAGTAGCATCAAAAGCCAGCAACTTGAAAGACTGTTCTCTTTCTTTACTATTTAAGTTTGACTGTGAGTTTTATTTTCATACTGTTTGTTTGTCCAGCTTCAAGCTCAGTTGCTGGAGCAGTTGGCATGACCACGTCTGGAGAGAGTGAGTCTGATGACTCTGAAATGGGAAGGCTTCAAGGTATGTTAAACCCACCACCCCCACACACGCAGACACACACACACACACACAAACACGCAGACACAACTCTGTTTCACCTTTAGTATAGTTGATTTCTAAACCTTGCTGTTTTTGTCCTTGTAGCCCTACTGGAGGCCAGAGGTCTCCCCCCACATCTTTTCGGGCCTCTGGGACCCCGCATGTCGCAGCTATTTCACAGGACCATAGGCAGTGGAGCCAGTGAGTGCAATCTTCTTACCCCTACATCAGTGTTATTCATGTTTGGTAAGCTCTAGATAACTGTTGAGAAATTCTGCCCCCTATTTTCAGGCTCCAAGGCTCAGCAACTGCTGCAGGGCCTGCAGGCCACAGGCGACGAGTCTCAGCAGCTCCAAGCTGCTATTGAGATGTGCCAGCTGCTGGTGATGGGCAATGAGGAGACACTTGGTGGATTCCCCGTCAAGAGTGTGGTGCCCGCTCTGGTCAGTCTTATTCCGTTCTGCCATTCACCTTTTCATTGTCTCCTGTATGTATTGCAGCTGTACCTTATCTAGACTTTATTTAGCTGAGTAAAATAGCTTCCATGTTGCTTTGCTTTTTGCAATAGGACAATCTGCAATTCCTAGAAAATGAAAATTATTTTGTCAAACATTGTATGTGTAATATTTGATTTACCACTGATCTGATTCCATATTTATACTCAACTTTCTTTCACAGATTACACTGTTACAAATGGAGCATAACTTTGATATTGTGAGTATGATGAACTTCTATGGTTGCACATGTAGTCTTTTGTTTGATTCATTTTTGTAATGGTACTGGGTTTGTTTTTGCCTTCGATCTGTGTACATAGATGAATCATGCCTCTCGTGCACTCACATATATGATGGAGGCACTGCCTCGATCCTCTGCTGTGGTGGTCGATGCTATTCCTGTCTTCCTGGAGAAGGTAAGACATTGCGTTCTCTGTCTGTCTCTAATCGCTTGTTAATTCGCAGTGGTGGCCTTTTGATATGCTAATAACTTGTTCCACCTTCTTGTATGCAGCTTCAGGTGATCCAATTCATTGACGTAGCAGAGCAGGCCCTGACTGCCTTGGAGATGTTGTCAAGGCGACACAGTAAAGCCATTTTGCAGGCTGTAAGTGTTTCAACTCTCTTTTTATCATAACCTTAAATCTTTTAGCCCTGATTATAGACCACTCTTTTAGCCACGATTATAGACCACAATAACGTTATAATTTTATCCCTCACAGGGTGGGCTCGCCGACTGCCTCCTCTACCTGGAGTTCTTTAGCATCAATGCTCAGAGGAATGCTTTGGCCATTGCAGCCAACTGCTGCCAGAGCATCACTCCAGATGAGTTCCACTTTGTTGCTGATTCTCTGCCACTGTTGACTCAGAGACTCACACACCAGGTACTTTTCTCCCCATGTCAGAGAACAGCGAACTACAAAATACAACACCATCACAGTGGGGTTTTGGCTTAGGTGGTACTTGGGGGTGTTCCTCTTGGAAGAATTTTCACAATTGAGATGTTAAATTGATAGTAATCACATGGGTTAATTTTCTTAAAATGCCATCAATGATGAGAAAGACCTGTGTTTGATGGGCTTGATAAGGAAAAAAATGTATACTAATCATACTAGCTTGCTCAAAGCACATATTTCACAATCAATCATACTTCTTTCCATTTTTCAAGCAGCCAGCATCTAAAATGCATTTAGCACAAGTAAGAGAAACAATGTGGCAAACTAAAGAATTCCTGCTTGGTGAGGGTGTCTAGCAGTGTTGTCCATTTAAATGCAGATTGGTAAACCATCTGTACTTGGTGTTTTCATAGTGTATTCTACAAATTCAAATATATTTGTGCATTAATGTAGCTGATAATATATTATAGATTGTTGACATCGTTGTGTTATTAGACAGCTGCATGAGCATGCTAGTCAAGGTGCTTATTAGTCAGTAATCACCTTTATATTTTCTGTTGAACTCTAGCTTTTTAAAGACATTGCAGCACATCTTTTATTTTGCTGGTCATTCATTGAAAAATGAGTCAAGATTTAATTGTGCATAGTTCATTTTGTCAGGAGTTAACAAGAATCAACAATGGTATCCAGTAAATGTTGCTCGTCTGCATTATTATTAATTTGGATGAGCTTGTAGAGGTTGTCTGAGGAGTACCTAATGCCACATTTGCATAGCAGCACTGGCTGCAGCAGGTTATTGATGCAGAAACAGACTGTCAGTCACACAGTCTGATTTTTGTAGGCATAAAAATATACTTTTTCGGGCACACATACAAATGATCACTTTGAGCTCACTTGGATTTTTCAGTGTATCATCTTCCTCCGTATCATAACCTCCATCTATTGATGCTCCAATTAGTATTTATTTAAGTATTTCATTTCAGTCTAACCCTATAGAAAACATTCACTAATGACTATATTCATTTAAAACTCTTTCAGGATAAAAAATCCGTCGAAAGCACTTGTCTCTGTTTCGCCAGACTGGTGGACAACTTTCAACATGAAGAGGTTTGTACCTCTGTTTTTTAAGACTTAACACCATGTTTGCTGTCTCTATATTATCCTTTCCATTAACAATCCAACCCACCTAATGTGCATATGTGTCTGTATTTAAATCAAACAGAACCTGCTGCAGGAGGTGGCGTCACGGGATCTGTTGACCAATATTCAGCAGCTGCTGGTAGTGACCCCTCCTGTGCTGAGCTCGGGGATGTTCATCATGGTTGTGCGCATGTTTTCCCTCATGTGCTCTAACTGCCCCTGCCTGGCAGTCCAGCTTATGAAACAAAGTGAGTAACCCTCAAACATGCACAGACCAACCCCCCCCCCCCCCGTCTGTTCACATTGACTTGCATGTCGTTGAATGCCTCTAAAATCCACTTTGCATTCAATTTAAACAGACTGTAGCTTTAGTGTAGGAATGTTCTGTGCTGAAGATGCAACAGGCCAACTGACAACAGAAATGTCTTTGTGTTACCTTCTCTAAACAGACATAGCCGAAACTCTGCGTTTCCTCTTGTGTGGTGCATCAAATGGCAGCTGCCAGGAACAGATTGAACTGGTACCCCGGAGCCCCCAGGAGCTCTATGAACTGACCTCCCTCATATGGTAACATCTGTTCAATATTGTATGGGCTAAGTTTGATGCTTTAAAATGCCTGTCAAATGTTCTTGTATTGTCCTCTGCACAATTTACAGAAACTATAAAATATACTCACACTGACGTGGGGCCTACAACAGTGCCACCAATGTTACTGCTGCTTCTCTCAGACCTTGAACAGCAGATGCAATTGCTTTGCCACAGTAGTCAGTTTATAATAATAAATCCATGGCAGTGGTCATTAGTATAAATTTCCTAAATTTACATTTCCTCTTACTATATATTGCAGTGCTCCATTAGCATCTAACCAAATATATATGTTTAAAGCACAGTTATAATAGTGTCCAACAGCAGCCAACATTGTTTTGAACATTTTGCATTGAAGACACAGTGACATGCAAGGGTTGTTTTTCAAATTAATCCACAGAACAAGTTGTCACTTTTATGTGATAGCCACTACTGTAGGGACACCTACTAAGTCATACCACAGAATAGTCTGTTAATAAAACAACATGTCATGTCTGAGTCATCTCGGTAAAACTCAGTGTTGTAGCTTTCTGACACCTCTGTTCTTCTGACAGTGAGCTGATGCCCTGCTTACCTAGAGAGGGCATCTTTGCTGTTGATGTAATGCTGAAGAAGGGTAGTGCCCAGACGACTGAGGGTGCAATCTGGCAGTGGAGGGATGACCGGGGGCTGTGGCATCCTTACAACCGCATTGACAGCCGCATCATAGAGGTATAAATGCATCAGATACAAACTGTATCTATATGATCTCAAAATTTGTGACAAATGCATTAAATTACATTGTGTAAGCATTTACACATTCAATTACGTGGGACTGATTCATACGCGATACTGACGTTAGATGTATTTTTTGATTATCTGGTCCCACAGACAGCCCACCAGAACGGAGAGGATGAGATCAGCTTGTCAACTCTGGGCCGTGTGTACACGATTGACTTCAACTCTATGCAGCAGATAAATGAAGACACAGGAACAGCACGTGGTATCCAGAGGAAACCAAATCCTCTTGCCAACCCCAATACAGGTAATGCATGTCTTGGAAAATTACAGATATTTGTTATATGAAGGTGGCTTGACCAGTTCATCACAGTTGTAGAGGAATAGTCATGAACATCAGACTGTGGAAGATGGACATTTTCAACATTTACAGTTCTAACAGTGACTATGGCAAAAAAAAAAAAAGAAAGTAATTGATAGAATGCTTAATTACGTCATTTTATTTTACAATCTGCATGCATGTGGATTTACATCACACAGATTCTTTCTACTAGAGATTACAGCTGCTTTATGTGAGACAGAGCAGTCAGCAGCATGCTCCAATCAGTTGCTGAATCTTGTCCAGTTGTGTATAAAGGGGGAACCTGTTCACTATCTCTCTAGGGAGTCACCAGGAGGTTCGTCGAGAAGATGCACGAGCCCAGTTGATGAAGGAGGATCCTGAACTGGCAAAGTGCTTTATCAAAACCCTGTTTGGGGTCTTATATGAGGTGTACAGCTCATCAGCTGGCCCTGCTGTCAGACACAAGTGCCTTAGAGCCATCCTCAGGATCATCTACTTTGCTGATGCAGAGCTGTTGAAGGATGTGCTGAGGAACCATGCTGTGTCCAGGTAACACTGCCCGGGCTGTGGGCTGCTTTTAAGATCATGATTACCAAATGTATTCTTTGAGTGAAAGTAAATTGACTTGTGTTTGTGTGTTTTATCTTTTCAGTCACATTGCCTCCATGCTGTCCAGTCAGGACCTGAAGATTGTAGTAGGTTCTCTGCAAATGGCTGAGATCCTCATGCAGAAACTGCCTGATGTCTTCAGTGTCTATTTCAGAAGAGAAGGTAGTGTGTTATCCCATGGAAAACCCATGTCCCACCTTGTCTGCTCACCACAGTAGATGGCCTACAGTGATTTAAAAATGTTGGCCTGAGCTACTTCTAAACTGCATGACAAACATGTCGTACAGTTGTTATAACCCTGTTATGTTTTGTATTAGGCAATCTTTGTCAGGAAATTTCATAGCTGAAAACTGCATCTATCCACATGGAAACTGTGGAAGCTTTAGGGGTTGAGATCCACCCAAAAAGTAAAAAAATATGTTTTGTTCAACTAGAGATCCCATTCGACATATAGACAAAAAATATTTTCCCACCATCTAAAGCTTAACAGTCCATGAGGCAAATGGTTTCATGCAGTTTGTTAATATTTTATCTTGGCAGTAAAATGCACTGCTGCCAGTGTTTTCCTTTGCATTTCCTTTCCAGGGCATTATTCCTTGCCTGCGTTTCACATTAATCTACAGTCCTTAGACAGATGCAAGTGACAACTGTCAAACTTGCTGTGTATTGTGTGTAAGACCTTAGACAGTTTGTAATGCCTCTCTTTCCATTCCAGGTGTAATGCACCAGGTGAAGAACCTGGCAGAGTCTGAGAGCTTTCTAGTCACTAGTCCCCCTAAGGCTTGCCCTAGTGGTACTGCTAGTCTGTGCACAACCACCATCAGCACTGCATCCACCACATCTACTAATAATGCAACTCCAGACCTGGGCTCACCCAGCTTCCAGCACAGCATGGACGACTCACTGGACCTCAGCCCACAGGGGTGAGTCTGTAGCCACATGTGGCTTTGGTTTGGCTGTTTACGGAAGTGTTTCAAAAATACTATTCTAGCACAGACCCAAATTCAGTGTCTCACTGGAATTAATCTCAAATGCAGATTGCACTTGAGCCTGTGCGGAAACTAGCTTCCCAATAAGAGCTTTGTAAAGAAAAAAACATACAAATGCCCATCATGTCTATTGCACAGAAATCCACCAAGCTTTTCCAGACAGGATTCAATGATTAGTACTGTAAGTGATAAATCTTAAGGCGAAATGATAAACAGCATCCAAGGGTTTAAGAGGGGCAAAAAACAAGTTATTTGCTCGGCAATTAGATTAGAGCAGAGAGAGGAAGGAAAAAAGGTCCAGAACTTTGATAACTACATTGAGAAAGACAGTATCAAGAGTGAACTGAGGGACATGATTAGAAGAAGCCACAAAATTATGGTTAACGGAGAGATGGTTGATGTCAGGAGAAGGGGATTCACTGTTCTCACCCTCAAAAAATGTGCGATATGTGAGAACAGAACAGATCTCATCACAATTGTGTAAAATCCATCATTACATTTGATATGAGAAGGTAGGGAGGCAGCAGGATTGTTGTTAGTACATTGTACCACACTCCAGAATTCTGCTGGGTTTGAATACGAGCTGGAGAGCAAATAATATTTCATATACAGGTTTTTCTCACAGAGGGCATACATTTATTTCAAAATTTTCAAATTGAGGCACAGTGGGATTCCTCTTCAGTGTGTCTAGTGAGGGTCCAAGCTTTGTTTTTAGACAAAAATAATGAGGGCAGTTAAGGGGATGACCACAGATTGGATCTATTTTCTATTATCACCCTGATCTTTTTAAAGGGTGGGTCCTTGTTAACAACAGAAAGGAATGTTTTTGTCAGAGATTGTTTAGAAAAGCTTGCTCATTCAAATTTCTTACATTTCTCTTAACTATGATTTTTGATTAAGTTCTTCAGCTTTGTTCCTAAATGGAAAGCACCACTTGCAGTGATTTGTCGTCCCATTAGAAACAATTAAATCAATTAAAGTGGATCTTTAAAGGGATCTTTAGATAAGACATAGTGGGTTCGTCAATCAGTTGAGATAAATCGAGGCTGGAGGAGATCTCCTTTAAATAATCAGAAGCATTAGCATACAACCAATCAGTGTTAAAATCTCCCAGATCTATCATTTCTGTGTTAGTACACCAAGAGAATAACTCTGCCAAATAATCAATAGAGCAAACATCAGCAGAAGGTGGTCTATAAATCCCAATGACAACTAAACTAACTAAAACTAGAGAGACCCATAATTTATCTTTATGGCAGTAAATTCAAAATATTTGGGCACGGTGACAGCATGTAGAATATAAGCATAAAAAGAATTTGACATAAGTGGCAACACCGTCCCTTCCATTTCTGTTGAACTCCTAATTATTTATGGCCACCTCAGAATCACTGTCTTTCTTGAGCCATGTTTCTGAGAGCCAAAATATCTGGATCTGCTTGAGGAACTAAAATATTCAAGTTTCTGATGCTGGCTTCTGGCTTATAATTTTTAAATAAATCAGCCCAAAAACCTTTCTGGTCTTAAAGGTATATGTAATTAAGAATTGAGTAGACTCAGGTGGGCAATGAATCTGAGAAGGAACATAATTACAGGGAATAACAACTGGAATGGAGCTCAGAGATGCTGCAGGGACAGATTCAGGTATACAAGCAGAGCTCCACACTAACTTTTTTTCTCCACCATCCCAAAACTATCCCGAAAAACTATTTTAACCGTCCCAAACTGAATGTAAACCAAATCCAAATGTATAAAGGGGATATCAGTGATTAAACACACTGTCTACAGATGGGGCATGGGATTGTGGAAAAGATTGTATCCCCAGATGATTTAAATCTAAGCATATTAGACAGTATTGGTGTGTTTATTCAGCAAATCGTGTATGCTACTCTTTATCAATTTATTTTAATATTTATGTTTGTCAGTTGTTATTGTAATGAATGGGCAAAGAGATATTTTCTTTACCCCAAGGGCATTATATTAATTATTTTCTCCTCCATCAAGGCGCTTGAGTGATGTCCTAAAGAGGAAACGACTACCTAAAAGAGGGCCTAGAAGGCCCAAATACTCCCCTCCAAGAGATGATGATAAAGTAGACAATCAGGGTAAGTTAAAGTGTTGAAATGGCATTTTGTGGTCATGGTTAGATTCTTACAAATTCTCATAGATTACTTTCCTAATCTACATTTGGGCTCTTTACAGCCAAGAGCCCTACAAGTACTCAGTCACCCAAATCATCCTTCTTGGCGAGTCTCAATCCCAAGACCTGGGGCAAGCTGGGTGCCCAGACCAACAATGCCAACTCAGAGCCCTCACGCACAGCAGGGGTCAGTGGCCTAGCAAGGGCACCTCCCAAGGACTCAATTTCAAATAACAGGTGGGATGATGAATTATTGGAGAAAGTTAATGTTTTTCCACTTTATTATCCTAATCACACTCTTTCTTGCACTTGATTGTCTGTATAATATTAATGCAGAATGATCAGACACTGTTTGTGGGAGTAATGTGTGGATCACTGTAGGTAATCATTATGTATTGTTTTGCAGAGACAAAATAAAGGCCTGGATCAAAGAACAGGCGAGTAAGTTTGTTGAACGCTACTTCAACTCTGAAAATGTGGATGGCAGCAACCCAGCACTGAATGTACTCCAGAGACTTTGCACAGCCACTGAGCAGCTCAACCTGCAGGTAAAATATACATTAATCCATTTATTGAACAGCAAGCATAAAATAACAAAATGTCAACAAATTTAAGGCCATGGATTGCTGACCTCTCTATTGACAAAACTAGTATGTAACAAACCTTTAGTAGGTCCTGTTAATGCAAGCTGGGCAAAGAAAGAAAAGATATTGATATTGAAAGGATATTCATTTAGCAAAGATTCTCTGTATAAAATACATTCCAGTACTGAGACATTTTTCTTCTGTGTTCCTGTTTCTCAGGTGGATGGTGGTATGGAGTGCCTGCTGGAGATCTCCAGTATTGTATCAGAATCTGATGTGTCGTCTTTTGAGATCCAGCACAGTGGGCTGGTGAAGCAGCTTTTGGTCTACCTGACCTCCAACACGGACAGGGACTTGCTGAGTCGTGACGTGCGGCTCAAAAGGTTCCTCCATGTGTTTGCTGGCTGTCCGGTGAGAGACTACAACAATATATATTTTTCTTAAAATATTTAGACAGCCTAACTGTTAAAGTTAGGTATATGGTACACAGTGACCAGTTTTCTTTCTCACATTTTGTATTTTGCTCAGTCTTGGAGGGTGTTTTGCTGTGCACACACATTGGAGGATTGGTGACCTACTCTATGTTTACTGTGTCTTGCTGTCCCTGTTGAATTTAACCTCTTTCTAATCTGACCTCCTGTAGGTTCCAGGAATGGAGCCTGTAGGTCGTCTAGACCCAACGGAGAATGGGCCCTACCTGGCACTGGTGCACAAGATGAACAGCTGTCTGAGCCAAATGGAGCAGTTCCCTGTCAAAGTGCACGACTTCCCCAGTGGCAATGGAAATGGCAGCAGGTCTGTGGCTTTACATAAGTGTATATCTAATCACTATGAGTTATACTGTTTGTTATACATTTGTATAATTTGATGAATTTTTCTCTCCAGGGGCTCTCAGGCACTGAAGTTCTTCAACACACATCAGCTCAAGTGTCAGCTGCAGAGACACCCAGATTGCACTAATGTTAAACAGTGGAAAGGTGGCCCTGTGAAGATAGACCCCCTGGCCTTGGTGCAAGCCATTGAGAGATATCTCGTTGTCAGAGGTGAAGGACTGCATGCATAGTTTTGGAGGATTTATAGACTGCCAAGTCTCTTTTAATGCAGATGGGATTACTGGGGCCCCCCCCTCAAACAGGGAAAACTTAGACCAGAAGGACACTGGGGTTACAGTTTGGTTGCTAACTTAAAATCTTGTCTGTGTAGGGTACGGCCGAATCAGAGAAGAGGACGAAGACAGTGATGATGATGGTTCAGATGATGAAATAGATGAGTCACTGGTATGTGAGGCCATTTATGCCAGATAAGGCTTATCTTTTTATTTGTAAGCAGACAATCCTCTGTGAATATGTGTATTGAACTATACGTTTAATATTATTAATACACTATATAATTTAATACCCAGGCGGCACAGTTCCTGAATTCTGGCAGCGTGCGTCACAGACTACAGTTCTACATTGGTGACCACCTGCTACCATACAACATGACGGTGTACCAGGCTGTACGGCAGTACAGTCTTCAAGCAGAAGAAGAAAGGGAGTCAACGGACGATGAAGCAAACCCACTTGGGCGAGCTGGCATCTGGACCAAAACGCACACAATA
The DNA here is from genome assembly GCF_021018895.1 of Seriola aureovittata. Lineage (NCBI taxonomy): Eukaryota > Metazoa > Chordata > Actinopteri > Carangiformes > Carangidae > Seriola > Seriola aureovittata. The sequence continues at coordinate 12,150,456 of NC_079367.1, read as the reverse complement.
TGGTAAAAATGCTTTTTTGACTAAATTTAACATTTGAAACATTTGAATCTCATTGGCCAGTCTTTGAATGGTCAGTTGAATGAAAATGTTATCTCATTTACCCTAGTGGTGTTAATAATAACTAATTGAGATATACTCTACAGTGCACTGTGAAGTGCTGTATTACACAGTATGATGAGCTCATGTACTTACCACTAGTTGGAATTGCAAAAGGTTATTGGCTTTAGTGCAGTTTCTCCTTAAAATGTTCAGATACCCAAAGTCCTGTCATAAAGGTAAAGAGCTGAAATGATCAGTGTCCAAAACACATGTCTACATATTGAATACAAAAATATTGTCCATACTTTGTTTCACACTGACTTGTTACACTGTAGTGTACATGCCAATAAGAGCATCCAGAGACAAAATGCCCTTTCTTGTTTCCTGGCAGGTATAAGCCTGTGAGAGAGGATGAGGATGGTAGCAAAGATGCTGTGGGTGGAAAGAGGGGTCGAGCCCAGACTGCTCCCACCAAAACCTCACCTCGCAACGCCAAGAAGCAGGATGAGCTGTGGCATGGTGAGAATTCAATATATCCCATAGTGAAGAACTTCTCATGCTAGTTTCAGTATTGTTGTCTAACGCTGGAAAATTATAGCTGCTGATCCAGTGCAGATTTAGGAAAAACATGCTGCATCTATTTCTTTCATTACTTGGTCATATATGAACCGTTGTACTGTTTAAGTCAGCTTTTACATTGTCACGGCAGGGGCTCAAGTTATTTTTACTTGGAAATTCTTACTTAAAGGTTCTGTAAACGATCGTCACTGCCACTAGATGTCGCACTAGACCACGAGCATCTCGGTCCAAAAACAAATGCTTTGTTCAGCCACACCTCCGGCTTCCCTTTGGCCACAACGTCTTCCTTCTCGTTCTGAGTCAGAAAGGTGTTACGAAGCTCAGTGAAAGCAGCCACTCAGCAGACAACAAGAAGTTGAATAAAGTTACTCTGAGTACACCAGAGCCAAAAAAAAAAAAGCCACAACCAGTAGCCCAAGCTAGCACTGCCACGATATGCTCCATAGTAATGCTGACAGTAAGCCAGCTAGCGACATTTGCCAAATACATTCAAAATATTAGTAACAGCAAGTTAGTTAATGTTATCATGCTTCTTTAGCTGGTCACTAATGTAAACAGACATGTAGCATTATGTAGTCATCAAGTTACTTGCACATCAAGCAGAGAAAAGCCACTTCGGAGTCATACTGGAGCCTTTTAGCAGCTCATAGGGTTGTCCTTCTTGGTAAAGGCAGACCAGAATTGGCTCCACAGATCGGGAGACCAGGAAAGTGATTCAACCTTGGACTTATACACCTGGGCTGGGCCACAGGAATGACATTGACAGAGCCGGTAAAAACTTAAAAAAGTTAAATGGACTTTTTAACGGTCCACTGGCTGACTGGAGGCCTTTTCTTCAATGGAAGAAATTCTTGAAGATCATTTTGACCTGAAGGCTGCGTACTGCACTGTGCCATCTCACGCGTGGGCACATGCGCGTGCCGCCATCCCAGATACCAAAATAAAGAACGGAGAAGCTCAGATTACAACACATGCAGAGGGGATGGGACTTCGTTCTTTACTCAGGACACCATCACTACACTACATCTTTATATAGAAAATCATAATTTCATGCTATATAATGGTTTAAAATTTACAGAACCTTTTAACTACTATTGTTAATTCCAATCACTTCCAGATGGTGTGTGTCCCAGCGTCATCAATCCCTTAGAGACATACCTCACTTCGGAGCCACCAGAGACCATAACCTTTGATGACCCCTCTTTAGAGGTCAACCTGCTGCTGAGGGTCCTGCACTCCATCAGTAGATACTGGTTCTACTTATATGATGTAAGTCTCCTTCTCAAAGAATTACAAATGTAAAGCAGTGACTTAAATTGTACCAGACTCCTAAGTGTTGGGTGAATGAATAATTAAAATAATGCCCCTTAAGCTGTAAAAAATGATGTATAGTTCTCAAAATATACACATAAACAGACTTATTTTAACATTGTTTTGATATTAAATTAAGAATCTTGTCCCAATTTATGGCTTTCTATTAATATATTGTCCCAGGCCTACATGCAATTAGTATCAGTTATAGTTTCATGACATAAAATAAAATGAATATTTCTGGTTGTTTTGCAGAATGCTGTGTGTAAGGAAATCATCCCTACCAGTGAATTCATTAACAGTAAGCTGACAGCCAAAGCCAACCGTCAGCTACAAGACCCGCTGGTCATCATGACGGGGAACATCCCTACTTGGCTCATCGAGCTTGGAAAGACCTGGTAAGTGTTTCATACTGTTGACCTGCGAGGAATAAGAAACTGTTCTTTCACCTGTATTATACAGTTTTACTACAAAACAGATGTTGATATATTTGGCTAATGTTAGTTAGTAGTTAATTATTTCTCTCTCTGTCTGTCTCTCTCTCTCTCTCCGTAGTCCTTTCTTCTTTCCCTTTGACACCCGGCAGATGTTATTCTATGTAACTGCCTTTGATCGCGACAGAGCCATGCAACGCCTACTGGACACAAACCCTGAGATCAACCAATCAGATTCTCAGGACAGCAGAGTTGCACCACGTCTTGACAGGAAAAAGGTGCTGTGTGTTGCCACATAGAAGTGCTGCACTTGTAACATTTAATGAAATGTATTCTTTAATAATTTGTGTGTTTCCAATAATTAAATTGTTTAATTTACTTTGTGAAATTTCGATACCTATTTGTATAATTGTTTTTAAGGAGACCTGAATTCAACCCTCTTTCCTCTCTTGACCTGCATTTTCAGAGGACGATAAACCGAGATGAGCTTCTCAAACAAGCTGAGTCTGTGATGCAGGACCTTGGCAGCTCCAGGGCAATGTTGGAGATTCAGTATGAGAATGAGGTACTTTAGTTTTTTATAACCTGAATTGTTCCAAGACATGCACTTTGATGGAAGCATTTTTGGAATCTAATTTTTATCTTCTTTCAGGTTGGCACCGGCCTTGGCCCAACTCTGGAGTTCTATGCTCTGGTATCTCAAGAGCTCCAGCGGGCCGACCTTGGCCTGTGGAGGGGCGAAGAGGTCACTCTGGCCAATCCTAAAGGTATCATCTTATGCATTCAACCTAAGACACACATAAGAAATGATGAACAGCATGTCAAGCTTGCTTTTACTTATTTTCACTTGTAAAACATCTGCACTGAATGCAAATGTAAAAGCTTGTATTTTTATATATAAATGTGATGGTACCCAGTACACTGTAGTATTTTTACCTGACTTGACTCTGACCATACCTTTTTTCTCTGCCCAACAGGAAGCCAAGAGGGAACTAAGTACATGTTCAGCTCCAGAGGACTGTTTGCTGTTCCCTTTGGCAGGACAACCAAACCAGCACACATAGCCAAAATTAAAATGAAGTTCCGTTTCTTAGGAAAGCTAATGGCCAAAGCCATTATGGATTTCAGACTGGTAATGACTTCTGTCTTAGCTAATAGGCTCATATTTTTAACTGAGCATAAGCATTCAGGAATGGCCTTCTGCCAACTCTAAATGAAACTTATTTAGACATGCAGTAGTTTCAAGTCTTTGGTTTCTTTCATTGTGGATGAGATGTGTCCATTTTTGCACCTTATGTAGTTCGCTCTATGTCCAGACAATACTGTTGTAGAATTGAAGTGATCACTTGTTCCTGTACATGTTTTATCTGTAAAATGTGTTTGTGTTGTTACCTGACTTAATGAAACACTTTTTCTCCTGCTCTTTTTCCCAGCTGGACCTGCCCCTGGGGCTGCCGTTTTACAAGTGGATGCTGCGGCACGAGATGTCTATAAGCTCCCATGACCTGGTGAACATTGACCCCAGTGTGGCCAAGTCCATCCAGCACCTGGAGGATATTATCCGCCAGAAGAAGAGGCTGGAGCAGGACCGATCACAGGTAAAAGCAGAACCACCTGGACTCTGCTCCGAAAGATCAAAAGTGAGGACCTTTCTTCTAACACATTTTGGTCGGTTGCATGAAAGCATCTGCCTTGTAAAGTTATCAGTCTCCATTGACAAAATTGACATTTATTATCAAAGCTGATAACAGCTACCACATGTTTTTAGCAGCAGCTCAAAAAATAAAAAATACCTGTAGCGTTCCAGCAATATGTTCACATGCAAGGCAAGTCTGCATCACTGTTTCTCCACCTGTCTCTTAGCACCTGTATTTTTCTATGTTTGTGCGTGTCAGACAAGGGAGACCCTGCAGCAGGCACTGGAGAGCCTGAACATGAACGGCTGCTCAGTGGAGGAACTGGGTTTGGATTTCACCCTCCCAGGATTCCCAAACATTGAGCTGAAAAAGGGCGGCAAAGACGTCCCAGTCACAATCTACAACCTGGAGGAGTACCTCAGGGTATGTGACTCTATCTCTTTCTGGTTCAAACTTTTTTCCTCTTGCTATTGTTCCTCTTAACGTTAATCTTTTGTACCACTTTGCCATTTCTCTTCCTCTAGTTGGTGGTGTACTGGACTTTAAATGAAGGAGTGTCCAGGCAATTTGAGTCATTTAGGGAAGGGTTTGAGTCAGTCTTCCCTTTGCATCACCTGCAGTATTTCTATCCAGAGGAGGTAAGAATTTTTGTATTGTTTTTTCTCCTTCTTCATCAATCATTTATACTGGTAAAACAAAAACGCAACCCATGTTCTTTAATTGCTCATTGTCTCTCCTCTCCTGCCGTAGCTTGACCAGTTGCTGTGTGGCAGTAAATCAGAGACGTGGGACGTCAAGACGCTGATGGAGTGCTGTCGACCGGACCACGGCTACACACATGACAGGTGAGACCGTCAAACCAATAACACTAAAATATAATGAGTCTCAATTTGTGTCTAATTTATTTTGAATCTCATACAGTATACCATCTGAGGCAGCCGTAGCAGACCCACATCAGCAACACCATATCCAATTTGCAGTTATGACCAACACTGACCATTTTGTTAGCTCCTGAGCCAACAGTGGTTGGTTGTACAAGTTTACCACCATCAAAAACTGGAAACCTATACCTGATCATTTATTCAGTGCAGTGTGGAGCACCATAAAATATGGGTTCTAGCTTCTGTCTTACTTGCTTCATGACACATTATAGGTATAGGTAAACCAAAAGTCTCAAGACCCATTGCTGATGCATATTTCATCTCATTGTTCTGCAGCCGTGCAGTTCGGTTCCTGTTTGAGGTGTTGAGCAGCTTCGATGCCGAGCAGCAGAGACTCTTCCTGCAGTTCGTCACAGGAAGCCCCAGACTGCCTGTCGGAGGTGAGTCCTGATACACACTTATATTCTTATTTAAAGGAATCACTGAATTAAAAAACAAAGCACTGGCCAATATTAGATTTCTTTTAGAGCTTACAAAAATATTGTGATGGCATGTTGCACTGACCCTGGTGTTTCTCTTTCTCTCAGGTTTCCGGAGCCTGAATCCCCCTCTGACGATTGTGAGGAAGACGTTCGAGTCGACAGAGAACCCGGATGACTTCCTCCCCTCAGTCATGACCTGCGTCAACTACCTGAAGCTGCCTGACTACTCCAGCATAGAGATCATGCGAGAGAAACTGTTGATTGCAGCTCGCGAGGGCCAGCAGTCTTTCCACCTTTCCTGATCTCTCCACATCTCACATTCAAATGCCTTCTACAGCGATTGATGAAATCATGACTTCCTTCTTAGTTTTTTTGTAATCACATACATTAAGGCTACGTGTACAGCCTTCTTGTTAGAGAAAGCAGCTTGCAGAAAAATTAAGACTTTAAATATATATTTGCTGCCCCTGTCTCTCAAAAAAAAAATATAAAAAATAAAAAAATGGAAAGGTGTTCCATGACTCACAGAACTTAAAATATTAAAAAAAGAGAGTAAAACTTATATCAGTAGTTGAGTAATGTTAAAAAAGATGAAAACATCTGGGTGACATTTTAAATTGCATTGCTATGTGATATTTAAAAAAAGGGATGTCTCCTCTCCAGAGTGGTGGACAATGTCACTGGGTGTCGGGGATGAAGGGGGGTGGGGGTGGGTGGGGGGTGTCCATTGAGCAAGCTAGGTTTACTTTAGCTCCAAAGATCATTTGTACAGACAAATTTGCAGACTTTGCTCATTCTACACATTTGATAGAATAGCTCTTTGTTCTCATGTCTCTTCCCCTCAGTTCGTCCATTCGCATTTTGTTCTGTATTATATTGGCCCCAGTTTGTGTGTTGCGTTTTGGTTCGGCTTTCCCCCCCTGTGTGTCTTTGCTTCAAGTTGTGGAAACGAGAGTTGCAGTTGGTTGAATGCGGGTAGTGATGAGCGCATATTATCTTTTTTTCTTTCCCCTACCCAAGTTGAGATTGTGTTCTGGCCTCCTTATTATAGAGAGCTTCAGCTCAAATGAAGAGTTGTAACCAGTGTGTTGATCAGGTAAATTTGTTTTGCTCCTATTTTGATAGAGTTTAGTGTCTTTCTGTTGGGCCCTACCTGATGTGTAGGGTTGGTAGACCAAGCTCTGAGCAACCCTCAACACATAATGTAGCTGGGCACAAAATTTGGCTGGTCTCATTTTATCGTTTCATGGCCAGATAGCATTTCAAGTTCATTTATGGAATAAAGTTTATATGCAGTTTCACACCCTGTTTGAGGTGGGAATATCTGCTTTACCTTTTTTTTTTAATTTTCTATATTGTCTTTATTTCTTGCTGTAGTTGATTATTATAATTTTTTTCTTTGCACTGCTGGCTTGGAACAAACCGTGGTGTGCACCTGCAGTCTGTGGCCAGGGGAGGGCGCCACTGTATGCTCTCCTGGCCCAATCGTTCATGTGCTGGTTTCTAAGATCTGCAATAATTTACTGCATCAGGTTCATGTTTTTACCTGAACATAAATAAAGTAACTGTTTGACTCATCTTTGTTCATTGTTAGTTTTATTTATCCATCCCTCCATCGCTTTACCACATTACTTTTACAGCAGGTTGGCCCTTTGAGATGCATGCAGTAGAACAGTTTTCAGTGGGTCTTCTTAAAGATTATAACTAATCAGTTAGAGATCTTTTTCAGAACAAATCTTGACACACTCGGGTCCTCCATGGGACTCTACTGTGTGCAAGTTTAGGTCAGTTGCCATGGACACCGTGTCAAAGCTGAATTATTTGACTTACCTGGAATGTTGCCCTTTAGATCTCAGCACAGTTTACCAGCACCATTGGTTCTTAAGCTGGGTCTCTTAAAAACAAGAAAAAGCTTAGCAGTGGATTTGACATTACACAAGATGTGTGTGGGTGATGAAATAACCATGACCGAAGTGATTCAACCCATTTTCACTGGAATACTGTTATCAACTGTACTGAAAATGTTCTGCTATGACCCCCATGGCTTTTCTCTCTCAGATGGGCTGACTGATTCTGGTCTGTCTTCTTTTTTTTTTCTTTTTTTTACTTTAAGCAGAAAAAAAACTCCAGGCATCATGAGTTTTCAGTCTGCTGCAGTACCTGTGTTCATTGAGTGGTGTAAGGTGACAGATTTACTGCACTGTGGGAAAATTCATTATGAAAATGGAAAAGTTGAGGCCAGAGTGTAAAGCCAACATCTCATTATCAACCACAGGGTTTTTATATTGATCATACTGAGCATGCTACAACAGCACCCCTCCCACTGAGGCATCCAACTACTTAATCTAGAAAACTGAGGTTGTGAATCTCACACACCAGCCTTTAAGACTGTAATAGAGAGATGAGGGAGACAAGGTCAAGAAGTTAATGTAGTATATTTCTTAAGTAGTGCAGTTTGACAGGGTTCTTTTTTTTTTTTAATTCTCAGCCTGAAAAAGTTAGGATATGTGATTAGTAAATCACACACATTCATACAAATTAAAGGCTCATTCCAGCAAGTTCCTATTGGACATGCGAGAGACAAATGGCCTGACTTTTAGTCCCTAGTATGGTTTTAAAAAAAAAATGGGCTCCAAAAATGCTGGATGGTATACTTCCCATAATGCAGCTCAAAAGTATCTGTCTGGTAAATGCCCTCATCTCAGGCTGTGTCGTACTCTCCGTGACTAGTATATTGGCTTTGACATGTTAATTTGGTGGACTGCCCCTTTAATGTTCAGTGTCCTTGACAAACTACTGATCTGTAATCGATTATTTAGTCAAATGAAAAACCCTCTGTGACCACCCACTGCAGGATTTTAACAAAGAAGCATTACTTAAGATCAGGGACTTTGTGTACAAAAACAAAATCCACCCCCCAAAAAATGCTTTTGAACACCAACTGCAGTATGTCAGAAACTACTATAAAACAATGTAGTTGTGTGTGGCCCTGTAAAAGCTGAAAACGAGTGCTTGTTTTCCTCTTTTCCAATAAACAAAACATTTCTGTTATCCGTGGGTTCATGCTCATAAAAAGAGAGCTAACTCTTGCTTTTGTGATTAATGAGACTTGACCATGGAAATAAAAACTTGAATTCTAATTTCAATTTTCACCTCAAGTTATTTACTCAGATCACTCACAACTGTAAAAAGATAATCACATGATGAATGATGATCTCTGACCTTTGGGACTGCATCATATATCCACTGTAGAGCATTTAAAAATGGTTCAACTTAAAAACACAAGTTCCTGTGCTGCCTTAAAAATGTGAGTTAAATAAACTTTGGTTGAATCAGTGGGTCAAAATCATCCTGTGAGTTTAGAAAATGAAAAACCAACTCATTAACTGGTTCTATAAACAAGATTTTGAACAATACAGCAGCTATTTTCAATGTATAGTGGAGTAATGGCGTCCTGAGCAGAGAATGAACTCACACCCCCTCTGTGTGTGTTGAAATTTGAGTTTCTCTATTCATTATTTTTGGTGACTGGTAGCATCTGCATGTTAGCGTATGTACACGAGTCTCTCCTGTTAAACTGTTGGTCCTCCCCATGTCTATGAACACCCAGGCACCGCCCACAGGTGAGATAGCACAGTGCAGTACTCAGGGTTCAGGTGAAAGCAACCTCCCAGAATTTCCTCCATGACTGAAGAAACTATTTTTTGAGCTAAAAAGGCCTCTTACAAAGATTGAGATAAGACCAGAGCACAGGCAGATTGGCTGACCATGGGGAATACTGGTTTACATCACAGTCATTTGGTGGACCCCAGAACATCCCAAAAGTTTTTACCAGCTCTGTCAGTGTCATGAGTGTGCCCCATCCCACTGGATAAGTCCAAGACTGAATTTCTTTTCCAATCTGACCATGGAGCCAGGCTTTACCAAGAGGAGAACCCTACAAGCTGCTAAAGAGCTCCAACTCGACCCTGAACTGGCTTTTCTTCTTGTGGACATGTAAGTAACTTCATGGCTACATAATGTTACATGTCTGTTTTTCATTAATGAAGGCTACAGAAGCGGTTGTGACATTAGCTAATTTGCTGTTAACATTATTATGAATTTATGTTGCTATAGCTAGCTGGCTTACTGCGAGCATTGCTGTAGCATATCACAGCAATGCTAGCTTGGGCTATTTGTTTACTTGGATTGTTTATTGTTGGCCTTTGTGTACATAGTGTAACTTTACTTAGTTGTGCTTTTTGTTATGTGTTTAGTGGCTGCTTTCACTTTCTTTGTAGCACCTTGCTAACTGAGGACGTGAAGGGGGAGTTCTGGCCAAAGGGAGGCCGGTCACCAAGCATTTGTTTTGGTCTGAGATGCTTGTGGTCTAGTGCTACATCTAGTGGCAGTGATGATCTTTTTTACAGAACCTTTATGTGAACTCTCAGCAGTTCATTCAAAAAGTTAATTTATTCAAATCAAATTTATTCAGATTTTTCTGAGGTAGTCTGAAAATAAAAATACTGTACCTTTTAAATCTGACATTAAACCATTTGATGAGCTTATAAAATATATTTCTGAAAATTAAACCAGTGGAATTTTAAATGCAGGACTTTTACTTGAAATGGAGTATTGGAGTATTTTACACTGTTGTATTGTTACTTTCAGTTGAGTGAAGGCTCTGAGTACTTGACTGACCTTCACTGCTGCTTAAACCAACCTTCATCATTCAGACTCCATCAGCATGATTCTGCTGTTTTTCGGACTGAACATCTCCCTTGTGGTAAAACTGCCTGTTATCACTGGAACACAGCTAATCTCATGGCAAAGCTGATGAGGATTTTCTCCACCAGCACCAGCACCACCACCACCACCACTTCTTCCTCCCACTCTTTCTCCTCTGTCTTCCCCCAAGCACAGCCTCCTCCCTTTCGCTCTTCTTGGAAGTCTGGCTCCAAGGAGAGGTTTTAGATGATGAGACTCTAAATGAGGAGGTTGCAGAGCTCCTCCGCTGCACTGCACAGTGTGTGTGTGTGTGTGTAAGAGAAGCCAGGAAACAGAAAGAGGACGTGTGTGTATGAAGGTGGAGGTGGTGTTGGAGGGTTGGAGTGTCTGTGTGTGTGTGCGAGTGTCGTCAGCTATCGTCGTCACTGTGACTCAGAGACAAAAAAGAGCAGAGAGCCCTCCCCTTCTCCCCTTCTCTCTCCCTCAGCCTCCTCACCATCAGCCAGTCATTCTCCCTCCGCACAGCTGAGGCTCAACATCCCAAGAGCCTCCTCCTCCTCCTTTCTCTCTCTCTCTCTCTCACACACACACACACACACACACACACACACAGTTGCTCACACACCTCTCAGTTACTGCTGAGCCCAGTCAGCACGAGCACCAGCTCTGAGGAAAGGAGAAAGATACACACAACAAAAAAAGAAAGGGAAGAAAGCAGACTTAAGAGGATCAGGATGAGGACGAGTATGTGCAGTGTGCCGGCGGTTCCCTGCTGCCGTCCCACACAGACTGTGCGGTGCTTCACATCCCCTCTGCTTCTCCTCCTCCTCCTCCTGCTCCTGAGCAGCTGCAGCAGCAGCAGCATCGGGGCTGTCCCTTCCCCGTTCCAGCTGGCCCCGGACACCCCGGCCCCGGCTGAGCCCACCCCGACCCAGGCCACACCTCGCCCAGACCCCTGCGAAGGCAGACCCTGCCTCAACGGGGGCTTCTGCCTGGCTCTCCCTTCCGCTGGCAGGCCAGAGGACACCTGGGAGTACACCTGTACATGCAGCCAGGGCTTCACGGGACGGAACTGTGAGGTATGAACACATTTAGTTTTTAATGGTATCTACCTGTATGAACACAGGGTTAATACTCAGCTCGTCTGTGTATGTGTCTGATCTTATTGCGTAGCTTTTGGGAGGTATTGCACAGATAGTAAGAGTTAGTAGATGTAAGGGTTTTGTGTGTGTGCGTGTGTGTGTGTGTGTGTGTGTGTGTGTGTGTGTGTGTGTGTGTGTGTGTGTGTGAGAGAGAGAGAGAGATCAGTTTGTTCTTTAGGCTTCTTTAGACAGAAATTACTTCTTTAGACAGAAATTACATAATGCAGAGAAAACAGGCTTCTGGTCCATGTGTTAATTACCTTATAAAGCAAATAATCTATTTTTATTTTGATGGAATTGTTTCAGTTTTGTGTGTGGTGTTTCTTGTTTTGTATTTTGCATTTTAGAGTCTTTTGGAGCCATTATCATTATTGTCTTGTTTTAAACATTACAACTACTAGCTGTCATCTCTCTGCTGAAACCACAGAGCGTTCACCTTGACGATGTGTGAGATAAACCCGCATCATAAGAGTGTTTTGATTTGCATGCGTGCCGTACAGTAGCTAGATGACGGTATGTGAGAGTGCGCTCTCGCTCTCTGCTGTTCGCGGATGGTTTTTTAATGGGAGCATGTGCTGTCACTGAGACACAGAGACGGATGCTGCGTTGCTGTGGCAACAGGAGGAAAGGAGTGAGATGCTTGTGGAAACAGTAGATGCGTGTGTGTTTGTGTGAGGCAGTATATGTAGGCTATATGTGCTATATGTTTGTGTGTCAGGTGTGAGTTGTTGAGTATTTTGAACATATTCTCTCTGCAAACCAAAAGTAGTGCAGTTACAGAGGATCCTGTGGTAATGTTGAATCTACTAACATCTGGGCCACTGATTATCAGGTGAAAATAAGATAATCTCCACTTTTCCATTCATTAACTGGAACATCTAGACAGCAGGTTCCACAGCATCTCATATGACCATGTGCATAAAGCTAGTTCTTTAGCAATGAACATTTTTGTTTGATGGAAGTCGTAAAATTCACTGCAGATTTTTCTTTTTCCCCCTGTTTTAATTCTGCTCCTTCATGTGCGTCTGTACCAGTATCATGTAGATGCCAAATTTCCAACAGAGTCCCTGGAAAAATACATGAGTATTATGGCTGATATTAAAATGATTTGTCAACAAGGATAATTTCTAGTAGAGATAAACCACTGTCACGTTGTATTATGTGTCCCTGAAGTTGACCTACACAGCTTTGTTCTTCCTGCTGCTTCCTGTTTTTACACTAGTGCCAATTCAAGGACATTTAACGTCCTGAAAGAGCCCTCTTTTGTTTTGATTTAGCACTTCATTGATCTCCACATAAACCATTTGAGCTTTACAATGAATAGACTGTGGCTGTGCTTTAGTAGCAATAGGCTCAATAGGCAGCTAGGCCTGTGAGTCATGCTGAGGTGAGAGAGAGCATCCGCACGCAGCAGCAGAGGATAAATGAGTCTGCTGCAGCATCACGCAGGGAAACGGCAAGGTGACTGGGTAAACTTTGGCAGGATCACCAACAGGTGGCAGCCATACACCCCCTCCTTTTGTTTACATGTGCATACGCATGCAGTGTACATTTGTTTATCTTGTGAATGCATATGGGAGGAATATACAGGTGAACATGCTGGTGGTGTGCAGTCAGGATTGAAGCTATTTAGTGGAGCATTTAGCCAGGGGCCTGATCACTGTCTCCTTGGCTGTCCTGGTTTCATCTCTCAGAATAGAAAGCAGCTGCAGTTTGTTACCTCTGCAGCCTGCTTCACTGCGCTCAGCTCCACACAAACCACAGAGGACAATGTTGTCACACAGCCTGAATTGAGGGCTGGACAACACGTGCACAGGGGGAGAATTTTCACTCATATTTTTCACACTAAGAACAGGAAAAAAAAACACCCTTCCTTGAGCACAGAGCCCACAGTTCTCTTGTGCTGTAAAATCCTGAGACATCAACATCCACTTCAGCTTTATCCCTCTTATGCGCCAAAGCTCAGGTCTGGCACGGGCTCTGGGCCGGGCCTGAGGGGGATCATTGATTTTTGCCTCGCCTCTCTCTCGCTGGATGTTTCTTCTCCATGGAAACTGGAGCAGCAGTCAATTGAGATTTGGTAAATGACCTGATTGGCTGAGCACGGTGCTGGTTTCCATCCCCTGTCCTGTGCATGCGTCACAACGCAGATGGTCCAGTGAGAGGAGAGGAGGAGAGATTGAAGAAAGAGATGGAGGGAAAGGAAAAGCAAGAGGAGAAAAGAGTTAGGGGAAGAGAGAAGGAGGAATTAAACAGGAGAGAGTCGATGACAAAAAGGCAAGAGGAGAGCAAGCAGAAGAAAACTATGAATCATTTCTTAAGGAGAGTAAAGCCTTGGTTTTGGAGCTTAGTGAGGAAATGCTTTCATAAACGAGTGTCATATACTCACCATCCTCTCTCTCTCTTTCTCTCTCACGCTCACTCCTTTTATCTCACATTCTTTGTCAAACCTGGGGTGCGTTTCACAAAGGGGGATTAGAGCAAAAACTGAGCTGAATCTGTAAAACTACTAGGTTTAGGATTAAAACTTGGTCATACCTGTTGATTTCTGGATGTTTTGCAACATTTCAAAAATAATCTGGCTAAATTGCTAATCCTGCTTTGTGGCTTTTCTCCCCTCACTGTTTTTTAAAAAACTGCAGGAATCAAAGCAGCCTAATGCAAACCACAGCAGCAGGCACCAGGGGAGAACAAATACACTCTACTTGTTAAACTAGCGGCGTTTTAATAACAGCCTGCACCTTTTCTGGACGGCAGCTTGTAAGCTGTCCTGCTGGAATTCAGTGCCACTAGCCTTTCTGTGAGTTATTGGCTTCTCATGCTCCAGCTTATTCATTATTGAAAGGCCTGTTGTGCGCCCTGATGGATTTGGTAACTTGCTCTACGACACAATAGGGCTGTAGCAGTGCAAATCAGCCATCCGGCATGAGGCAAGTCCAGGGAGCTCTTGCTGGGTTGCGCAGCCATTCAGTTATATGAAAGCAGTGGATCATAGCAGAATTTGCAGTCTGAACTTTAAAGCCCTGGCATTATGAACACAGAATGTATTTTTTATTTTACTGTTATTCAGAGAAGGGATGTAGGACTGAGGGTGATGAAAGAGGTGATATATCTGAGGTAACACGGAAGTAGTTTAGCTGCCCTACTTGTATAAGCTCACACAGGGCACGTCAGAGCTGAGATGGAATGAACATTTGATGATCCTTGCTATGATGATTTTTTTAAAAAAATCTCAGCTGAGAGTTTTGCTCATCACTGTTCCTTCTCTCAACACCTACAGCAGCTTTCTCACTCCTCTCAGTTCCTCAGTCTCACTGTTTTATAAGCATTGTTTTAAGACCTCAGGCTTGTTACTGTTCCCTTTTTTTACTCTGTGCAAAAGCATATTAAAGGATTAGTTTGATATTTTTGGAAATATGCTCATTTCATTCATGTTCTTGCCAAGAGTTAGTTGAGAAGATCGATCCCACTCTCATACAGTATAAGCCGGTTAGCGTAGCATCGTATAAAGACTTGAAATGGGTGGAAACAGCTAGCCTGTCTCTGTCCAAAGTTTAAATAAAATCTGTTCAAAAAGTTTAAAAAATCAGCCTACCAGCACGTCTAAAGCTCACTAACAGTTTAGTGAGCTTCAGAGGTACGGTTAGGCAGACTTTGTTACCTTTGGTAATAGCCAAGGTAGGTTTTGCCACCTGTTTCCAGTCTTTATACTATGCTAAGCTAACTCCCTGCTGGTGGTAGCTTTATATTACCTGTACAGACATGAGAGTGGTATCAATTTTCTCATGTAACTCTTGGCAAGAAAATGGATAAGTGTTTTTCCCAAAACATCGACCCATTTCTTTAACCTTTGTGCGTTATTTGTGACATGTATTTGTGTTTATA
This sequence comes from Seriola aureovittata, assembly GCF_021018895.1. Classification (NCBI taxonomy): domain Eukaryota; kingdom Metazoa; phylum Chordata; class Actinopteri; order Carangiformes; family Carangidae; genus Seriola; species Seriola aureovittata. The sequence continues at coordinate 12,135,359 of NC_079367.1, read as the reverse complement.
TATATTAATGTCTCTATAAGAAGATAGATGTTGAATCTTTAGGTTTAATAAATCTGGATGAAACAGTAGTATGTTGATATGATGTACCGCTCCCAGTATCAAAGAACCAGAAGCACTTAATTCTTGAAATAACTTGATTTACATTGGAAACAACTTAAATGATCTCATACATGGCGGATGTTTTATTTTCACATGACTCAGTAACAGACTAAAGATGTTAATTAGATGTTAAGATGGGAGCGGAGTGATAAACTTGCTATTTACACCATAGATCATTTCACCTGCAATCCTGCCAATTTAAAAAAGCGCTGAGCACAAAGTGACATTCATTTGTTAATGACAGATTTTTTTTTTCCACTTGGGCTGGCAACTCTCCCACACACAGTTTGTTGCAATAAAAATTATCTTCCTGACAGAACTCAGGGAAAGTAAACAAAGCCAAGTCCTGATGCGGTTTTATCTTAATTGTGAGGAAGGGGAGTCTCTGTATGTGTGTGTGTGGCGGTCAGCTCTTGTCTCCCAGGGCCATTCACTTCGCTGCTACAGATTCAGCCTGAGCTGCATCCAATTAAGCAGAGCTCAAAGCTCATCACCAGCCTTTGGTCTCTTTGATACCCTGGCTTGTTAGTCAGAGGAAAGATAGAAGCCACGCGGAATATACTTCTATATACAGGGTGTATGTATATATATATATATATATATATATGATGTGTGTGTGTGTGTGTGTGTGTGTGTGTGTGTCCATGGACTCTCTTGTCCTCTTGCTGAAGAGGCACTTCTTTTTATTGCTCTATTTACTGAAACAAGTCAGTGAATTGTTTCATTTGTTCAGAAGATCCTCCATATGGCCTTTTCTGGTGTGTTACGAAGTAATTATGAAATCAAGTAGGGCTGCAGCTATTGAATATTGCCATTATTGATTAATCTTATTCAAAAATATTTAATTTAAAATAACATAAAACAGAAAAAAGTATCAAATCATCACATTTGAAACACTGGAACCAGAGAATTTTTGAAATGTTTGCTGGATAAATGACAATTAATTCATTATCAGAAAATTAATCAGCAACAACTCTATCAATCGATCAATTGTTTTAGCTCTAAAATCAAGACACCATATTAAAAGATGCCTGTGGCTCTGTTCCTTATGCATTTTGGGAACTCTCTCATCGCTGTCTGTTTCATCTTCTCCCGACTTAAAAGCAGAAACTAAAATCTGCAGAAGTCTGTGGTCAAGACTGTGAGGAGATGGACCAGCGAGGCAAAGCTGAAACTATAGGCCTGCTTTGACTGCACTGATTGGAGTGTTTTTGAAGCTGTAACTACTGACTTGGATGAACTCACTGACACTATGACAGCGCACATCAGGTTTTGTGTAAGATTTTCTCCACTTCCAGCAACAACAAGCCCCGGTTTACAGCTAAACTCAGGCAGCTCCAACAGGCCGAGGAGGAGGCCTATAAAAGTGGGGACAGGATCCTGTAGAACCAGGCTAGAAACACACTGACCAAGGAAATCAGAGAAGCAAAGAGAGGCTACACTGAAAAGCTGGAAAACACGTTCCGCGTCAGTGTGCAGAGGCTTGCAGGACATCACCAGCTACAGGAAACCATTCCCCAGTACTGTGGAGAATCAGCAACCAGCTGACGACCTGAATGCATTTTATGGTTCCATTTGAACTGGGAAGTCGGAATCGAAATACAAAAAAAAAAATTAAACTCAAAGCCTCAAAATCCAAGATGGCTGGTCTGCGCATCAACAGAAGTGAAAGCTGTAGTAATATACTGTTTATTAGCACTTGTGACTTTGTGTCTCATTAAATCAGTCATACATACAGTACTGTCCAACTTCTATCTGTTGCTATGTTGTTTGTATGCACAAAATACCACGTAATGTCTTGTTATCAACTACTATTGCTAACAATAACAACAACAAGCAAGCAACAACAATAACAATTTTTCGACTTGTACTGAAACAAGATCAACTCGGATGTGACGTCATTCCCAGCTCTGACATCCAACTTCCGAGGTAAATGGAGTGCAGAATTACTGTTGGTTTGATAAACCCATTTTCACACCCCTCACGTGCTCCATCTCACATATCACACAGCCTACGCACCTCCCCACTGACTCCCCACCCGCACTCAGGATCTGTGAAGAGGATGTGTTTATCAGCTCTTTCAGAGACAGAAGATCAGGAAGGCACCAGGTCCAGACTGTGTGTCACCCCCCTGTCTGAAAGTCTGCGCTGACCAGCTGGCGCCAATCTTTACTAAGATCTTCATCTCTGGAGCTCTGTGAACTTCACCTTGGAGTTCAACAGCATCATTCCAGAAATGATCCTCTCCAGACTCACCCTGCTCACTGTGTCCAACTTCCTGACAGACAGGAAGCTGCAGGTGAGGCTGGGGAAAATCGCATCCAGCTCCCAGACAGTCAGCGCTGGCGCTCCCCTGGGATTTATGTTCTCCCCACTGCTTTTCTCAACCAGACGCATACCGGGAGCCGTAAATCCTTGGGTGCCACAGTAAAACACAGTTCTTCTTCCTCTGATGTTTTTTGGCAAACATCTTTTTGATGCCTTACTGCGTGCGTGAGCATTGTTAACTGTTAACTGTTTATTAGTTCCAAATGGATACATTCAGTTCACAGTTCACCAAAAAATGAGGGCGTTCAATGAACGGCACTCATTTAACATGTTCATGCACAGCACTGAACTTGTCAAATATAAATACAAGTACGCTGTATGTAGCCTACTGTAGTGTACATAGATGCACATACTGCGCATAACCACCTGCTGTATTTGTATAAATTAAAAACTTATTACACTACCCACTTAGTATTTATTTCAGCACACCTTACACTCTCCCACAACTTGTACCACCTGTTTCCTACTGACTGACTTAGTACTGTGTGGAACTACACTGAGAGCCACTGGACACAGGAGTCAAATTACTTGTATGCACACACATATGTGGCCAGTAAAACTGATTCTGATTCTGTTCTATTACTAAATAAAGAGGCATTTCTATGTTTTTTTTCAGATCACTACTGTAATAGTCATGGTTAAGGATATTGAAAACTAAATGAAGCTACACTACCACCCCCTAGAGGCTGTAATTACACACCACAGCATCAATTTGTTAGCAGGGCTAAACACGTAACAGTAAACCAATTCGTTGAGAGTGTGGGATCATTAAAAATGAAAACAGTTCATCGGCTTTAAAGCATGATGCACATTTGTCTTTTAGATTATAAGATATCTTGTGTGCAGAGTTTACATTTTGGCCCTTTGGTTGATACAAGAGAAAGCTCATCAAGTATCCAAAGTAGAGAGAGTTCAACTTCTTAAAAGATTTTTTCTGTATGTTCCAGTTTTCACAGTCAACTTGGAAAACAGGTGGTAAGCTGCTGCAAACTGTTGCATCGTTTGCAAAGGGAAACATGCATCCTCATGTAATCTGTTACAGATGGTTTGATGAAAGCAGGAGACGTTACTTTGGTGACAGGCTGCTTATAACCCTGCCGATATCTTTGATACAGTAGCTACCTATCAGCAAAATCAAAGAGACTCCTTTGAGCTATTGTCACTGAGCTATCACTGCTATTCATGTTGATGTCCTTAGATGTTACGAGGCAGGCCGTGCTGCCTTTATTAAACAGGAGGGCTCGTGGCCAATCACTTTGGTCATTTCCATATCACACATCACCTGGCCTTTTGATCAGTGGACGAGGAGGTGGTAGTGAGATACATATGGATGATACTGCCAACAGTGGATATGAGCAGCTCAACACCAAGCACTTATGCTCTACATATTGATTGCTACAGTCATGTGTTGGTTCAAAGTGACGGCTGATAGTCACACTTAATTTAGTATCACTTGATGTATTTGACTAGGTTAGGTTGTTCAGTAGTGCGCTGTAGGACTCGTCTCCTTACATACTGCACTCTGTCATAGAAAGACAACTCAGCTAAAGTAATTTATCTATGTATTAAAATGTAAATTAATGTATTCAATTCATTTTTGTATAAATATGAATAGTACTCAAACAGATGGAAGCTATGGACTGTAAATAATAATAAACTAAAGTTAAGTTTTGTAAAAAAAAAAAAAAAAATGACATAAAATGGATAAGAAAACTGAGAGAAAAAACATGTCTGTAGATACGACTATTTCTCTGATCATGATGTGAAGATTATCTAAAAGCGTTTTTTAGGTATTGTGTGGGTTCTGTGGGAACTTTTTTGGCTTAAATAATCAGCCAGCAAAGACATAAAATGAAAACATTACAACTTTTCAATCTGTTTGCCGTCCAGTCCATCCAATTCTTTAGGCGAGTTTAATACCTCAAAAAATGAATGACTTTGTGTTTAGTGCGAATGAGCAAATGTTAGCATGCTGACATGTTAAACTGGTGAACATGTTGAACGATAAACCTGCTCAACATCATCCTGTAGCATTGTCACTGTGTTAGCACTTCATAAAATGAAAATGTCATGTGTATTATTAAACCTTAAGGCAGCTGAAGGCAGTTGAAAAATATTATTCACAGAACAGCACAGAACTCACTCCACCAGCAATAATTGAAAGATAATTAAATTAGTTTGAGTAGTCATGTTTCATCTCTGCTTCTTTCTTGTGTTTTTTTTTTTTTTTTTTTTTCTTGTTTCCTTAAATACAATCTAATGAGTCACTACATTTCTCAAGCACTCCTGACTGCTCACATATCTGCAGCCCACATTTCTTTTTTTATCGCCACCACTCATCATGAACAGAGCTCTTATCTCCGTGTCATTGGCTCTTTAATTTTCCTTGTGTCTGGCAGCGAAACTTCCCACCCTGTCCTGGATAGAGAAAAAACTCATTACATCTCTCCCAGTGGTTTAGTGTAGGTATTTTTTTATTGCTTTTTGTCTGCCCTTGTTGCTATTTTTATCTTTAATGGAACAGCGAGTCGTGTCACCATCCACTGTATAATGTAAAAAAGGGCAAAGCAGCTCTTACTCAGCAGTAATTCACCACATCTAATAACCCTCTGACTCTGCACTGACATCGTCAATGTACTGTCACTTCTAATGATTAGTTGTTGTTGCTGCCAAATAAATGAGGGTATTGACGGGAGGGAGGTGTGTGTGTGTGTGTTTGGTAAAGTGTGACACCCTGTGCTTGTTTTGGCTGGACCACAAAAGCGGAGCCTGCCCTATAAATGCAAATATCTGTTGCTGACTGAGTGACGATATTGCACCATTGGTCAGCCGGCCGACTGGTGGAGTTTCTTCTTTGGCCATTGCTCTTGCTCTCTTTCTCTCTGAGTGATCATTTTACAAGTGAATATTGCCAAAAATCGCAGCACAGTCTTTGTCGTGAACTTATATTTTGGGTCATTTTGTCAGATGACATCGTGGTTATAAATTCAGGATTTCAGCTATGCAGAGCAGCAGCTTGGAAATGGCTTGGATATTAACATATCGTCTCAATGGGCCATGTTTCAGTCACGATTTCACACTAACACAACTGACAACAGAAAGAGAAAAACTGTAAACGAGAACAGATTCAATTGGAATTCAGCGTATTAAAATCAACATCTCTGTAAAACAGATGGCTGGTTAGCTGGTTCAGTCAAAGCAAGATGCTACGGCGCATTCTCTTTTAATGAATGAATGAGGCACAATCTTTGAACATAAAATGGACTTCTTGTGATACATTCATGACCTCATCTTCAGACTTGAATATGGATGCCTCATCAGAATCACAAATAAATGAGCAATTAAACTAGAATCTTTTGTCGAAGTCTATTCCCCCTTTAGATTATGTTTAGGCATTGAAGAAATAACTGGTTAGGGTTCGGGCTCAAGGAACAGGAAGCACAAGTTTATGGGGAAACAGACTTCGACCCATTGACTTTATCCTGTACAAGAGTGTTTTAGTGTGTAGAAGAGGACTGATGGCTGAGTTTGAGTGTGTATCGCCCTCTGCTCTGTTGCCCTTCTTTCCTGCAAGAGACCAACTCCGGACCAACAGATGCAGAACTGACTCTTGCTGTCTCCTCTTCAGACACACACAACTTGTCAGTTAAGTTGATCTGACAATATGTTATTTAATGAAGCCAACTGGGAGACAAGCCAGCGTGTGTGTGTGTGTGTGTGTGTGTGTGTGTGTGTGTGTGTGTGTGTGTGTGTGTGTGTGTGTGTGTGTGTGTGTGTGTGTGTGTGTGTGTGTGTGTGTGTGTGTGTGTGTGTGTGTGGGGGGGGTACTGTACTGGTGTGCGTCGTGAACGTCTTCTCTTAGCTGCAGACAATAAATGCCAGCTTAATCCAAAAAAATCCCTTCAGGACCAGTAGAGCACCTCCGACAGGGAAAGGAGCGAGGTGCAGTCACCAGCCTTTGGCGTTAGACACAGAGATTAGCTCGTATTAACAGCTGGGCCTGTCTACCACTTGATAGGAGAGACGCGGTGGAAAATTTGGCTGTCTGTTGGGGATTGTGCTGGAAATGTATTCATCCAAAAGTCAATACACAGCCTTAAATAATGGATAAGTTCACCTAAAATTGGGTTTTGTTAAAAGAGTTTTTGATTGTAGTGGGAGGAGGACTCTAACACAAACATCAAACTCAAGATGTTGAAATAAAATTAAACTATTATAACACACTGGTATTAATTAATTACATCTAATGAACATACAATACCCTGTTTACATACTACAATTTGCTAATCTACTTAAAATGTAGCAAAAGCTGTGCAGTACTTTGAAGTTCTCTGTTGGGATTTTAGGGCAGAACAGGTCTGATGGTAAATAAAACTTTACCAAACCTTTACTAAATGTACAGTATATAACGTATTTATGGCATTATGTCATGTTGTAATAAGTTATCTAATATAACTCAAGCACTAAAAGTGGAGATTTCTCAAATGTTCCCCATGTTGTAAATGGAGACATTATGGTTTATATTATATATGAACCCAGCAGTTTCTGTAGATACGGGTCTTTTAAACCGTGTTGGGTAACCAGTGGGCAGTGATGTGTGTCACACTTGAGTTCGAGCTGTGGAGGGGAAGAGTTGATCTCTCTGCTGGGAGGAATCGATCCTGTCTGGAGCTTCGTCTCTTGCTGATTCTTCCGCCTCCAACAGCTCCGCTCTGATCACATCAAACCTCACTGATCACCAGTCTATCGCTGCTTATCAGTTGGGGTGGTACACATTTATGAGATTGCCATCTTTTGCCTTTTGAGTACATGTTCACAACATTTCATAAAAGTAATTAAACTTTTCCAGAACAAGCTGCAATACAATACTATTATGTAGGCATAACCAGGCATACTCAGTCTGGTTTAAAACACACTGTGCCTTAAACAGCTAGCTTTGCCATCTTAGAATAAATTAGTAAAGAATAGCTTGTAAAGCAGAGTTATGGGAGACATTAATATACACCTACACATTCAACAATTAAAAAAACTGCTGCACAATTATATAGAATTTATTATTTGAATAATAGAAAATATTCTGAAACTTTGGAACTGTATCTGGATCTGCATCAACATGTGCACGGCAACGGTTAAGGGATAAATGTAGCCTGTTCTATTCAAGTAAGTTCAGTAGTTCATCAGAAAATACCAAAAATATTTGTAGTAAGTCATTGTTGCTGGAAATAACACAAGAGCACCTAGTGTGAATCATCTATGGCTGAGGATAGTTCTCAACGAACGTTGGTTGGTTCCCAACAAACGTTACTGGTTGAATAACGTTTGCTAAAATTTACAGTGCCCAGCTGTTTCAGGAAATTATTTAACCTTTTTTGGTGGAAAAAAAAGACCAGTATAGAAAGAGTATATTTGTGACCTGAACTTAAAGATTTACATCTTGAGAAGGAACCAAATGGACAAACTCGGCTGACCGACCAATGGTGTAACCTTATCACGTAGTCAGTCAGTCTGTCAGTCTGGCCCTGCGATTGCAGTCCAGTCAAGAATATGAGCACCAAACCAAACCTGACTCTATTCAGGAAAAAAATCCTGAATCATATTTGATATTGTCGGTTGAGATCATCCTTCCTGTCATCACTCCCTCTGTCATCTTTTGAACATGTTCTGTAGGCGGTGTTGCAAATCACAGTCAGATGGTCCGGAGCTCCTCAAACAGAATAAAAAGCTGCGTCTTCACTGTCGTGGCTTCGAAGAACATTTTCTTCTTCTTCGGGGACAAAGCCCGTGGGAGGAGAGCGTTGATGCATGTCCAGTGTCATCTCGTACTATGAGGCCCAGTTTTCAGTGCTATGCCCCCATTCCTCTTGTAGGGTCACCATGGCAACAGAGCAATGACGAGGGGAGCCAAAAAATCAACAGGTGGAGAGCGCACATCAGAAAATGTCAGTGCTACTTCCTGTGCTCGTTGTTGAGGACTTTGTTTTTTTGTTATTAAGAAAGGGAACAGAACAAATCATGTGGCCCACATTAGGCACTCAGTAGTCTGTAGGAGGTAAGACATGTTTTCAGTGTTGCTCCTTTGTATGATCCTTTATTCTTGTGCACAATAGCCTCCCTGCTGTTACATGACTTCATGAGAGGCAGGTGAAATGAGTGGTGATAATTTTCATCAGATCTTTTGGTGATAATGGGAACAGGATGTTACACTTCCAGCTTTTCAGTGACTAATTCCCTGTGGCAGCAGGACCAGCTCCAGACCCATTTTTAGCTTGACATGAAGCAAAGAGGGATTTTCACTATTTTAACATCTGCTACATACCTATTTAAAACAATACAATGTGACCTGAAAAATCATGCGCTTAGTTTTCAAAAGTGACAAAAGCCTTAAGACACTTCATGTCTTTGAGTTAGTTCCAGGAACTCTTTGGCTTTTGTGCCAGACCCCGTTTAATCATGTCAGCAGTAGGTGTCACCTTTTTTAAGAGAGGAGATATCTTGTTTTGCAAAGACCCCTCTGTGTATGTAGGTCAGAGTGAACAGTGAGCTCGTAGATGAAAGCACAGAATGACATCCATCTCTACCAGCTGAGCCTTTAGACTTATATATAATTGTAGTGTTTTTCTCTTGCAGAAAGACATTTGTTCATGCTGTTATTCTTTTGTCTATGTGAAACCTGTTACACTACATTTACTATAACCTATAATAACTGTTGTTCCTTTTCCTCAGCAAGTGGTATCACAGTGGGTAGTAACGTTTTATGCAGAAAGTAATGATGAAACAGCATGTCACACAGAGAGGCAACTTAAAAGCCAGAGGGAGGGCTCCCATCCAAATCATTAAGTCTTCTGTGTTGACCTGTTGCTGACCGAATGCTGTTATTGCTATACGTCCTTGAAATGAATGTTTGAGTGATCCGTCCACTGTCAGACTATAACTGTCTGTAACTGTGAAAAAAGATTTAATCCTACCCTGTATGTCTCATACACTCCTACAGGTGATAAACCATTGTCATGACCATGAGTCTGTCAAATATATATACAAACATTATATACTGGGCTGTTCTGTACGAACAGGAAGTTATGCAACATGTGCTGTGACTTCTGAATGTGACAATGGAACTTCACAAAAAGAAACAAAATGTTTTTCCAAAGATTAAATGCTTTTTTTGTTTTTTACAACAGACGTCCTCAAGCAACCATCCACAATCTGTTTTAATGTTTTGCAGCCGTGGGTTTAGTGATGGTTTGAATCCTATTTCAAGGACAAGGACTAGTTTGTAATGATCAGCAATTACACATCTGAGCGTACAAAAATAACATGGTGTTCCCCAAGACTCCATTATTGGGCCTCCTCCGTTAAAAAACTACATGTTTCCACTGACTCAGATTATAGAAGACAACTAAATATCTTACCATAGATATACTGAGGAGACACAGATTTATATAACAATACCACCAGGTGACTGTGTATGTGTTTTCGCACCCAAAGAATAACGATTAAAAATCTGTGCTCAGCTTCAGTCACTAATGTTTAACACCACAAACCAGGCCAGAAATCTTGGTGTAGATGTGCTGTGCAACATGTGACCACGGCTGCTTTTGTGCACGTGACTTAAAATTGAGCATTTTACTTTCCTGTATGTGCCTCCTGGTCATGCGACAAGGAAATTAGTTCACCATCTGTGCCAACCCCAATTTCTGAAGATGTCTTGTCCAGCAGCATATGTAACCCAGATGACACATGTCCTTATCTAACTATTGTTATGTCTAAGTTATGCTTCCCCATACATTACTATCTATAAGACCTTGGTTACCCTAGCTACAGAGAACAGACATAGCTCCATCTAGACACTGTCAGGCATAATAGAAGCTAAAGCGTGGCATTGAGTCAAACTGTGAGGTCTTCAAGTGTTATAGAGGCCTAAAAAATAGGACTTATGCATCAGCAAGATTTAGGAAAAACTTATCCATGTGTTTATCTTCAATAGCCTCGATTACTGGAACGCTGTGTTTATGGGTCTCTCTAAAAAGTAGACTAGACAGCTGCAGCTCATTCAGAACACCACTAGAGTCCTCACAAAGACCAAGAAACTGGACACATTCTGAACACACAGTTCAGCTCTCAAATCTTTACACTGGTGTCTTGTTTGTCAAACGAACTGATTTTGAAATTGTATTTCTTATATAAGCATTGAATGGTTCAGGGGCACAATACATTTCTGATCTGCTGCTCTGTTATGAAGCATCCAGACCTCTCAAGTTGTTTCCGACAGATCTGATTGCCATTGCCAGAGTCAGAGCTAGACATCGAGAAGCAGCATTCAGTTTTTATGCACCACATAGCTAGAACAAACTCCCAGATATGTTGAGGTCTGCTCCAACTCTCAGCTTTTAAATCAGGGATTAAGATTTGTCTCTTTGCCACTGCATTTCATTAAATTAAACATGGGACAATTTACTCATATCTTGTAATCCTTTAACTGTACTGTAATTTTTATTATCCTGTTTAATCTGTTTTATTCTATTTTAGCTTATTTTTTATCTTCTATTTTATTTTGCTCTTTTAAATCCTATTTAAAGGTCTTCTTGTCTGTTTCTCCAATTTCTTTCTGCTATAGTTGCACAGGAAGATAACGCCGGATACTTTTTTACAGCAATAACAAGACTTTAATCTTTTCAGTCACTGGTCCAAAGTCTAATTTTTGGATTCAGTTAACTCACTCATATGTTTAAATCATGAACTACAATGTAGAAGAAAAGTCGGCAGCCAGAAAGAGCAGCTGTAAGTCTTTGTCAGGGGCTGTGATTGACTGCAAATGACAAATTTTTTATGTGAATGTTGTGGATGTCATGTGTGCAGCTAGCTGAAAATTTGAGGAGGAATAAAATGGATGAAATTTTTCCACTCTGCACAAAAGCGCCTATATGTCAAGTGTCGTTGGCTGTTCTAGTTGTGACAGCTAAAATACTATAGTCCTAGCGCTGACGCAGAACTGATGTTAAAGTCAGAGCTAATCAAGAATAACGGTAGTGTTGTGAAGTGTCCTCACTAGAGTAATTATCTATCAAGCAGACAGACTAGCTGTCATTGTGATGTGGAAGAGCTGCATATGGGAGATGCAATACCAAACAAAAACCCTCTATCTGTCAGTGCATCTGCTGCAGAAGCAGCTTTTGATAAATTCACAAAGAGCCTGAGAGCTCCTGATCCATTTTAGTCCCTGTCTGGCAAAATGAGAAGATAGACAACTGTGTCCCAGCCCTCAAGAAGAGACGCCCATGTCCCCTGCAGCCCCAGCTCTTCTTGGATAGGTATAAATAGAGCCTTGCAGCACCTCCTCTCTTAAATCATTCTCCTCTCACTTAGTATTCTCCTTACTCCTCTCCTCCTCCTCCTCCTCCTCCTCCTCTGCTTGGTCTCATTTCTTGCATCAGCCCCCCTCTATCTCTCTGTCTATTTTGGCATTTGCCAGAGTTGAGAGGTAATTGTGTTTTGAGTGATGATGTCGGGCAGTCATGGCAGGTTATTTAATGTCATTTGTTTGATGAAATCGAAGTTAGTGTCCTCCTCATGTGTGTTTGCTTTCGGGTGACAGATTTTGTGAAAAAAATATGAAACTCCTATATGACAACAAAAATTAAAGATGTGTATAAACAGAAGAGCAGAATAGACAAAAAATACTTAAAAAAAAAAAAGGTATGTTGTGATGTAAAATATATCATTTGGACGGCAAATTACGAGCATGAAGGGACATTTCATCTCATTAGCATGTTTTCCCCTCACTATCTTCCCTCTGCTCCTCTATTTACATCTCTTTATGCATCGAGGCATGATTGAAATTTATCAAGGTGCCCGGCCATGTTTATGTAGGTTTCATGGATCCAAATTTTGAAAGAGGAATTCCTCTTTGAAGCCACTGGGCCAGGAAGTGATGGGGAAGTTTGAGAGAGAGGGAGGGATGGTAGACGCTTTGATGTGCAGAAATAGATAACATTAGAGGCTCGCTGACACAAAACACGCTTTCTGGCCACAACACAAGCATCGTCCTGTGTTACTGGATGGTACAACAACTTGGATGAATATGGAGCAGATGGCTGCAGATTGTCTTTATCCCACAATGATTTGGGATATGATTTTGGAAAATGTAGGCCTACTGTGTGCACTGGGAGCAAGTACAGTTTTTTGTGTATTTTTTCCCATTGAAATGATGATTATGAATATGTATTGTGTCTTTCTATGTTTTCTGTTGTAGCAGTGGTGTAGTATGTACATTGAGATGCTTCCCATGGTGCTTTATTGGATTAGTCTTGGATTTGACATTACAAATGTTAACTGGAAAATCTATTTTTGGGGTCTTCCTCTAGAAGCAGTTAATGTTTGCATTAAGCACCCTTGAGCAAAGCTGTTTAGTTGTTTCACTAGACAGGTGTTAAGAGTGAGTGAATGAATGTAATCCATCTTTCTCCTGCTGCACGCCCCCAAGGCTGGTCTGATAATAATAATGTGTTTTTATGAGTCTGCTTTCAGTGAAAAGGATCTGAAAAACCCAGACAGATGAAAAAAGTTATCATGAAGCGGTTGAATATAGTGGAGCATTTAGCAGCCTTGAAGTCAGAGATTTTCCTCAGGAGTTGGTGGAGACCAAAACAGTGCAAAAAGACAGAGAATATTTTGACTTACATTTATCAAGTGGCCAGGTGCCTCCAAATGAATGTAAATGTTGCTCCTATGTGTAAATAGGCAACAAGTTTGCCATTTCAACTTCAAGGTGAAAAGTTGATGCGGATTTAAAGTTGCATTTTATGATTTTTTTGGCCATTAGAATAAGCTGAAAACACAACCTTGACATATTATCTCTTATTAAGTTGCTATGATGGCCGTTTTAGCAAACAGTTGCCTTACACATCCAGCAGACATGGAGAAACATTAGTTTTCATTTGGAGTTGTGTTGCACAGTTTGGGCTAAAAATCATAAGCTGATAGAGCAGCAGTAGGTTGATAATACTTGGTGGGTTTGTCACTATGAATGACTCTCATATGAAATCCATTGTTACTATGAAAACATTAGATTAGTGCAGCTTTAAGTTTAGCTTTAACTTCCAGAAACATTCTCTCATACTAGTTGTTTATGGTGTCAGTGACATCACCGCCTCACTAGGCTTTTCCTATGTCTGAGACTTGTTAATCATCCCACATATGCTATAGCAGGACTGGCAGCTGCTGCTCATTCATTCGTCTTTATGTTTACACCCAAAATGGCTTACAAGCTTAAACGTGTTGTTGAAGAGTGCAGTCTCTTGGAACTACATACTGTACAAGTGAAGATATTGAGTAGAAACTGACTTTATTAATTAAGAGAGGAAAACATAGAGTGTTTACCTAAGGAGATCAATGCAGCACAGTGATTGTATTGACAGTTCATGGTGTTGAGGCTAAAGAGCTGGATTTTCATGGGAACTGCTGCTGTTGCTCCTGCTGGTGTACTGACGAAACTGGGCCAAAACATTGAGTACTCTTTCCACTGACTGTGTCCAAACTCTGAAAGAAGCACCATAGGATATCTGAATGTGACATGTCAATCATTTACTCTTCTACCTTTTTTATTTTTTACAATAGTACGAATCGTGCTGACAAAACAACAAAGAATGCAAAAATAGCTTTAAAATTTCTTTTTTCCATTCCCAGTTTCCCAAAGGGAATCATTAAAATGATCTCATTTGTTACAAAGAGGGTCACTCTGTTTTGTGTTCCTTTTCTTTTAACCATATTTATTTATGTAAGTAGTTTGGTTGTCTCTCAAAGTTTTTTCGTTTTTTTTATCTGATCAGCCTTGTTTGCACCTCAGCTCTTATATCTCTCGACAGCTGTCACTCTCTTCCCAGTTGATGATTTGATTCATGTCTGTCTGCTTTGCACTAAACAGCCAAAGGCCTCAGGACTGTTTTTTTTGTTTGTTTTTTTTTACACTGTCTTTCTTCTTAAACTGAGGCACCATTACTGATCTGTTTCTGCTGGGTCTCCATTAATATATGTTAATGAGTCAGACTCCAAAAACAATAACGCAATTATTCAGTTTTATTCACAGGCTGAAAAGATTAAAATGTTGTTTTGTTTTCATGATACAGGAAGATGAGGATATCTGTGCTCTTTTTCATTGTCCAGAAATGAAGTCTTAGGTTCAACAACTGTGACAGAAAAAGACCTAAAGGAAAAGGAAAGTGACAAAAAGGTGCCAAAAAAGTATTTAGTTATTAGCTGACTAGTGAAAGTTTTCTACATCCAACCAGTCATCTGCTCCTCCATGAATGACCATGACAAGAAATTAGAAAAAGTGTCCATCTGAGTATCTGAAATGGTGTCTTTAAGCTGCGTCTGTGCAGACAGCAGAAGGGATGAGGCTGGCTCATGAGGGGTTTCATGCTGAATGGTTTTCTGACTGACGGATGTAATAAATCATAACAACAATAATGTCTGCCTGGAATACTGACAGGATATTGCTTAAATGCTAAAGCAGAAGCTCAAAACACCACATTAACCTGTCTCTGAATATTACTGAGTTGATATTGTTGGCAGGTGACATGACAAAGGTCAGGCAGGTTATTAGCTTTTTTTCTGAAAGTGTTCCCAAAACATTAAAAATCTGTCATGACATTTAATTATTTCTACTTCCATCCACTTTCTTCTGTGCGGTGTGTACCCGAGCCTATCCCAGCATGAACCCGAGCCTATCCCAGCATGAACTGAGCAAAAATACATCTTTCACTCGTTTCCTGTCCATCACAACTTTAGTATGTAGAGAGGCAAACTTATTTAACACTCACATTCACACCTACAGGATAATTAGTTTCCAATTCATCTGCATGGCTTTGGATTGTGGGACGAAACCAGGGCATTTGGAAGAAGACAAAATGCATATGGATGTTTTTGCCCTGAGGTGACCGTGCTTAATGCTGAGCTGTCATACCAAATAATCAATCAACACAAACAGAGGAATCTCACACTCAAACTGCCTTCATTTAATCCCATTACAACAACATATGCTCATATTTCATTTTGTGAAATTGTAAACTTTCAGCCTTTACTAGACTATAATGCAGCTCGCATGATTTGACTGATATAATGCCAAATGTACATGACCAGATTTTTGACCATTAGACGACAGAAAAACGTCAAATGATTCTGACAGAAAGTCAGCCACCGCTTCTCCTCAGCTGAGAGTAGTTGTGGCTAACGAGTTAGCACAGAAATAGCCTCGCATCAGCAGAGATCTACTGTAGTTGACACTGAGCAGTGTTGGTGTTTATACCTGAGCAGGTTGATGGACTGTGACTCCATACAAACAATACAGTAAGCTCTCCTTTAGGCATCCTTTAGCCCAATATTCCCCTTTTATATGTAAATCCTGCTCTTTTCCCATGTCAGACTTTTGTCAGTTGTCCATTTATGAGGAATACTAAGACTTATTAGTCTGCCTTCTAATGCCATAATTTAGTTTTTTAATCTATGTGTGTTTAAGACACTGTGCTTGTTCTGTGACATTTCTGGACACACAAGACGCTCATGACATCAAATATTATTTGAGTTATAGTGAAATGAGTCTTTGTAGCAAAAGTAGAAAATGACAATTAAAACGTTATCAGTATATTAAGATACAAGACATGCGTATTTTGACACCATCAGTGCATTTGTTCATATTTTATCCACAGCACAGAGTTCAAAACTAAGCAAAAGTGTTATTCACAGGCCTTAAAATTAACACTAGTCATCAGCCACATCCTAAAATATTCAGAGTGGTCATGATTCATCAAGTCTTTCAGTTTTATTAGACACTTTGGCTAGTTCCTCAGCAGTTCTTTCAGTCAGTCTATTGTATTATGAATGAAGGACAAATTTGACTTACTTGCTGCCATGGCCTGTGACTTTGCTGGGAAGGATATAAAATGTCTGACACAGCCTTGCATCATGATGCGAGCTTGATATAAAAACACATGAAACTCAGTTTGTACTTGTGACAGAATTTTAGTCACTTTACAGTGTGAGACATTTTGACCCTCAGCTTCTTTCTTGGGGACAGACTGTATGGTCTCCAGAATTGTATTCACTCTGGATTTATACCTTGAAAGCTCTTGTGTCTTCATCACCCACTGTCTGAACCACTTCTTTGCTCTGTTGGTTCCTTACTTTTTAGTTTATTTGTTTTTTTTAATGCTTCATTCGGTCCACTTCGCCTGCTCGGCTGCATTTGAATCCCTGAGTCATTCTACTTAGGAAGCAGGGATATCCCAGGGGAAAGTGCATCTTCCTGTTTGTCTGGACACAAATATACAAACTCAAAAGAGTTGTGTATCGTACACACATTCCTGTGGCTATATGAAATCTGATACTTCCGCAATAGCACATTTTTGACTTGATTAGTATGGTTAATTATGTACTAGCGGCAATTATCATGGTTTTCTGAATGTATTTACTTCATTTCTGGATCCTTTTTTTTTGTTTCTCTTTATATAATCAGATCACATCGCAGGGCTCAAACCTCATGAGAGGAGACTGGAGAGAATACTGCGGGGGGAAATTACTCTATTGAGGGATGATTTTCAAGTATTATTTTGTCACTATCATGAATTAAATATTTTGTTTTAGCTGGATTGCGGGTTCTCATTATGCACTGCACATTTGAGATAAAAATTACTGCTGGCTATATGAAAGTTTAATTTGGTTCATCTAGCTAATTGCTGTGTGATTGATTATATAATTAGTATTTATTCCCTAGCTGTTAAAGTCACATAGTTCTGGTTGTCATTCCCTCACCGTGGTAATGCAGTGTGCTTCACAGCTATCGATCTGTGGAGACTAATGTAGTTATAGATGTGTGTTGGGAGGTACATGGCATGTGTGTTGCAGGGTTGTGTTTTCTCTCCAGCCTTATATTTCCTGATGTTTGTACTGGTCCTGTGAGATTATGCAATGCAGAAATGCTCCAGTTTCTCTCTTTAGCCTTGACTTCAGCAAGAAGCGAATGCTTGACAAATACACACTCAGTCTTAAAAAGAAGATGGATCTAGATCAGGCGCATCAATTTTTAACTACATCTCTCATTAGTAAAACATGAAATATAAGACCCTTGTAGACACGTCACATGAAGTTTGTGCTGATATTCAGACTCCAGCAGCACATTATCATAACCTGACACACTGGTACTTTAAAGCACCAGGTTTCTTTGCCTGATAGATTTTCAGTTGATTCAATAACCCATTTATATGAAATTGCATCTGGAATAACCGACAAAAAATTTCAGCTGAAGTGTTTGTATAGTTTCATGATGAAACTTCATCATAAGCGATTTGATGAGTGGATGTTTTCTAGCATAGGCAATCCAACTTATTACTTCAGAATGGCAATGAAAACGACTTCAGGTGAAAAATTTAAAAAATAGCCACTTTTGGACAGGCTGTGATTGGCTACCAATATTGCAGCAACATAACAAATCAGTCAAAGAAGCAACGCATGGCTCTATGGATAGCAGTGTTAGTCAGCTGTTTGGTTCACTACCAAGGTCCGAATTTAAATATATCCACGTTTCTATACAACTAAAGTGCAGCAGCAAATGAGTGATGTGTTTTGTAGGAAACATATTGTTATATGTGGTGTTAGTACAAGCAGTGCTCCAAAAAGCAGTTGTGCAATGTATTCATTCAGTTTAGTTGTTGGATGTAGTCCAAATAAAAAGAAATTTTATATATATATATGATCTGCAGGTATTTAAAACAGCAGTTCTTATCAAGGGAAAGACAGAAAATCTAGGGTTGAACACTAAAAAAATCTTTATGAAGCAGAGTTATGGGCCTAATACTCAACCAAACTACAATACTTCACTTTGAACAATAGAGACTATTCTTAGAAATAAATCTTGTTAAGTGTTTGCTCATTTACAAGCTGCAGCTCGGACCAAAAAAGAAAGAAAGAAAAGAGAAGTGTCTGCAGATATTGTTCGGCCAAGGTTCAACCTTCACCAACCAACACTGCAGATGCACTGTGACATCACTGCATCACAGAGACTGCAGTGGTTCAGATACAAACTGTGTCCGTTCACATGTAGCTTTGGAGGAACCTTTATGAGAGACATTTATCCTCTTTGACATCCTGCAGAGATATTTTCCATATTTGTGAGCAAGTGTTTTCATGAGAGAGTGATTAAGCAAATGCCGTCCGTATGTATTCTCCCTCCACACAAAGGGGTGTTGTCCTCCTGACTGAGGGAGGCAAAATGGTGATAAACAGCCCAGATTAGGAAGTAAGTGGATTATAAAACAGATCGTCTCTCTGCAGCATGATGGGACAAATACTTAGAGAGTGTGTGTGTGTGTGTGTGTGTGTGTTTGTACAGGGAACAGGTGCAGTGGGGGCATGACAACACATACACAAGCACACAATTAAGGAAAAGTGTGTGTGAGACAGCATGAGAAGCTGATACGGTCACTCTGCAGGTTGCCTGATATCGTTTTAAAGCTCCTTTTATAACGATCAAGATGCATTACCATAGCTATAGTAGCTAGGGAACGTGAAAGAAATTAGCACACAGTACTATACACAGAGTGTGTGTGTGTGTGTGTGTGTGTGTGTGTGTGTGTGTGTGTGTGTGTGTGTGTGTGTGTGTGTGTGTGTGCGCGCACGCACGCAGATATCTGGGAATGTGTGTCCTCCTCTGTTATGCTACCTCATATGTATTAGGTTCAAAATACTGAAAAGTGTGACAGTTTGTGTAATTGTGTTTGGACCCCAAGGCAGACACAGACTAAGGTGAGCTGGTTTTAAGTGGTTTAATGTTAAAAGGATGAGGTGAGTGTGGAAGTTGGCGGCAGGCGTGGGCTGGAGACTGGCTGAGGGGAAAGCAGGGAATGGAGGAGTCCGGCTAGAGGTGCATCTTGAATGACGGTGGGGAGATTTTCAGCTGAGATGGTGTGGCAGGTGAAGACTGGCTGAAGGCAGGCCCTGGATTACTGAGCACAGGAGAACAAACAGGCTTGAGGAAAACAACAATTTAGCACTAGAGATTTACTCAAGAAGAGAAAGTGGCCAAGAGTATGTCTACCACATTGTAGACTGGACAGTATGGCGACGAATGGAGAGCCGAGGTTCTTGCACTGAGAGCTTGATGTGGTGATTGACCGCAGGTGTGAAGTGGAGTTTGCTGAGAACGTCGTAGAAAACGTATTGTGTGGCCTTCAAAGTCCAGAGAAAGCTGTGAAGATTTTGCTCCTCTTTTCAGTCCCTTACTTTAAAATTTTGTTGACATGTTTCTTCAATTGTATACTTCAGTTGAGTTTTGGTGTGGGGTTTGAGTCAGCCCTGCCTTTCCAACTAGTATTGTGTGTGTGTGTGTGTGTGTGTGTGTGTGTGTGTTGTGTGTGTGTGTGTGTGGTGTGTGTGTGTGTGTGTGTGTGTGTGTGTGTGTGATTAGCTGAACGATTAGGCTATTAAAGTCTACCCCTGCAGTATTATCACCTACCGCTCAAAAAAGTCACCCCATAAACAGTAAGTGGCTGATAAACTGGTAAAATTGAGTGCTCAGTTAACTGCTGTTATGAAACAGCTGACAGCTTGAGCTCCACCAGGGTTGGAAGTTCACAGCAGCTGATCTGACTGTTCAGACCGAACCCTCTTCTGTACAATAGTTCTTAAAAATAAGTTCTTAAACTTAAATTCCTAAAAGCAGTGATTGAAACGAAAAGGAAACATCTCTTTCCAAATCCTCTACTGAACTGAGAAGGCTTTCCACAACACTTTGGATTGTGGCTAAAGAGATCTGGAAAGGAAATGCTCTACATGCGTTGAATTTATCACCTTCACCTTCGCCTTCACGGTTTTCTATTGCACCTGTCCCCAGCTGGAGTTAAATGTGCACACTCTCCACCTCCTTTGCAGGGATTTGCTTCCGTTCAGCCACAAGTCTTGTATGTATTGTAAGCTTTAGCATTGCAGTATTAAAATATTCGCAAAACCGTGAAAACAGACCCCAAAAAATCTTACTAAAGTATGTGGACATTGTTGTCAGTATACTTTTGGCCACATATTTGATTCATTGACAATTTAACATTCACAATACAGCCTTCTCCAAATAACTGACCACCATAACACACCTTTGTTACTGTTCTTGCACATGAATCATTTTTGTTTTTCCTGTGCAGATTCAGGCAATGCACACTGAAAATAATCTCATAATTTCAGCTATTGAGCTTTTTGTAGCCTTACTTGAAGGATTACATACTGCTCAGACATGCTCAGGCCAAAAACAAGACTATTTTTCTCGTAAAGTTCTTGTAACGCTTGCAGCACGTCTTTATCCAGCAACAGCAGTTTGTAGAAGATAAATCATCACACTGCTGCTTCGTTTTTCCTCAGCACATTACCTTTTCTAATGATTTCCCTCTGTTTATTATCAACACCTACTTACTCTGCAATATCCGACTGCGTTTACCTCTTAAAACTTCAGCAGGCTGCAATACAACTCACTTCAGTCCCTGGATGCAGTGATATAATGAAGCTAGGCGGCAGTTTCTTAATAACATTATTAATCTATGTGGAGAAATTCTCTTTACTCTCTCAAAGGTCAGAGGTCAGCTTCAGATGTGTTGGGCTGGTTGGAACTTACTGTAATGACTCGCTCAAGGACTCATCTGTCAGGCTTTCTATCTGAGCTTCTTTGTCCCATTAATTACTAACTTTGGAGCTTAACTGAATGATTTTTAATTATTTAAACACTATTGCACAGCCATTGCAAAAACCATGTAGTCATCTTACAAATGATATATTTTATAGGTCCATAATTTACTAATAATTTCCTGGAAAGAAATCCGTAAGAGATTTTCTTTTTTTTTTTTTTTTTAAAGAAAAGCTTAATTAAAACCCAAAGAAATATAAATCATTGTGAATGTACTATTGTAAACTTTATTCTTCATACATGTTGATTTGTTTGCTTCCTATAGATGAATTTCCTATTTTTTCTTTTGTATCTCTCCATGCTGTGCACCGGCTGAAAACTGACTAAACTATACCATCTCTCATTGAACAGTCTTCATTTCCCCTTAAACAAATAACCAAGTTATTGTAAGCTGTTGTTGAATGTTTTACACACCATTTGAAGGAACTAAGGAACAGAATTTCAGTGGCTGTTACTGAGTGAAAACCAGCTTTAACTCAAACATGTATTTTCTTGTTTTCATTTCTCAAGCTACAGTCCATTGACACAGCACATCATATCTATTAGCTGCGTCATCAGAGTATAAACATTTCCTTTCTGTCAAGGTGTCAGTAAAATCCTCAATAAAAATCTGACACTGCCACACCATCACATTTTAGTTGATTGTCAGAGGATGTCATGTTGTAAGGTGCGTACATAAACAGCTTATTTAAAAAGCATTGTTCGCTTTGCTACTCGATCTCTCACGCTCAGCATTTTAGGTGTCAATGAACTCAAAAGACTTTCAGCTGCATTTATGAAAAAAAAGGGCATTTCATGCTCTCCTGCATGTAAGTCCATTCTCACCAGGCATAGTCAGCAATTTGAGTTTATCTTTAACTTACATTATTGATGTGTTGCCTGTGTGGAGACTGAGATGTAATGTAGTGTCATGTGCTTAGTTTAAACTGCTAAATTAAATTATCCATTTGCTGAGTTTCATTTTTAAGTCATGATGTTCCAAATGGACAAACTTAAAGCTGAAGTTTTCACATTTACACACTATCTTGCTTCCTTTACTGATTTTATGCTTTTACACTGACGCTTGTTTCATTCCTTCAATCCAATTAAAACAGAACGTGCAGAAAAACATGTCAATATGTGCATGTGCATAAATGTGTCTCCCACCCATAGTTTGAAGAATATATGTGTGCTGTCTGTGCGTGTGTCTGTCATAGTCTTCCTTTGGAGGCAAATTTAAACTGAAGACCACTTGGCTTGTCCAGTTGTAGACGAAAGACCTATCTTTGATTGGGGAAGAGCTGTTTTTTTGGTCAGTGGTTATGGTTAGAGTAAGTCTCCAGGAAATGGATGCAAGTAATGCCCCCAAAGGTGACCTAGAACCTGTGTGTATGTGTGTGTGTGTGTGTGTGTGTGTGTGTGTGTGTGTCATGTCTCCAGAAACAGACTCATCCATCTTCTCCACCAGGTTAAAGTGATGATGCCAATGGCTTAAGTAGCGTTGCTGTTTCCCTCCATCTGCCTGCATTGATCCTTCCTCCTCAGGGCGGCCATCCCAAATTAGCAAATAGATCACAGCACCTTGTGAAGCAATTAATTTGGCCTCAGAGAATCTCTTTGTTCTGTTTGTTGGTCAATGTGGGAATATAGATAAAGGGACTAATGTGTGTTATTATCAGATGTTAGAGGAAATTGATTGTCAGAGCCGAGGGCATATGAGCTGTTTTGTGCTGGAGATTAACAAGCAACATGATCGAGGCATAATATATAGATTTCACCACTAATATCACCAAGCACCAAACTAACAAATACCATATAGAATTCATAGAAATGCCACCAAAATATAGGTTAGGTTCTGCACCTGTGAAGCAGTGACACAGGCTGCTCGATCTCAACATACTGAACCAATAAGAATGATAAAAGTGTAGGTTATCCCACCTCAACAGGTGCAATTAGAGAGAAAAGGAACTGTCAGTCAGGTTTTGTGTACTGCTCCAGTGACCTGAGAAGAGGTCTAATTAGGCAAACACATGAAGATTAGTGAGACTGAATCTCTTAATGAATTGCTTCAACAATCAATGGCATCTAACCAGACATGTATATAGCTCTGTGAGAAACACATTCCAGCATAATGTAGTCCATTACAACAGCACAACTCACTACCACTCAGTAAGCATATAAGTAAGCTTCCTAAACACAGAATATGTTGCAGAGCTGTTGTATGAGATTGAATTACATAGGTTTACCTAAAGTTGTTACAACGATTGTCATCATATGCCGAGTTGTTGCGATACAGATTTTAGATGATATACTGGGCCGTGTTAGTGAGTCCTGTTGTGTTCCTCTTCGTGTCGGAGCACATTCTATGCGGTCTGGACACTCTTAGGATGGAAGAGAAATCTGGTGCGACAGTTGAAAAAGGTCACGAGCTGGACTCCAATGCTTCCTTTAACCCAGACAAGCCAACATTGCTGTTCTCTAAAGGTTGATAAACTCGATCCCTGTTGCCATTTGACTAGAGATAAACTCAGCAGACTGTGTAAGAACCGAAGTGTGGCCTGCTGTGGCTGTTGAGATTGCTGTGCTCCAGAGCAGAGAGACAGAGTTTGATAGAGGCTCGGCGAGTACAAACCTGAGAGAGATTAACACTAATGAGCTGTGACTCGGTCGTGGAGAGAGTGGACTGTTAATGACGCCCTGTTGTTCTGCTTCTCACTGTTTCTCTTTCTCTCTCACTCACTCACTCACTCACTCACTCACTCACTCACTCACTCACTCACTCACTCACTCACTCACTCACTCACTCACTCACTCACAGACACACACACACACACACACACACACACACACACACACATATCTACATTCACATGCTCACAGGCACATCGATATGCACCAAGGGATTTGCTATGAGCATCACTTCCATCCCTCTGCTCAACGTCTCTACAGCATGGGTTTTTGTTTTTCTCCTGGTTTTATTAAAACTGTTATCAGAGCACATTTAAATCGGACAGCTGGAGCTGCAGATAGCCTACCTGAGGTTGTTTCAGTAAATTTGCCTCATAAATAAGAGGCAGCAGGATTATAGACGTTCTTAAGCCTAAGAAGGCTCTGAAAGCCAAGCAAGAGGCAGCATGGTGTCAGGCAGTAAGCTACACAAGCTTGGCTTTGTCCTCTTTCACCTTCAACATCCATACTGAAATGTTTTCCTTCAAAATTTGATCAATTATTGATGCAGGAAAAAGCATGAAGGAAGCTGTCAGGGTACATTTTTCACAATGTCACATGATGCGGGAAACCATGTTTGGGGACGAAATGCAAGTCTGTGTATCTGCAGGCATGTGTATACTGGTGTGTGTGTGTGTGTGTGTGTGTGTGTGTGTCTGGAAAGATGGAGCAAGTGAGGCAGAAAAGCAGTCCTGCAAAAACTGATTAGGGACACAGAGTCAAAATGTTATAAAAGAAAAGAGCAGAGCGCAGAGTGTAAACGAGGAAGCTGATTCAGAGGCCGCTAAAGGAATAATATGACTAACATGAGAGAGGAAAATGATCAGTGACACTTTGAATTACTCATACATTTTCTTGCTCTTCACAAGGACTCATAAATGAATTCCAGCTCTACACTCTGGGTTTTCACTGGGAAAATGGACAAAAGTACAAAAAAAAAATTGTGCAGAGTACCGCAGTGCACAGTTAGATAATAATGTTTTTGTTCTGTCTCCCTCCCTCTGTTTTTATTTATTTTCTCTGTTATTTCAGTTTCTCACAGACCCGTGTGCCAGCAGCCCCTGTCTCCATGGAAACTGCAGCCGGAGCGACAGTGGGGAGGAGGGGGAGCCGGCCTACACCTGTGAATGCACTGAAGGCTACGAGGGGGAGAGGTGTGATCAAATCCTATTGGACCTGCCGGCTGCTGACTGGGACCCTGCTACCCCCTCCGCTCCTGAACTGGCTACCCCCGTCGCCTCCACCACCGCAGCCGCCACTCAGCCGCAACAGCCAACCACTGTGCCCTCCACCACAACGCCAGCACCTCCCACCCTGCAGCCATGGCAACCCAAACCTGGGCAGAGGCTGCTGGTGGTGCCGTGGGAGGCCGACAGGGTGAGATAACCTCCAAGCTAAATTTAAGATCCTGTGGGTTTAACTTTAAAATGTTCAAAGATAACATATGTTGTGTGTTGGTGTGTGTGTGTGTTTCAGGTGACGGAGGGTTTGCACTGTGTGAGTCCTGAGTTGTGTGAGCTGACATCAGGAACTCTGACTCTGTCTCTGGAGGTGCCTGAAGAGACGGCTGTAAAGTAAGAGTACCATTATGTACCTTTTATGACTGACTAGTAGCCCTCTAAGTGCCGGGCTGGATTAACTAGCTTGGGGGCCCTGGGCAAAATGTAGTTCTGGGCCCCTATTTATGCCCAGTTTCTCCAACTACCTTTGCCTTGTACAAGATTCTGTTGCCTACAGTATAACTTAACTTAATTTATTTTGCCCAGGGATCCAGAAACTAACCAGTGCTACTATTTTATAATACTCTCCTGCTACATGTTTGCTGTGTGACCGTAAGTTTGTGGTCGTGTTGATTAAACATACTATCTACTGAAATAATACAGGTATTAAAAATAGCATTTGACACAGGGCCTGTTAGTAATCTACTCTTGCCTTAAAGGAGCTGTTCACCAAAAATCTGTGTTCTGAGTATTAAATACTTGTGGGTATATAGGCTTGAAAAGTGGCTCTAAAAAGTCAGCAGCTTGCTCCTTTGGATAAACAGTACTTACGACATAAGTAGATTCCAATAGCAACCAGTATCAACAGCCTTTGAAGTGAATATTTGATCCTTACTGTCTCTTAACGTCTCTTGGTTTCACTCACACAGGTGTTTTCGCTTGTGCCTGATTAGACTGTTTCTCAGGACTGTGTGGGTGTGAACCTGCAGTATGTCCTTGATGGTCATCTCTGTGACTTGTCCTGTCAGTTTTCTTGCACCTGTTGTGGTGACACCAATTACACAATTATACAGTTTTTACCATTTCGTCATGGATTTTGCTCTGCCCAACTCCAACCTGTACAAAGGTGTAGCCATCCAGAATAAGTGAAAATGGTTAAAAGTGGAAAGTGGGTGTGCAGGGTCTTTAATATTGCTATAAAAAGTCAAATAAAGATTTTGTTTTTGTTGACCTCCAGATGAAGCTCTTACCGTGTTGTGTTGTCACACTTCTGTAATTCTTTTCACCAAGGTGGAGATATTGGTATCCGTCCGATATTCCTGATAACTCATTTTAACTCATATAATAACTCACATTCGGCTCGTCACACAGGTGTAAATAATAACATTAACGATGGCTCCATTCTATTCAAGTTTCCCAGTAAGTCATGACTGAGAAGCAACATACACAGCACCAGGACCCAGGAATTCAGCCAACACTCATTTTATTATTCACACCTGTGCTTTTCCTACTGTGACATGTCAAACTGAATTACATTTAAACTGCCTATTCTCAGCATAGCTCTGCTCATCTTTAACCTGTGCAGAGGTGAAAACAGACTGAATAAGTGAAAACACCTGTGAGTGCAGTGCCTTGGAAAGTATTCTTGTAAAAAGTAATGCAGTGCAGTTTTTGTTGACCTCCAGAGGATGTAGTTCCTCAATGTCAGTAGAATGGGGAGAAAACCTTCCCAAAATTGCGAGGCAGAGTTCATGCATTATTCCAAGATGGTCAACCCTGCCTACATTAGCTATTTTTGCTGCTCAGAATAATTTTATTTGGAGCAGTTTGTTTAATAAATAACATTTTAAATTATTTGACTTTTTAAATAATTTCATAATTACATGCAGAACATTTTCATGTGAACTCAGCATTACTGCAATGATATGAAAATTTACACAGGTGTGGTCACAGGTCATAGGCATGGTTACAGATATAGCAGATATGAAAGTTTCACCGAGACGTGGTTAGTGAAATAGTGTTTTTCAGCTTGGTCTTAAGTAAGGACACAAACTCCCTGCACCCAACCTACAAACTGCCTTAATTAACCAGATTGGCCGTGCTTGTTAGCCTAATCAATGGGAATAACAACAAAGCATGTTGTACAGTCTGCATAATCATAAAGAAGCGCTTAAAATAGAACCTACTTTGCACGGCATCTTATCCGCATACTTACCACGCAGCAACTTTTGTTGACAACATAGCACAGCTTGTAGCTTTTGTAACTAATGACCTTCCATTTGAATCTCCTCATAACCCGCTCCTGGCACAGAAGACACACACTGTATTAGACCACTCTGTGTATTCCATCTTTTTCAGAGCGTGTTTGCTCATAAACAGTATTACAATGGCTTGGTAAATCAGGGTCAATGAATTATGCAGAAGCAATGGTCAAGGTAAATATTGAATGCCCTTGATGTTGCCCCTCATTACAGATGGTCGGCACAACTCAGGGCCCTGATCACGATCGCAGATTGGGAGCTATGAGCTGAAAGTTAATCAACTGTTGCTGCTTTGTTTTTTCTACTGTATAATTATACACGACACCTGAACGCTCGCCGAGACACAGGCGGTGAAGGACACTCACATACAAATACAGATGCACCACTTGGAAATGAAGCAATGATCCAAACGTGACATCGGTTTGGAGAGGCTGCCTGATAATAATGTAATACGGCTCTTGTATCCCAAAGAGGCTGGAGACAGTGGTTGTCATGCAGCTGCTAAACTAACAGACACAAGCAGCATTTTAGGTAACAATATCAACACCACTGTAAGTATTACTTATAATATTAACATGTTTATCATCACTTGATGATAGTAATTTATTTGAAATAATAATTAACTGTGTTCATAATGACTGAATGGCCACTATATTAACTTTAATTAATGTATTTAAAAAATGTATTCACCAATAAAGGCCATCTTTTTACAGAACTATCCATATCAAATGCCAAATAGATCATTTCAACTTAAAATAGCAGTAGGTCCCCAGATATCTCAGCTGCTCATAATGTCCCTCTGGCTGAGCCCAGACACCCTGCGAAGGAAAATTCATTTCAGCTGCGAGTAGCCTGTCCACCATCTTATTATTTCAGTCCCTGCTCATAGATTCACCCTCAGGCTCAGCTCCCTCTTCACCTCAGCATTTTAGGACAGCCATCATGTCAATCCAGTGACACTGTGACTTGCCCTCACTCATGAACATGACCTAAAATATATCCTCATATATCCCAATCTGTGCCTGGCAGGCCTGAAGATTTGAAAGTGGCTCAAGTAAGGAGGAATTTTTTTATCCTATGGCTCTAAACTTTAGAATGATCACTTTAAGAAAAAAAAACATGTTAAATGTTGGCTTTTAGTTAAGATTTCGGATTCTTTGATTATCATTTTGTTGTTTCACACAGGTGTGTGGAGCCTATCAGGCGTGTCTTTTATCTTCTAATAAGAAATCAGTGTGTTGCTACTTGTGTGATGTCAGCTGTCAACACATCATGCATCTGCTATTTTTAATCTTCCCTTTTAAAGAGCTTTCAGCTGCAGTTCTTAAGCACTGTGGAGGTAAGGATAATTATTGTTAGTTATGCAAGCAGTCATTAGAATAAATGCACAGGGGCAAGGGCTGAGAGGATAATTGATCATTTTTAAAAATTTGTTTTCATTAATATGAAAATGATTATTTCAGGTGTGGGAGTGAGGTTAGAGATGTGCTTATAAGCATTTAATTGTTGAGGAGCCTCATTCAAGCTGTTCAGCGTCGCTCTCACTGCCCTGGTCTGCAGGTTTTATTCTGCTCTACTGTCTGTCTGTCACGAGGACTCAGCGAGGCAACGCAGCTCGGCTCTGGTGTTCGCTCTCTCCTCAGCAGTCTGGCCACTGTTGGAGCCCAGTGTCCCTGGAAGGAAACACAGTCTGCGTCGTTGTTCTCACTCTGCCGAGCAGGACGCAGCTCCCTGGCAGCTCTGCTCAGATGTTTGCAGATAAAGTTATGAGCCTCCTCAAGATGCTCTTTTTGGCTCCATGATCCTGCATCACAGAGAGGACCCAGAGAGAGAAAACTATTTCTATTTAAGTGTATGAGTGTTGACTGGAATACAAGTCCAAATGATTTGTCCTCTTAATAGTTGTTATCACCATACACATTTGCCCCAATCACTCATGTTTTTTAAGTAATTGATTCTTGCAGGGATCAATAAACTCTTACTATAATTCTTCCCCGGTTTAACAGTAGCCTCAAAAAACGTACTTACTGGCAATGTGACAGGATTTTAATGCGTCTGGTTGCTTCCTCATGGCAGTGTATGGACGATGTGGTCTTCAGAGACCACTGTGTCACCAGGATGCATTCACTGGCACAAAGTTAAGTGCATTTTATGTCTGTGTGAACCTTCCAACAAAATAATGAAAGCAAGTGAAGTGAAATAATTCATGTTTGAGTAACACAGTGTAGTGCTGAAGTGCCCATCCATACTTCCCTGCACTTCCCTGCAGTTTTTCTGGTCCATCTCAGTCTCTCTCTCTTTTGGACAAATTGTCTGTGGTCCTGATGAATGATATATCTCCCTCCCCGCGACCACACAGGCTGTATTTCACAATTTATGAGGGTCACAGTCTTTCCACAGGAAGCAACCCCCACTGAGTCAGACCACTGGCAACTATTACTCACCAGACCTTCGCATGATGCCAAAGTGGAGCAACAAACAGGAAAACTGTCCTTTAAGCAACAGTTCTGAGTTCAAACACGGGGCAAAGTGTCCGTCAGTGCGACACCGACTGTCAGCGTCATGGCTGCTTAGCTTTCGCTGATGACCATGTGTGGAGAATAGATGATATTTTATTGAGCTTCTTATTTAGTCTAAAATCAGGATTAGAAGCTGACATAGGGGATTAGGTTATTTATCTTGCTGAAGCTGATTTTGTTGACATTTTAATACTGTTTAAGATGTCATGATGAATCAAGTGCTCACTACAGAGTACGGGTGAAGAATGTGGATTGTGTTTCTAATATTCAATGTATTTCTTACCAAAGTCTGGTGCCATTCATTATTTACACTGTGAATACTGTAAGCGTGTTGTAGTAAAACTGGAAAAGTGGCTGAGACTCCAGTTGAAATGATGATTGCATTCGGTATAAACTTGCGTTTAGGGCCAGACTGCTGCAAACCAAACCCAAAATTATTAGATTCTCTTTCTGATTGTCCTTCCCTCTTCCTCTCCTCATCCTCCATCCTACCATCCCCTACTTTGCGTCTCCCACCAGGGTGGTGGTGAATGCCAGTGGAGCTCCAGTGCTTTGGCGTTTGAATGAAGAGGGTTTCCTCCGTTCGTCCATTTTGAACGGCACTACGATGTGGTTCCTGCAGGCCCCTGATGGACTGGTGGTGCCAGACCACTTGCTGCCCCTGGGACAGAACTACTTCCTCAGTAAGACTCCATTCTCCTATTCTGGCATATACAACCGTTTCCAACAAATATTTTCTTATCAGTTCTACTTTATCAAACTGCTGTAGACCTGTAGCCACAGAAACCCCCACATGCTTTAAGGTTTTAACACATTACTGATGTTAGTGAATCACATATGATGCACCGCACCAAAATTAAGTGAGTAAAGTAATTGATTGCGGTTTGACTGTTCAGATCAGATTATTTGATGAAAGCAATCTTGATGGGATAAAGATCTCTCGGTTTGACCTGTCAATGAGCCAGTTTTTGAGACAGTGTCTGTAGAAGGAAACTTTTAATGGAAAAATGTAGGCTTTTGCTCATTGGCATCATCATGTAACTGGTGAAACTGAAAGACAAAGCAGCAACTGAGCCTGCCAAAAATGCTGGGTAGTGTATGGAAAATGTATTAATGGGTAACGATAATTGACACATTGATCAGTAATACCAGTAACAATAAATACTCACAGAGGTAGAAATATTGAATGTTTATTTCATCGTCAGTCAGATCCCCATTTAGACCAGATCAAATTTACAGAGAAGAGAAAATGTATCCTTTTAATTTGATACTGTCAATTATCTCTGTTCCTATCCTTTAATTTGTCTGATAGTTATCCAATAACTGTTAAGAAGCTGAATAGGAAACATTCTGCAATATCTTTACATAGCTCATTTACAACTGAGCCAAACACATCAGAGGATTAATGAATTTAAATAAACTGTATTTACAGTGTTTATACCTGACACATCATTGGGGAGAACCACACAATATTTGCAGTTGTTAGTCAGAGTATTATATTTGCATATTTTTTTAAAAAAAACAAGTTTTTATTCTGATAAACCATCTGTATTATTTTGTGAAAGAGTCTCACACAAGTGTGACAAAAAAACAGTGTCATGTGCTGCAGTGGGTGCTGGGGGGCTGGGGGGGGGGGGTAATTGGAGGCTCACTCATTGACTGACGGGCTGGCTGACCTCTGTCTGTGCTATACATACCTGATGCTGTTTCACTACGCTGCCTGTCTGCTGACCTTCACATGTCTGTGGCAGCTCAGCTTCTGCTTTACCAGAGAGAGAGAGAGAGAGAGAGAGAGAGAGGTAGATGACATTGGGGAGTTAAATCTAAGGGGAGAGAGGATAATGGAGGGTGGGAGAGAGGAAGAGTCAGATAAAGGGAGAGAAAGACAAGAAAGAAGAGATGGCAAACAGAAAGGGATTAGAGTAAAGGACAAAGGGACAGAGGATGCAGAAGGAAGAATGAAGGTCAAACTGCAGATGAATGAAGACATGGTGGTTTTCCTGCTGTTTCTGTTCTTTCTGCTGCAGCAGTCAGGCTGGATAATAAATGAGTAATGTTCACAAGAGCAAACTCTCATTTACACCCAAATTAAAAAGTGGGTGGCATGTAGGCGTGAAGGTGTGTGACCTTGCGTAGGCGCATGCTAGCTGGGAAAATCTGTGCAAGGCATCAGTAAGTAGGGAGGAGCAGTGCAGTGACATTGCATTTCCTTCTTCACACGTCACTGTGCCTGAATGTCGACGATCTGCTTTCACGTCTCGAAAGGAGCAATGACTCTGCAGGTCCAACATTCGATGTCATTGGGCTGACGATCATTTGGTCAGGGATGACAGAAGAGTCTGCGTTGTTTTGTCAGCTCTCCGATTGGCTAAGGAGCTGACATCATCAGCGTCTCGTCATTGGTGGACTCGCAGCTCATTGGCCTCAGATCAGGCTCTAAAAAATGGCAGTTAATATTCACTACAAGGCTATTTTTATCCAGGGGCTCGTGTAGCTGTCAGCTTTGATTGAAGATATAATGAGATGTTCCGAACTTACAGACCCAGAGAGAGACAAGACGGAGAGGCACACACTCTATTTTGGTCACAATGAAGAGCGGCCTGTATCAGTTCACATGGGAGTGTATTGTTTTTTATTTTGTTTTGTTTTTTTAACAGCAAAGTACTTTTCATGAGAGGAGTCATTTAAAATGTGTTCTGCAGCACACAACACAAATCTACAGCCATGCAAGGGAAGGTCAAAGGTTTTGCAGGTATTTAGTCATAAAGCAAAATGTTGGAGAAACTGAAACCTGATCATGGTGTTAGATAAAAAGTCAGGGGATCACCAAAGTTCTGACAATTCATCATGAGACGAATATGAATGACCCGTTTCATGGCTTTTCTTTCAATAGTTGTCTAGACATTTCACTCAAAACCACAAATGTCAACCTCATGGTGGCATTACAGCAAAAGTCAGGGGATCATCAAAGTCAGTAGGATTCATCCTCTAAGGACTATAAATGTCTGCACATGAGTCTGCTCATGAATTTCATGCCATTATATCTGCTCCGTCTGGTTGCAAATGAGTCAAAGAAACCGCTCCAGCATTAAGTCAAATCTTCTCTCCGAAGACTTGTGGATCATGTATTCAGTAATATATGCCCATGCGGTACCTGTCATTAAAAAATAACTCTGTGCTACATAAATAGTTAAATAAAGCCCTCAACTCTTCTGTGGTAGGTGTGTTGCGTGTTGGCACCCTCACAGCCCCGGAGGTCACCCTGCGTCTGAACCTGACAGTGAAGGCCAGCAGCTGTGTGGAGCCCGGCAGCAGCTTCAGTGACCCTCAGTGCTCCGGGAAAGGCAAATGTATCACACAGCCGTCTGAGGTGAGAAATCAAGGAAACAAAATCCTCAAAACTCCGGATGTTTCTTCTTATAAAGACTAACATTTGAGCTCTAGTGTGAATGACGCTGAGAGACACAGGAGAAAAAACTTGCAGCATTATTTTATTTTTGGTCTCTGCAACCATTCACTTCACACCTTATAACTATAGTGCAACTGCAAAACAGGCAAAGCGAAGCAAAGTTTCCATATTATTGTAACCCAACATTGTTACTGCACTGAATCATTGGGTTCAGTGATGCAAGAGCCTTTTGATCATTATTCACGAGTGTATAGCAGAAAAAAAACACTCTCCCTGGGTTTCACTTAATAGCAGAGACCAGCGCAGAGCAGAAAACAAAAGAACAAAAGCCACGATAGCGCAGACCAACACAACGCAATGCCACAAATTACAGCAGTGCAACGTGATTACAACGTGCACTGTTTTTTTTTATTATTAAAACTGTGGGGAGTTTTCATCATTATCTGCTGCTGATGGTCTAAAATGCATATGGGTCTGCTTGAAAATAAGCTGGTGGTTATACTATATCAGCGACTCTGAAGACAGAAAAAAAAATGCTGCAGCAGATGAAAACACTACATCCATACTTACCGTACGTCCAACCCCCTAAATCTATACGTACCTCCAACTAAAAGAGATGCAGCAGTAGCGACTCTCACTGGGTGTGAGAAAGAATTAACAAAAGTATAGAGGTGTTGCAGAGACGTTTGTTTGTCTCTAGCTCAGTTTCTCATTACCATTACTCTCACTTTATGAGAAAATCAAACTGTGTCACTGTTGCTTGTTATTGCATTGTTATGTTACTGAATTATTTAACAAGGCTCATTGATTTGACATGTGAAATTAGTGTGTGTTTGCGTTTGGCAGAGCACTTTCTTCTGTGAATGTGAAGACGGCTACACTGGAATCTTCTGCGAGGAATTTGATGCCTGCCACCACCGACCTTGCCACAACAATGGCACCTGCGCTGACGTTAGACAGGGGGGTGAAGGACGCAACTTCACATGCAGCTGCCCTCCAGGTGTGTGTGTGTGTCCATGTGTACATTATACCATTTCACGTGGCCTCAGGCCCTTAGATGTGTTGATTTCAGGGCTGTTTGAGAAAATACTGTTTCACATGTGGCTTCATGAAGAGTCTCAGCCTGACTGTGAGGTCTCTGTTGATTTGATTAGAGCTGTGCAGACATGAAGAATAAAAGCCGTCCTCTCTTTGTTTGAGAAAATCTCTAAATAAGAACAAAAGAAAAGAGTGCGTGTGTTGAACCTTTGATCTTGTCAGATTTATTCTAGGACAGGGACTTGAAGCGAGGGCCTCCGGTAGGAAGTTAAATGTCGCAGGTGACCAGTGATGGCCCGTCACTTCCCCCCAGGGAGCGGCTAATGAGAAAAAATGAAATAGTGTAAACAGACAATAGACAGCACTGTCAAATGTAGTTAACCTATGTGACTTAAATCAGTGCCTTTTGATGATTTGTTTTAATATTTCTGTATTTCTTTATTAGGATCCCTATTAGCTGCTGGGGTTCACAAAAATGATCTAGTGTTAAATTTATAAACTTGTACCCTGGGTTGCAAGGTTAAAATACATGATTTAGTAACCTGCCTTATAAGATAACTTGTATGTTTCACAACAACCTATTGTGTATTTGATAGCAGGCTGTAATATAGTAATATAGCTATAATCTAACACAAGGGTTGGCTGATGCTAGTCTCAACTTTTAACTTATTTGATCAAATGTAATGAATCATGTGGACTGAGATTTGAATGTTTTTCTCAGGTTATGAAGGGGAGCGCTGCCAGTTGCTGGTTGACCACTGTCTCTCTCAGCCGTGCAAAAATGGAGCCACTTGTTTCAGCAGCCTGGCAGGGCCCAGATGCTACTGTCCCGAAGGTAGGAGCCTCATCAGTGCATGCTGGAACCAATGTCTGTATGTTTGTTGGTGTGTGTTCGATGTACATGAGTTAAGCTGCCAGAAATACATGGTTTGTGTGCCTATAAGAGAAGTGACTGCAGAGCAATATAACGTCAGTTTTTTTTCTGTCTGGGTTATTCAAGCAGTTTGTCTGCGGCGTGTTTCACAGTATCTGTGCCACCAAGATTAATTCAAACCTTCCTCCTCTTTTCTAATTAGTCTTATAGCCTCGGTGACCTGCATCAACCTCCCAGGGGAAATATGTGGCAGCAAAACTTCTGCCGAAACAGTATTTCTCTAGTTTGCGATTAACACACACCGTGTGCCGACAACAGCAGATACATACACACAGAATACAGGGAAAAGATTAGGTAACAATGGACCTTGGAATTGGTAGATGGATGTAAAACCTGGTGGGAAAGGTTGTTTCATTGTTCTAGGTACAGCACCCAGCGGTCAGTTCATTCTCGATCTAGAGGAGGCCTCATTCACACTGCAACACCTGACTGTGTTGTTAATCTGAAGCTGCTAAAAAAAACCATGGCTTCCAATGTGGAAAGGAATTCATAATCCACCCCTTGTGTGTTTATTTTCATAAAATGAGAGAAACAAAGCAGAAGTGAGAACCGTGCCAGCACCTCTTGATTAGAATGTGGAGGTTTTGTTTAGAGAGTGAACGCAAAATTTCGTTGGTTTATTACATACTATATGTGAGGTAACTTTGACTTTTGGAGAAATTTTTATTTACAGGTAGCAGCAGGTTAAATAAATCTGTAACACTGCACTGGGTCAGTTTTTCTGCTTAGTTGTTGGGACACTTGAATAGAACAGAGCCATTGTTGATGCTACTGTGAAAAAGGACTACAACATTGCATATCAGAACAACAACTGTGCAACTGTCAGTGGTTTATGAAATGATTCCAAACAACAAAACATCAGGAAATATTCTGAATTTTTCTATACAAATACTATAAAAGCAATTGTCAGTAGATAAAGTTGGTGCAGAGAACATGATGCATTTCACATTGCAGCAAGACAGCAGTTTCTTTGTTTGGCAAAAATACAGAAATACTCAGCAGGGAAAATCAGTAGCTCTCCACCCATACAAACTCAAAATGGGAAATCCATAGACAAGGATGTCTTAGTACAGAACGCACTGTTTTAACAAGTTATCAATCAATACCTGAATCAGCATGCAGAACAATACTCCTGCAGTTATAGGCTGAGGTTGTGGTTAGTGTTTAAGGGACAGCTAAACGACACCACTCTTTCTTATTGTCTGAAGAATATCAGAAATAAATTGTACTGTTTGTGGTTAATGTTAGTGTGAGACATGTAAGTCATTGAAAAGTCCTCCTAAGTGACAAAAACATGATCCTCCAACACACACTCAGAGGATCAGCGATATGAAGAGAAATGTTCATCCATACTGATGAACATATCAGAGGAGGATGATTTCAGTGTCTATTTGAATACACAGCCTCTGGGAAAACAATCCGAAATAGAAGAGATGTTTCTCCCCCAGAATTTTTTAACATGGATACAGGACATGAAATCCTTTATAGTAATGTAAAGTTTCCAAGTGCAAGAAAACGTTTGATCGTTATTGAAAACACTCCAGGTCCAAGAATGCTTTATGTATCGTTTGTGTAAAACCTTTCAGTGTGTAGAACAGGGGGAGACAACAAGAGGAGAGGGAAGAGAAAGGAGACTAAAAAGTCTGTAAAAAATTAGATCTGCTGTTCTCTTTTGTTCAAGCATTCATTTCCCTCAGGGCTGAGACCAAGATGTTTGGAGCAGAAGTCACAAGTTCTTTTCAGCCTTTCTGCTCATGTTTGTTAGGGACAGAAAACAGTAGAAATGCTTTACAATAGATGGTAATTAAGACTCTTGTCTGCACAGCAGTGTTTTCAAAGGACCAACCAAAAAACACTGCGCAAAAAATCACTGGCTGCCCTCCTCCCTCTTTGAGAAGACATTGCCAACACCCGCTACTTTTCCAGAGCCAGACACATTGTAAAGGACAGTTCACACCCTGTTCCCACCTGTTTGACCTGTTGTCCTCTGGCGGGCGCTACAGGTCATTCAAAACTCCGACCATTAGACTCAGGAACACACTTTCTTTAAGGCATTTGCTCTCTTAATCAACACAATCATGCAAAATGAAAAACAGTACTTTCATCATTCCTGTGCAATTTTCCACAGTGAAGAATTACATCTTCACTTTATGTTTATCTATTTATCTATTTATATTAGGATTGTGTTAATGTGTATGAAGCTATCTCTTTTTAATTGTTTTTAACTCTAATGCATTATGCAGGAGAAGCGATCCTCATTTCTATTCTATTCCAAATTATCTTGCACAGAGGCGGCCCCATTTTTGCATGCTGGTTAGTGCTTACACTCTACCCTCCCACCCCCATAAATCACCACCACGTTTTCTTGCAGTTTTCCTGTATAGACACAAGCAATAAATAAAATGAATGATGGCAAGAAAACTGTAGCATCTATCATCAGAGAGATATCAACTGTGCGATCACTTGGCCAACAACGACAGCAAAAGCTGAATATTTATTTGCTACATCCTTAGGGAGGCAGGGATATTTCACCCTGCAGGGATAGGTAGACAAGGTAATGTTATTTGCACTCCTGTCTATCTGTTAGCAGCATTCCTCAAAAACCTACAGATTACAAGAGAAAGAACTTGATCTAAGTAACAACTAAATGGACTAATGTGGTGTTTGTCAGATCTTTTCACAGGCCGATACTGTTTTTAACCCACAATCATGAAGGTGACTGAGACAGGGGCTTTAAGTTGTAACAGTGTGCTCATACTGCCATCAACTTGGCCCATGTGGTCAGCCACAACAAACAAACAAACATAACTCTACGAATAAACAGTTCCCCTTCAAAATAAAACATAAATATTCAAAAGTTGATCACAATGATCTCAGGTTGTCTTCTACCGTCCAGTTTTTAATCTCTGATTAAGGAGTCACACCTGCATGGAAACCATTCATAGCATGAATTCTATGGATCTGCTCCGACTCCTCAACAGAGACTACCGCACTGATATGAAGTGTACTTTATCATCCTCTTTCTCCTTTTTTCACACACACACGCACACATTTATACACACCGACAGAGGAGAGAAAGTGTGAGTGTCAGTACTGTCACTGCCTCCAGTCAGAACTCGCAGGGCGGGGGGGTGAGCGGGCAAGCTAATTTTAAACTGCTAACTGTTTTTAATGTTGGCAGGTTTGAATGCCAGCAGCAGGAATGAACAGACTCCTCTACGTCAGCCAGGTCTCATGTCCCTGTGTGTGTGTATGCGCGTGTGTGCGTGTGTGTTTGTGCATCTTTACATGGATAGATGTGTAGACAAAGACAGAGAGAGAAATTTATCCCAAGATGTGGATGTACTTTTAAAAACAGTTCTCACGCAGAGCAAAGAAGCTAAATACAGAGGAAAGCAAGGGATTAAACCATGCCAGAACAAATACAAATCATAAAATTAAATTCATGCAAGATCTTGCTTTAGTGTGTATGCGTGGGCTAGCATCTGTGTGTTTGCAAGCGATGGAGAGGAAGGGGAAGAAGGGGGAAGAGATGAAGGGAGCTTGGAAGGAGGCAGAGGAGTGAAAAGGGAAAGGATGAAGCAGAGCGAGGCAGTGGACACAGAGGGAAAGAAGAAGAGAGAGCTTTGGGTGAGATATTCCCCTGTCTGCTGCAGATTACTCCTGTCTCTGCTGCTGAATGATGAATGTCCTCCTCACACGGTGAAATAAAGTCTTGCAGATCAATGGATGCTTGAGAGGGATCTCTTCATTCGCTCAATGGAGGGTGCAGTTCAGTGCAGTCAGCACAGGGATTTACTACTACTGCTACTGTAGATCACAGCACCCACACACACTGTATCACAGCAAGGTATGTGCATGTACACAGCAGAGTCTTTCTCCGCGCTGCAGCAGCACAGTGGCAGTTCTCACGGGAGGTGAAGGCAGGGGAGGAGAAGGGGTGAAAAAGCAGAGTTTATTTTTAGAGGGGAAGGGAAGGTGAGAGTAGCAGAGGCTCACAAGATAATGAGAGGAGGTGAAGAAGAAATCAGTGGCTTCAGCACACAACTAGTCATCCACAAAGGCAAATGGAGTGCATGGGCATTGTTGCATAGAAAGCACGACAAAAACACATCCCCCTTCTGCCACAGACACTGGTGTGACACAATACTTCGACATTCCTGTCAACAGCATGAAGTCATTTATGTTAAGATGCTTTCGCTCTGTTTGTCTCTAACAACGATGAGGAAAGGATAAAAGAAAGAACATTGAAATTGCTGGAGGTGGTGATTTCGGGTGGTAGATGATGAGAGAATTAAACCACTTGCTGTCTTTCACTATTTAATCACTGGTGTTATTCTCCCAAAATCTGCGTCTACAAAACTGAGCTGTCGTGAGGTAACAGTTCAACATTTTGGGAAAGAGGCTCATTTGCTTTCAAAACTCACCATAGGCTATATTGGGTACAGGTCTCTGTGTGCAACTAAACCCACAAAAAAATCTTTGTGAGCTTATTTGCATTAAGACATGGTCTTAGCGGGCTGAAGAGTGGGTACAATTTTATGCCATAATGGATGTCACATAGCACACTGCACCACCTGATTTGCATAAACCCAACCCCGCGCTGCCCACTTCCTCGCCTCTAGGTTCATTCGAATCCTCGAAAAGACCAAACTGGAGAAGAGTTTCATCTGACTTTTGCCTGCAAAACTGGCGATCCTCCTGCACCTCAGCTTTGTGCTTAGTGTGGTCTTGTAGATAAGGACACATGTTCAATATGAGATTCTAAGAAACTGTTGAAATCCGGGGAAATTGGCAGCATTTCCATCCATTCAAAACTTCTGTTTTCTCCCAGACATATGGGAACTAGCACAGAAACCATTTTTGTGTTGGTTTCTCATCATTTCCTTTTGTCTTTCCCTCCCCCTTTGTCCTTCCACATCCCGCCCTCATCTCTGCCTTCCCCCTTTTATAGGCTACCAGGGTGCTACATGTGAGCAGAAGGTGGACCCGTGTGCCTCCAGCCCCTGTCACAATAACGGGACATGCTACGCCCAGGGCCCCGGCCCCCTGGGGTTCGGCTGTAGCTGCACAGCAGGCTTCACCGGCCCTACCTGTGCCCAGCTGGTGGACTTCTGCGCCCTGAACCCCTGCGCCCATGGGGTCTGCCGCAGCGTAGGCAACAGCTACAGGTGTCTGTGTGTCCCAGGTGAGCTGCGGCGTCAGACACCTCGGTGACTCCAGCCACTTTTCACCCTCCCTGTGCCACTTGCAGTCATTGAGTAATATTTTGTGTTGTATCTTTCAGGTAAAACATGTAAGCACTTTTACAACAGATCCTATTTTGTTCATTCTGGAAATTAGACATTGTTAAAGTCTTTTTCCAAAGCTTCCTGCAACAGCCGACCCCCACTGATCCACAAACAAATAATGAATGAATGAAAAAGTTCACTTAGCTATGGCTGAAACATTGGGCCTTATTCACCAACCATTCTTAAGAAGAAATTTCTTCTTAAAACCCACTTACACACTAAGATTCTGACATTCACTAGTGTTTTCTTATTTGGGATTTGTTCGTAGGTAAGACAGAATCTACGCACACTCAAGACATTTGAGTGCTGACACGTTTGAGCAAAATAAGTGTTTTTTGCGTTTTCTTCGGTTCTACAGTTATATAATATTATTGTCATTTATAATATTTTTTTTTACAAATAACTTTTGTTATTTTACAAAGCATTATGGTCTTTTAAACACTACATTAACACTAAACTACTAAAGGTCCTTTTGTGTTTTGATTCCGGTGCTCCATCTTTAGATTTTCATTTTGGCATTTTCTCAACTTTCCTTTACAGTATCTCTTTGTGACCTATGTCTGTGTCTGCACACGACCCTTCAGTCTCATGCCCTTTTAAGGGCATTTTTGGGCGTTTACTTCTGCTAATTGGGGCCAACTGGCACAGGCTTTCAATTTCCGAGGAGATTGGCATTCATCAATCTAATAACACAGGTGCACGCAATTCTTTGGTTTAAGAACACATTCATGAATCTGACAAGTTTTCTTAAGAACTTTCTTAAGAACAACTTAAGAAAGAATTTAAGAAAATATTTAATAATATATTGGTGAGTGAAGCCCATTGAGCTTAGAATTTTTATTACAGAATATGTTCACAAGGTCAAGAATAAACAGATAAAAACAAAAAATGATCAGACTTTCTAACAGGAAATGCTGATAACCCTTGGGACCTCTGGGCCTGTGCTCGGTACACTCATTCAGAAATCCATCCACGTCCTTTAGAAACCTTCTGAATCGTCACATTGCCTCTATTACCGCTCTAAATCTAACTTAACAACCTGCACATAAAAGTTAGTGAGAACTAAAAGTATGGTGTAGCACTGGCTCAGGCTCAGAGTAGCAGTAAATGTGCTCTGGCTGAATGATGAGTTATTTTTAGAGAGGATGATCATGGCACTGGTGCTGATGCCTCTGTGGTGAAATCAATTGAGTGGAATGATGACTTATCATTTATCCATTGTCTTGCAATTACCTTGCTGGGATGGTGAGACAGATGACTTTCCCAGTGGCCCACAAACATAATTTGACTCTCCGCCCCTGGCGCCTCTTTATACCATCAGCCAGCTGAATGTGTAAGCCAGTCGCCATCTTGATGACTTATTTGATGTTTGTATTCATTCTCATGTATCAGCAGACTCTACAGCTTCTTCTTCAATAATATGTCTTTCACTGGAAAAATATTCAGAATTGAAATTTCTTATGTTATTGATCTTGATAGTTTTGGAAACAGATGAATTGCTAAACAGCTGTTCTTTCATTTCTCGGTTTGGATTTTGGAATGATATTTGAACCTTGAAATTTTGTTTTTCCAAATCTGGAAAAAACTGTCTCAATAAATATTTGAACTAACAAGAGCAGGTTTTTCCCCAGGTTTTCACATGACTCAGGTGCTGGGGGATGGTGGTGGTTGGGAGCTTTGAAATTATTCAAAGGCAATTTTAAGTTATGTTGAGTTTTGTTATTGTTTTCTGCCATTATCCTTACCGTGTTTGTCAAAGAAAGACGGCAACACTTATATGTAGTTATAGCCAAAGATCTGTTCATTTCACCAAATAAGATGTTTAGAACATGAGATTTAATCAAATCGAGTCCCTTTACTTGTACACATAGGAAGAATAAACATGTTGAAATACATATGTAATTATTTGTAGATGTAAGAAGTTCAATTTCTCAGGAAAAGAACGCTCAGTAGAGGAGCAGCATGACCTGTCATCCCAAAGCAATGTCAAAATTTTGACAAGGTAGCAATGGAGAAACTTACGTTTGAATTATAACACAATTAAATATATGACCTGACATTGTATCACCAATAT
Source organism: Seriola aureovittata (assembly GCF_021018895.1). Taxonomy (NCBI): domain Eukaryota; kingdom Metazoa; phylum Chordata; class Actinopteri; order Carangiformes; family Carangidae; genus Seriola; species Seriola aureovittata. Next base: position 12,092,765 of record NC_079367.1, on the reverse strand, counting down.
TCATTTGTGGAGAAAAACTACACAAGAACAGTTTCTGGGTGGTGTTTGTATTTATTTCAGTCGCTAGCAAATCTAGCCTGTTAATGTTAAGTCTTTGTTAGTATGGGTTAGAACAAAGGACACTCTGAACTGCATTTTGGAACAGTGTTTCTTTTAATAGGAGAGAAATGCATTGACCTGCAGTTTTCAACAGAAAATGACACAGCCTAACTTTGTTTAGCTCCCAACCAACATTTGATCTTTCAATCTTTACATAACGTCAACTAACTAGCTCCGCTGGCTACTAAAACTTAATTCAGCACATGTATATCAATGTAAGTTAGCTAGGTTACCAATTTCTTTTGTTGTAAAATAGGCTACATAATCTGCTCTCTATCTCTCTATTCCAAACATCCACAAGAATTACTCCCGAACAAGAAAAGTTAATACCTCATTTATTCTTTGTTGAGGCTTTGCTTATCAATAGCTTGCAATTTGCTTATCCAAATCGATGGTTGTTCCTACCACTCGAGAAATATCTAGTCAGCTGCTTGATTAGCTCGGCAAAGAGCATCTGTCACACACCAATCCGACGTTTGTGTGATTGTCCAAACACAGATTGTTGATTGGCAGGTCATTCCTGATGCCAGTTTACCTTTCCTTTTCAGATTTTTTTTTGTCAGCACAAAGAACTCTCATCGTTACTTTCATATTCATTCTTTAATGCTTTTTGCTGTTCATTTGGCTGAAGGGGCTCCACAAAAACACGCAGCGCCTAAGCCTATGGTACAAAAAACCCTGAAGACTTATTGCATGAGTTGATAATCCCTCCATATTTCATGGTCTTCATGTTTATTCAAATGCTTTCACTCTCACTGTGTCCTGGTGCAGAGCAGGCGTCCACTGCTTTCCAATTATTCAGATATCGTACATTTTCTTCACCACATCCTCAGTCTTACGTTGTTTTTCTATTTTGCATTTCTTTCATTTTTTTCCCTTCCGCCTGTCCTTTTGTCCTTCCTCGTCTTTATCTTCCTGCCGTTTACCTCACTTCATTTCCCTCTCATCTTCTGTTGTCTGGTTGCCATGGTGAGACCTTGCAAGTATGTGTGTGCATGCATATGTGTGTTCATATGGCTCCCAAACCACTGTCTGGGTCTGTGACTATGCTGGTTGGGCAGATGCTGCCATCCAATCAAATGTCTCTACTCAGACGGTCCTGTCTAATGGGACTGGTGAAATTGGTGATTTGTAATTAGCATCCCAGACATTACCGTGAATGCACACATACACACAATGTTTTGGACCAGAGTTGACCTTTTCTTCACCTCATCAGAATGCCAGCTGGTGTCTGAGGTATGAATCTGTGTGTGTGTGTGTGTGTATCCATACGCTGGGTATGAACATTTGCATCTCAGTGTCTGTGTGCATGAGCACGTGACTACATTAGTTTGCATGCTTGTCTGCCTTGTATAAGTGAGTGGATGTGTGTAAGGGTTGTGTAAATGCCTGCTGGCTGTCTGAAAGAAAGCTGCTGGGGAGCTGATATGTCGAAGGATCTGTCCTCCAGTTTCCTGTAATCCAGCTCACATGAGAGGCTGCCAGCCCACAGAAAGCAGACAGAGTCTTGGAAAGGCACTTGACATTTCACTGGCATTTCACGGAGAGGACCCTAGAGGCTCTAACTGGGCTCCTCATTAATTCCCCCTCTCTCCTTCCCCAAATACACGTTAGCTGTGGCCCAGTGAGGGTTTGTTGAAACTTGGACTGGGACTGGGACCCAACTGAGAAATTCAGTCAGTCAAAATGGGAGCAGAGCTAATGAAAACAGATTGCTACACTAGTCGTTGAAGGACTCAAGAGACACTGGCCCTCTGGTGATTTTGGGCTCCTTAGTTGTAGTTGGTGGAAATTTTCTATGAAGTGTAGACATTCAGGGAGTGTGAGCAGGTATGAGGGTACATCAAATGTTAGATCAATGCATATACAAGCATTACAATTGCTGGCCTAATTTATTGTAGAAGTGTATAAAAAACACCCCCAGAAAATCATACGCTGACTTACAAAAACTGTCAATCACTTCATCTTCCTGTCTTTACCTGTGTTCCTAAAGCTGTATCTGCATAACTAGTACACAAACTGTAGCAGTGCAACTTAAAGAGACGCAATCAGATATGCAGTATTACCTTTTACATACGGTACGTTACACTTTGTATTTTCCTTTTTAACTGCTTAAGATTGTTGAAGAGAAACATAAGAAGAGGCGTGATTGTCTGGCTGATGTTTTCAGATGTTGCAGGCTTATTCTGCCTCAGTGCACAGCTGCCATCCTATGGAAAACACAGTGCACTGCATGTCATTTGACTTTATGGCCAATACCACAATACGATATATTCATACACTTACTGGATATAATTCCTCTTTGAATGCAAGGTGTACAGGAAGTAATAGATCAGGTACATATAACACAAGACCAACTAAAAGGTTTCTGAAACTCTCTTAATCGTTTAGACACACTCTGAGCAAGAACAATGAATGAGGAAAGCACTTACTGTGACGCTACACTCTCTGCTCCTTAGTGCCCGACAGATGAATGTTATGGTTGCACTGCTGTGACGTGGTGGTGTGAATTGTGAATTAGAGGAGACGCTCTGATTAAACAAGTATGTCATTTGTAATAAACCCAGTTTACTGCCTGCTGCTGCTGCTGCTGCTGCAATAGTAATAATATGCCACATTACACATGCAGGTTTATGTGCAAGAAAGAGAAGGAAAGTGTCCCTCTCTTTCTTGCGCATAAGGAAACACACAGAGCTACACACACATATACAGAGAGAGTGTTCAGTGTATTTGCTACACCACATGTCGATTTGAGACTGAGGCTTAAGTCAATATGAAAAATCTCAAAATCAGAGAGCTGAACTTCTTGGGTCCAGTTGACCATTAGAATGAATGCTAACAACTGCTGATAGCAGTTAAAAATATGCACTTCCAGCAAAACATTTCCTTGGTAAATACAGGTTGAAACGTCCTCTGACTGGGTGCATCAGCAAACCAGCAAAATCACATGTTATATTCTTTGAAGACTCTAACGTGCTGTATGTGTCTGTGTCTGATAAAGGCTACCATGGCTTGTACTGTGAGGAGGAGTACAATGAGTGTCTGTCTGCCCCCTGCCAGAACTACGCCACCTGTAGGGATCTTATCAATGCCTACGAGTGTGTCTGCACACCACAGTTTGAAGGTACGTGCGTGTGCATGTGAGTGAGTGTGATTATTTTTAGTTTTAGGCACATGTCTGTATATAATCCTTGCTTCTACATGTTACAGCATCACAGTACACATTAAACGTGCATCAAGAAAACTAATTACAAGTTTACTCTGTGTGTGTGTGTGTGTGTGTGTGTGTGTGTTGTGTGTGTGTGTGTGTGTGTGTGTGTGTGCAGGCAGACACTGTGAAATCTACAAGGATCCATGTCTGAAGATGCATTGCCAGAATGGAGGCCGCTGTGAGAGCGCGGGACTCAATGCTTCCTGTGCCTGCCCACCTGGATACCTGGGTGAGCACTGCGACCATAATCAGCCTGACAACCAGTAGACTAGCTGCCTGTTAATATGATTTGCATGGCTTATGATAAAGGAGAATGGAAAATTATGCATTTAGAAATCTTCCTTAAGATAAGCTTAGGTTTTCCACGACGGATTCCAAGAACAGAAAGAAATAGAAAGATCAGAGTTCCCAACGAGATTATTTCTGATGTGAAATAATAGTGACACATTGCAATTCTGCATTTTCCTTGTAAACCCCAAAGTGAAAACACCTGTCAGGAGTCAAAATACTATAACCCATCTGCCTCAGTTTCTGCTCTTAGCTGCATTGCTCTTATCGGTACTGAATGCAATCTTATCTGTCCAATCAGGGGAGAAGTGCGATGTCGACATCAATGAGTGTGAGAGCAATCCTTGTCACCATGGAGGCACTTGCATTGACCAATCAAATGGCTTCACCTGTCACTGTCAACCTGGGTGGGTGGGGCCCAGCTGTGAGATCCGTAAGTCAGAAAAAATCTGTTCAGCTATTAATCCAAACTGAGACATGTGCAAAGCTGTATGCCTCTATGTGTGTGTGTGTGTGTGTGTGTGTGTGTGTGTGTGTGTGTGTGTGTGTGTGTGTGTGTGTGTGTGTGTATCAGACCTCCAGTGGAAGCCGGCACACACTGAGGACACTCTGACCAACATGCCACGCCACTCCCTGTACATCATCATCGGAGCGCTGTGCGTGGCCTTCGTGCTCATGCTCATCATCCTCATCGTGGGCATCTGCCGCATCAGCCGCATCGAGTACCAGGGCTCGTCACGCCACGCCTACCAGGAGTTCTACAACTGCCGCAGCATCGACAGCGAGTTCAGCAACGCCATTGCCTCCATCCGCCACGCCAGGTCAGTGAGAGGAAGATGTTTAAACATTATTTAACCAAAGTGTTGTTAAGGAATAGTTTACTTATGAAGTGGCACACTATAGATATTACAGTTTGGTATTATTTTCCATTAGAAAGCTTCATTTACGCAGTTCTGTGTTGGTACTGCTGCTGAAGAAGGACAACAAAACAAACTCAACTCAATGTAGACTTGTTTGTTTTTTAACTTAAGACCTGTTTGACAAGGTGGGTCTAACAATAAGATGCTACGAGTTGCACCATGGGAGGTGAAGGATCCAGTGGTTGTTAAGCTAAAAGCCAGGGTATCTTGGCCTGTGCTGCATACATTTTTTTTTTATCTCTGCTGTATTATATTCTGTCTTTTGTTAGTCCCTTTAACTTTATAGAAGTTCACCACTGAATTACTGGAGTGATAGAACTACCAGCAAATAGTAGGCTACTAATTGTGTGTAATGCACCATTGATGCACAGTTGTTGTTTATGCTTTCTTATTAGATTTGGCAAGAAGTCCAGGCCTGCTATGTACGATGCCACTCCCATCGCCTATGAAGACTACAGTCCTGATGACAAGCCTTTGGTTACCCTCATCAAGACGAAGGATTTGTAAAACACAACCATCACAAGCTGCACACATGCAACTACACATGTATACACACACACACACACGCATAGAGAAAGTCAGTATAAATCTTTAAGTATTTCTTAAGAAAGAAAAACCAGTAAAACAAAATTGAATGTAAAGTGGAGAAAAAAAATCCAAAACATACTCTGTAGTTTAAAAAGAAGAAATCTGGAATTTGATACATCTATTTTCCTGTCAAAGTCCACGATAAGGCTTTATTGTAGCATAAGAGCATACTTTGCATTACTTAAGTTATTAATGATGGGCAACACTACCAGTAACCTCTGTCTGTAGGTGGGGCTCTGACAGTGCTGACAACTGTTCTTACAGGTGTTGTAGAAATAGGTGCACTCCTCATGGTGCGTACACTGTATCTTTTTCTATATCTAAAAAATTCTGCAGTAGGTTGCCTTACTTCGTGCATGGTTAGATTTGATGTTCTCTCTGCATTATTTTAAAATCTTTTGTACTTGGTTGTTGGTTGTTATTTTTGTCATTGCATTGTATTTCTCTCCGTCAAGATTGTGCCAAATATTTTTCTTTTTGTAAGTTGTGGTTGGTAGATCAAATACATGTATGAAATACTAGTCACAAAATTTTTCTTTTTAAAAAGCATATGGTCCTGTTCTTTACATGCAAGTGTACGAATAGTAAAGAAAGTGGGTTTACTGGAGTACTGTGACCCTACCATCCCACTGTATGTATTTCAGTGATATTTAGGATAATAGGTAGGTATATTTCTCAATGCACAGAAACATAGTTGGTTTTACTCAGTGCACCTGTTTATCCCAGTGTACAAATTCACCTCTAGTATTGACAGTGTTGCATAGTTTCTGGATGAGAGTTTCTTTGCTGGAGTGGCCTCTTGCTGGCTTTAGGGTGTAGAAGAAAGAGAAGCAGGAGGTGGAGGAAGAGGAAGAGGGATGATATCTACTCCAGAATATATGTGCTTCTGTGTCCTGCCAATGGAAACCTCTCTGTCTGTGCAGCTGTGTTGTTCCCCTCAAGGTCAAGCAATGTTTTACCAATAAGCTCAGCTAATCCTCAGATTTTTTTCTCTCTCATTTTAAACACAGCAACCACATGATTACCTATTATCTATGTTGAATGATGTAAACAATAAAGATTCAAGTGAACATACTCTACAGTACTCCCCTGGTGTCTCGTGTGAAGTCTGACTAAAACTTAACTGTGTTTCCTGCAGTGACAACAGCAAGTGATGGTGCCTGCTTTTTTATAAATCATCCTAAAACTGTTTAAGTTTTTTACAACCATGTATGTAGAGCTATCACCGATCAATCAATCACAGCTGCAAGTAGCATTTTCTTGACCTAGGCCTTAGTCGGGATCAACAAACTAATGCTCCAGGGACTTTTGTTTTTCTCCTCAGTGTCCTTGTGGCACATTTGGATTGTGCCACACTGTTTTGTACTGCATACATCATATTGGGGGCAGGGTGTTTTTTAAAGTTTTCAATATTAGTGCCAGTACTCATACCAAAATTATACTTTTTATTTTGAGATATACAAATATTTTTTCTTAATAAAAGTATACAGACTCAAATGTCTAATGTTATCTAAACACTGGAAGCCGTAGAATAAAAGTGCCAAATAAAAAGGGGCCTGAAATGACCCAAATTCAGCTCAAATAATAATAATAAAAATAAAAAATAAAAAATAAAAATAAGTTAGCAAGAATAGAAACCTGACCAGATATTTGATGTCAACTTTTGCTACTTTCAATTTTCAGCACCTGTTGCTAAGGAAGAAAGTATTTAGGTTTGATACCCAGCTTTAACCATACTTGTTAAAACATCAATTTAAACAGATAATGAGAAGACAATATAAAATTTAAGTTGCTATTGATTGATTGATTTATTTATTGGGTGGTACTGTTGACGGGTTCTTAAATTTTAGTATGATGAAGAAGGAGGTACAGCAGTTACATGACTAGTTAGTAGTTACCTTAACTCAGCCATGATGACATGTCACAATAGCATGCTGCAATAGGTTTTTGGGCTGAAATGGTTCAACTGTTTTGGAAACATGGATGTGTTCAGAAAAAAAAAAAAAAAAAAGCAAATTCTCCAGAGTGTCTGTTTTTCTGCAATGTCCCAAGGTCATACCCACCAGACTGAACCGTCAAGCGTGGGAAAGACCTTTTATGGAGTGTCTGTAATGTGAACACCCTCAGTGACCTCAGGCTTTATCCAGATGTTCCTCATGTAAACATCTCTAAATACAGACTGTGACTGTGGAACCATGTCGTTCAACACACCTACATATATTATATGTGTACACAAACATACACACATTGCAGGAGCACCAGATGTTATTGATGACTCTCACCTTTGCTTATGGTCTGCTTTGAAGGCCTTGTGCTTGGCCTTTGCCCTCTGTATGGCCTGGAGGGTCAAACTTTATGCTGTTTGGCTTTACATAGGTCCCATAACACACTGCTGTTGGCTTTCAAAGCCTCCATCTTGATAAACTGAGATTGTCTTAGCAGTTGTGTGGTGGTTGTGTTACAAAACTATCATTTGTCAGAAAAATACAGAATTCAACCCAACAGTTGAAATATGTACCAAATGTTGGCAAGAGTAAAAATAATTCATTCAACAGTTTCCACAAAGTAATGGATGACACTTCAGTGAATTCCCAGACATCACTTTGAGAATAACATGGTCATACCAAACCAGTCACGAGGCAAAACTATCTGGGGGAAGTGTTTTTGTTACAACTTGTTTTTGAGGAGCTTATAAAGATAAAAATCTTTGGGCATAACTGTGACAATTCTCCATAGACGTTGTCTTTAGCTGCCTTTGTGAAATTTGGGAATTATGAAATCTGAACATTTAAATCAACCAAGTTTTTATTGCAACCAGCCACTGACATAATGCCTGCCGTGCCATTTGTGTTAGGTTTTTTTCATTTCCCTTTTAACTGCATTCTTGCACTTGTTGGCTATCCCGGTCTGGATGACTAATCCAGCTGTGTCCAGCTGCAAAGTAATTTGTTTTTATGGTTTTTATGTTGATTTTTATATTAAATAAATATGAAGAGTGGTGAGTATGAACCAAAACAGTAAGATTGTGAGCTATAAAAGCAAAACAATTAGCTTAAAGGTGCCAAATCACTCTGTGGGTGGCAACGTTCTGTGGGGTAACTCTTTTACATCATAGTTATTTGCCCATTGTTAAAATAAAAATATTGATTAGTGCAGCTTTACATTTTTTTTTAAAGATAATTATAAGCTTGAATACTGGAAATGTGATTGTCTGGTTAAAAAAAAAGGATAGAATACACTGAAAGCTCCTAAAATAAAAATAAAAAGAAAGAAAGTTTGCCTCAGGGGATATCATGCTCAACTTCAAACTGCAAATGTAAGCTAGCTTCCTTCCCGAACTTCAAATCTACACATAGACAGTATACCAACCGTCTCACTGTCTGGTCGATTTCCGAAAGCACGTGAACGCAGCGCCAGGAGCCGGCCAGACACAGAGAGCATGCACCGCCACCTGCTGGCCAGTTTCATAAGTACAGCCAGGCGGAGCAAACACATCCTTCATTACCGACCAGTCCAGATTGAGGGAGGACAGAGAGTCAAGCCGTGAAAGCGAACAGATGTGAGCCGGACTACGAAAAGAGAACAAGCTGTAGTACAGACGGAGAACCTCTGATTCTGCTAATATGTGGCAACCCGCGTCGGAGCGATTGCAGGTAGGGTACGGGTGTGTGTGTGAAACGCTTATTGTCAAGAGGGCAGCAGTAAATAAACGGCTGATCCGTGCTAACAGTTACCAAAACCCGCCGAGCTGTGCATGGCTCCAGCTTGGAGAGACTTGCTACGGTTTGTGAGCAGCTACAGATGATTTGTGTGCACAGTCCCCTCGTCTTTTAAATGGCAGGAATGAGTCCTGGGCATTCAAACAATCATTTTCTCCATATCTCTCTGTCGCTGTATGATTCCCTGTTGGTGCTGCCTTTAAACGCACCTATTCACGTTACGCAAGCCGGGGGTGCCGTGCAACAATTTGTACCTCCGCTTCATTCGTGGGCTCCTCCGCTGGAGATTTTCTTAAAATGTCAGTGACGAGCATATTCCAGCAAATGTGTGGAATGGTTATTTTGGTCGACAGGCCTGTTTCATCTAACACTCTACCTTCAGACTAACCTGTGTGCAACTGGAGGCCTTCTCCTCCTGTTGTCACTCTTATTTTCCCTTCATGCCACATCAGGATGCTTAAACTCAGTTTTCCTCCTCATTGCTGTGACAAAACAAGAAGAAGAAGGAGAAACAGACTCTGGTCAGTAACCTGCCGTCTGCGACCTGTTAAGAAATGGAAACACACACACACACACACACACACATACATCGTTAATGACACGTAGTTTGATATCCAGGGGCAAGCCGCGCACCGAGCCTGGCTTCACGTCTCCTGCAGACGTAATGCTCTCCAGATGTCGGCCTGTGGACTGCCTGCCAAGTGAACTTGCACAATCCCCTCTTCTGCCCAGGCGTCAAAAAGATGGAATCACGAATTATTATTAAAACCGAGAGTTCCGGTGTTTGTCCTCCAGTCACATGTGGAGTTAAGGGCCGCTGTAAATTATCCCATAAACACACATCTGCAAGACCCCACGCCCCTCTCCCCTAATTTATACATCCACGCTGTAAGTGGTTACGACCGACAGTGATACTTAATGTGTCGCCTAGCAACCGCATTCCAGAACTATCATCTGCTAACACAACATTCTATAACTTATGAATGAGCTGTTATTGGTTATCGGTTTTGGAGCATTGCGCTGTGATTTTTGGATCAACTGAGAGTGTTTAGAGCCACTGGGCTTCAGTGTCATGCTCAACAAGTGCCATAAAGTCACCATATATCTCACATTTTCCGTGGCTTGTTGCTTAAGTCAATTTGGGTAGTGCATTTGAATAAGTGAATCATTCCAGTCGCGCATTTTGCCAACTTTGCCAAAAGAAAAACAGCCACATGGACAGCAATGTGCTGCAAGGTTGAAAAATCTGAGGTAAAAAAAAGTCTTAGTCTACCCATCTCATGTGCTGAACAGTAACAGTCATACTTGATTCAAACTGAATGTCCCAGTCTATTAATTTCACTGTTATCCTGCATTTCTTCAGTGGACATTGGTGTTTATACTGCTGCCATTCTCAGCCCACCAGTTCCACGCATTTAGTGCTCAAAACAGAGTGACAGAACTATAAGCAGTAAAGTGCACGTTAGAGTAAGTCAGCCTGATCTATGGGACGCTGTCATTGTCAGTGTTGCCATCCTCATGAATTCCCTGAAACTGTTAACCCACATTTTACTGCTGAAACACCTGAAACATAAAATACAACAATATAAGGAAACCCCCTCCTGGAAAAAAAGGAACCCGACCGATAATATCGGATATCGCGCGATATTTGGGCTGGACTGTATCAAGATATTAAATTTTAGATAACGCCCAAGCCTAATCAGCACTACACTGATTTCTTAACAGTTTCTCAGTCTCTTGTGGTGGTTGTGCATTCTCTCTGTGAGATTGAAACATCTGTGAAACTTTAGATGGATTTAGATTATGGAAGCTATGCACATATAAAACAGGAGGTAGATGTATTCTCTAAAGGGGCAATGTGTTCAGTTTATTAATCTTTGGGATTGAAACTCAGCCTGTAAACATTTGGAGGGCCTCTGAAGGGAGCTTTTTAAAGTCTGAAAAAAATTGTGTTATGCTGCATTCAAGTCATCATCAAGGAGTTATCATGATTTCAAGATTCTCACATGCAAATAGCAGAGATGACAACATCAAGATACAACAAGTTGTAACTATGACTGGGAAACTCCGACTTTTTTGAAAACCCCTGCATGTATATTTGACCTGGAGCTTCCTACTAAAGAAGTGCTTGGAAATTAAGCAAACAGGGATGCCTCATTTCAGCCCAAGTCTGTTGTGCGAAGTGATTAACCCCCACTTTGATGGAAATTGTCAGTGCACTGTAGCCTTCTCTTGACCAAACCTGTAATCATGCAGCCATCTTGAGTTGACGTGAACGTTCCCAAAATATGTGAATCTGCCCTTTCTCTCTTATCCAACCCGTATGACATGAATGCAGCAATACCAGGCAGGGAGGTCGAATGACAGATGCTATTGAGTTGCGTAGTGGGAAATGTAGGATCCAGCTTTATGGTAGTGCAGTTCTAAATTGTTGTAGGGCAAAGGTAGGTTTGCATCTTTAAAGCAATCTTTCTTTTGATAACCAGCACTTGACTCTTGGAGAACAGCTGTGGCCCAGATTTGATAAGGAGTAGGCCTATGGCATGTTTTTGCTGTCCACTTAAAAACTATGAAACCCTGAGTGGCAGTGTTTAACTTGATGGATGACTTTGGAGGAGAATTTGGATCAAGTGTACCCAGGTTGTTCTGTTCTCGGGGTAAAGAGCAGACACCATAATGAATCGGTCATGGTCCACATGGGCTGCCAGGACCTTTTTGGATCAGTAAATAAAAGGTTACAGTTTACCCTTAAAAGTGGTTATAGAACGATAGCAGTACCTGGCCATTTCCCTGCTTTGTAACCATGGCGACAACCCATCCTTTCAGCTGGTATCCTTCACCTCTTTTGAATCAGGAATGGTGGGCTTTTCTGGAGCAGAATCCGTTAGGTAGCTGATCTGGAACATACTTGTTTTTATTATCTTCTGTTTTGTTGTTTTCATTCACTATGGCATCCGTCCACACTTGTGCTGTCCTCTGTTGCCATAGCAACACCTGATGTCTTGCTGCATTTTTGTTTCACGCTCAGGCAGGAAGGGGAGGGGGGCGGGGGGGTAGATGGAGGCGATGGGGGGGAGGAGATACAGGTCATGGCGTTGGAGGTACGCAGTACCAGTGGCAAGCTGCTTGTGTTTGTAGGCAAAGTGTGTGTTGCGAGGGCTGTGTGTTAGTGCTGCATTATGTCTCACTGTTTTCTCTCCCTCTCTCTCTCTTCCCCACTCCTCCTATCTCTCGCTGACCACATCCCTCAGTCAGTTTCAGGGGCCCTTCCTCCACAGGCAGGGGCCACATTAGTTCAACGACGGATTGCACAATATGCAGTCGTCTGGGCACAAATGCACACACACACACACACACATATATATACACTCATGCAAGTTTGCAGGCAGGTTACGCATGCACACACACACACACTAACACACACACACGCGCGCACAACAACTTCCTTTTTGAATATCCCTAAGGCTGCCAAATATGTTCTTTTCCCCTTGTCAGCAGCTGTTTCTTTAGCCATGGTTTCCACTTTTGACGTTTTAATGTGTGTGACACTGACAAACAGGGCTGAGCAGAGAAAAAGATGTGGACCTGACAGTGCAGAAATAGCCGACTGAGGTCAAGCATGGTCAAAGCCAGTCACAGTTCATCCTCATTTGTTTCTGTGGCCCATCTTGGTCTTTCTTTATTTCTTTGTGTGTCTGTCTGTCTCTTTGTCTATCTGAGGTTGCCTTGTAGCCACAGCTATGTTGTTGAGACTGTGGCCTCAGTGGCAAGAAGGAAATCACGAGCAGACTGGCACAAAATTCCTACAGTTCTTCAACTGGTTTTTTTTTTTTGTTTGTTTTGTTTTGTTTTTTTCAGCTAGCAGACATTTGCCTCTTGTGAACAAATGGCTGTTGGCTTACTAGTTGGGTCTTTGTATTTGATGAATGGGCGTAATCTCCTGTTTTCAGAAGTTATAATTTTTCAAGGCTTTTTCCAAGATTTGCATTAGCCAGATAGTTTTATCTTTCCCATTGGTCAAATGGAGCTGTCTCAGCTGTGTAATTTAGTATTTTGTTCTTTCACTTGTTTTTTGGGCAGAATACTACCAGAGATTGTACACTGTGGTCTTACTTTCCTTTTCCTGTTATGTCTTGATTTTTAGCAAAGTTCAGATATCCATAAGGCCTACGGCTGGAATAATGGCACTGCAAAGACACACACAAACGTCTCTGCATGTCTGTGGGGAGAAGCGTGTTATGGTTAACCGTAGGTTGCAGAGGTTCTCTCATATCTCCCAACTTTCAGCAACGCATCATGTGGATCTGAATGTTTAGCTCAAAAAGCCACGGGAACATGTCAGAATGACTCCTGTATATATTTGCCTGAGTTAAGAGTTCCAACCGTAAAGAGACATAAAAATATATTACAATTCCACAAATTTTTTCAAAAGGTTTTCACTAGAGATCGATGGGCCGCTGATGAGAAAAGACCAGTTTTCGGAGTGATCGGTGACCGGCCGATCAGTCTCAGATACCCGAGTCTGTGCTGGTCAAATTTACACTCATGCCCCACACGACGGTTCACGTCCCACACACAACAGCACAGCTACACACACACATACACAACGTATCGTCGGAGTGGAAGTTTTTAACCATGAGTGTAGAAGACGCAAAGCTTGCTGATTTTTATACCTTTAAGGCCAAAGTTAGCCGTCCAGGAACAACCACGAAACTTAATCAGAAACTAAAACATCCATCACCCCCCAGTTTTTGTCCGTGGATCATGTCATCAGCGAGTCTTTCTCACATGTCTTAAAACCGTGTAGACAATTTAAGATGTTGCGGTGGGTTCATTGTTTACGTCAAAGAGTTGTTGATGTTTTTATTGCCAGACAGAGATTGCCACCCCCAGACTCTGAGGTTTGGGTACTTAAATACCCACTTCCTCCAGCAGAAGTAACCCACCAGTCATAACATCCATTATTGACCTTCTCCCTCCTACGTGTCCTAGCGCTCCAATCACAATTGAGAAAAACAGGTTTTCTTCTGCATAGGGACCTCCCACAGTCCTCTCAGGGTTGAGCCTATTCAGACATATTTCCTCTCGTAAACTGTGCCAGGATCAGAGGGGGAGGCTGTAAACACATGGAAGGACAGCTTAGATAGTTACACTGCCCAGTCCTTTACCATGCGGGGAAGTGGAGGGCTGCATCCAACTCCTGGCTTCAGGAAGTAATTGCCACCACATGCTAGGTGAACCTCCCCCTGCTCTACCTGTGGACCACAGTGTATTCCTTCAGGATGGTTTCAAAAGGAAGGATGTGTTTGTGTGTAGAACTGGGGTCTGAGGCACAAACAATGGCAGGATGCGGCTAGTTGCCAGCACAAGATGACGCAAGGTTTGTTAAGTTAAGTCTCTGTTTGTAAAGACTTGTTGGTTAAACTAGGCCTGTTTTCAGGAGCAAATTCATGAACAGTTCATTCGATGAGTAACTCCAGCTCCTGTGCTGTTTACTCACTGGCAAATGGCACAAATGAAGAAAGGAATGATCCTACCCTCAGCTGTTACAAAATATTTCTATGTGGGATGTGGTGATGTTGCTATAATGTCTGTTGTTTTCGCAGAAAGATATTTTGCACCTGCTATAAAAGCACCCTGTGGAGTTTTTTTTTTAATGAGTTTGTCCCCATCTGGTTGGCATCTCGTGCGCACGCTCACAGATGCAAAAGATGATGCGCATCCATGCTAATGGTTTCCCACCATGCCGCTCGGCAACAGGTGGCTATAACGGGCAAAGAAACATAAGAATACACCACCAAAAGACAGGGAAGAAGAAGACTGCTAGCAAGCAAAGATCAGTGTGAACAATGCCGGAAATGTGTTCAACATGTTTGTTAGGCCTCCAGCATACACGCGCTTCATTTTGGTGAGTAATACTAGATGTAAACAGAACTTGGGTTACAAGAAAACTCCACAGGGCACCTTGTAAGTTTTGTCAGCTAGAAGAAGAGGACCAATGTGCTGCTCAACGAGCGGTGCTTGATGCCAACAGCATGTCAACATGTTGTTATTTCTGAATAAAAACCAGTAGACAAGCTGTCCGCTATGCTGACGAGTAAGGTAGGCCTGGCCTATTTTATATCATTTTGATGTTTAATGCCTGTCCAGCTCTGTGTTGTGAGCAGTAGTCTGGCTGTTCACACCAGAAGCACATTCATCTGCACCGGTCAACAAAAGATTCTGCTCCTCTGCTCTTTTTTTTTTATTACAGTAGAGCTGATCTTTATAAGAACCTCATGAACTATTACATAGAGCTTTTTATGAGTTCCTGGACAAGCGGGGCGTTGGTTCTTTTGCAACATGAAATTAAAAGGGCCATCGCCCTGTGTGATCTGCTGGGAGGGGCTTCTATTCTACCTATGAGTGCGCTCGTCTGTCTCGCTCTCAGTTTAGATTCGCAGATCATTTCGGGGCCAATTTAACAACAGTGTATTGGTAGTTTTTAATGGATCACAGACACTCGTTTATTCTAAATAGTGCATTTTAATCATGTCGGTTAACAGTTAATTGTCGGTAAACGAGTGTTTGCTATCTGTCAGAAAAAAATTCAAAATGAACACCCCTAGTATGTACCAAACATTTGTACCTGGCACAAATTAGTTGTATGTATTAGCCTAGTGACTGTTTATTTATTCTAAACATTTTCATGGTGCCAAATATCACAATACTAGACCTTTTCTGTTGTTGATGGAAATACACAGTGAATTCTGATGATTCTGATCCGAAACTCAGTCTGGCTCTACGTTTGAATGTCGAGCTGGTGGAAATGAAAAGATGAGATGCAGAACAGATGCCCAGATAACAAACAGTGATGTCCCACTGTCTTGCTCTCTGCCAGCACCCGACAGACCTACAACATCTGGTACAGAGCTCTACACACTGTTTCATCAAGTGTGTCTGGCTTGGCGTATGCAGATGTGTTGCAGACAGGCTAATGTTGTTGACAAACCATCTTGGTCTCAGGGTCTGTGTTAAGATCCCAACCATACTCACCGACCACGTTTTCAGTTTATGGCATGAACCAGTAGCCATTTATGTGTCCGAGGCATGTATTTTTTCATATTATCATGCAGTTCAGACACAGAACATCTCCCCATTTAGCTTCCACTGGCTTTTAAACATCATTTCCAGCTGTTTTCCACAGTTTTGTCATGAGCACATCCATATAACGCCATTTTCGTGTGTCTCAGTGGGTGTGGCAGAGGTCTGTTTTTACCCCGTTATGCAGTGTCTTACCATGAGAGTGACCTGGGAACCTCTTTCCTGTAAGAATGCTCCCTCAGGGGGCCAAAAGTTTAACTTACCATCTGCGACCTGTTAAGCTCATCACTGCAGGAGGCAAACTGCGCAGACACTTTCCAAAGCCTTGATTTCTCGAGGACATGATTCTTCAAGTATTTTTCTGGATTTGCATGTTTTTAAATGCACAATTCACAATTATTGACTTGTAGAGACATTAGAGAAATTAGCATGGGTACTTGCTCTGATGACACTTGTGATTACCAGCATTAATCAGTGACATACTTGGAGAGCAGTCATTCAGAATTAGGTGGTAACGCTGGCCTGGGTCTGTTTGGCGTTAGGATTCAGATTTGACCTTGGTCGTCCTCCCAATTAGTTGTTCCCAGAGAAAAAGAAGTTAGCCCTATGTTATATATTGTGGGATATAGTTTATTGGAAGTACTGATTTTAGGCAAATACACATTATATGGGCCTTGAGAGCCATAAAATATAAATGTGTTGTAAAAGTCACACTGTTGGAGTTTTGGCAGAATTGGGCCTGGTTCCTTTTTACTGTAACGTCTTTGCACTATAAATACAAATTAATCACATGGGCGCAGGCAGCAGTGAGTCAGTGTTGATGCCGTTAGCGTTATAGTCATGCTGCTAAATATGTAGAGCTTTGGTGTTTTAACAGTAAATGTACTAACTGGCTTATGAATGACCAAATACTCTGATTCGATTTACAGCAAGTCTAAATATGTAAAGAGTGGGAGTCACAAACTTTAAATAATGACATAAGATTTAATTTAAAGAACACGTGAATTTAAAAACACATGGACTGTATCACCTTTACAACCAGCTATGCTTTTGGCAACTGAAAAATTAAAAAGTGTCGCTACGTGAAGAAGTGACATACTCGTATAACAATTTTTTAGGTCACTGGTCATAATAAATTATTCAACTTTTAAACGTACATGCGCTTTAAAGCACTTGCAAAAGACCTGCTAATGCACTGGAATATTTTATATTTTCTTGTGAGTGAAGGAAATCTACCAGCTAGGAATGAATGAATACACTGGTAGCATGTTTTGTACCATGTAGCTCAGCCTCTTCATAATACAGTACATCTTAGCACTACGACTGTAGAATGAGAACTGAATGGTCTGTCAGGGTTTCTCTTTTTAAAATGATCAAATAAGCTGCTTTAAAATAGGCTGTGTCACATCTCAGTAATGATTTTGAACACTCTGGGGATCCAGGTTATTAGAAGTCTTTTTTTGACTCCCTCAAGTCCATCAGTGACGTGTGTCTCGAACCTGCTAAAATTCATTTGAGAGTGACAATCACATAAATATTCAACATGTAGAGGCTTTAACTTAAGTCACACATTACCAGACAACAAGATTGTTTTTCATAATCCTTAAATGGACCATTACAGGTTTTCTTAAGTGTAAACAGGGCCATTGTCTTGTAACCACCTCAAAACCAGTCTAGCCCACAGTGGCCTGACGGTGGAGACAGAAAACCTGCCTGGATCCAAGTTGCAGTCAGAAATAGAATCAATAACAGCAGTAACCCGATGAGGAGACTGTTGGGAATTGAGAAATAAAAAAAAACATTAAAATGAAGTGAAAATATTATGAATAGAATTCCAGCTTTACGCCACAAGCGGCCCTATGCTCAGACCTTTTATTCCTGGTGGGGGGTGGAGGAGTTGGGGAGCACACCACAGGCCCCTGAAGACCCCCACACACACACACACACACACCCCACCCCCTGTCCGTACTGGGGCCAACCGCAGGAATGTGAGCCGCTGTCAGGAAGCTGTAAAGTGCTGATGCGGAGGTCAGCGAGCGTTTACACACATGTGGCTTTACTTTCACAACTCCATCTTTCTTTTTCTCCTTTTTTCCTTCATCTGCTCCTTGTTTTTTTTCTCGCCTTATCTTCATCTTTCCTGAGGACCCCCCCCCCCTTCTCTTTATTCTTTTCTTAACATGAAGGTCCACTATGGTGAGTGCGCCTACCTTGGGTCCCAGCGGTGTTGTTTCTGCTGCAACAGGTTGTACTGTAGGGCATAGGGTCATAGGATTAGGCCTGTTAGTTGGGTGGCACTAAATTAGCATTAAGTGTGAAATATTTTTTTAGTTATACGGTACATAACATGTCATGTTATAACCACAATGCATGCGAACCGGCACCCGAAATAGTTTTTGCTATAGGTGAGGACAAAGAACAGTATTATTAACCTCCTAAGACCCGAACTCTTGCATGGCGTGCATTTTTGATTTCTCTTTGATCTTTATTCTGATTGGGACCTGAGAAAAATTATGTCCAAATATGAGGACATTAGTTTTAAATTTCGATTACTGAGTGGCAGTATAATATCCTCATATGTGGTCACCAGGCCCTCGTTTAGAAAAAGTTAGTATTGTGGTATAGAGAACCCAAAATGTGAGGTCCACATATGTGGACGCCAGGTCCTAGGAGGATAAACAAGATAATGGAAATATAAAATACTATAGTGTACGTAACGTTTGATGTAGTGGTGTTAAATGTAGAAGGAGGACACCTAACCTGTTTCTTGAAGGTGACTGAGAATGGTCTACTTGGCTTTACCAAACCAACACATCAGAAAAGACTGTTCATGGCCTGTATTGGCAGGACTGACTATTTTCATCGCCTGAAAATGTTGACCATCTGTTGTGTAAAAAAATGGACATTGTGCAGGTCCAACATGGAAAACAGTTTTGAAGCGCCAAAAAGGAAAGGGAAAAAAAATGAATGGGAGCATTTGTAAAAGTAATCTGTACTTAAAGAGGAAATCCACAAAAATGTTATTTGTTTTTTCACCCCATATACTCTTGCAAGTGATTATGTGTACAGTGGAAAACAAATATCTTCTCAAAGCCAAGACTTTGGGATACATCTAGTTTGTTGCCCACAAGACCAACAGGTGAAGGTGACACAGACCCAGTTCAAGACCTCTGTGATCGTCTGGCTCATTATAGTCATGGGGAGGGCTCCTTTCTCTAGTTTTTAGCAATTTCAGCAGCATAACTCTAGGGATGATAATGCCGATCTGTCAGACCGAACCCCTGACATCAACTTCAGCAGCACAAACAGGTTGAGATTATGAATCCTGAGGGCTTAAGTGATCCTCTGACTTTCCCTCTAGCTCCACTGTGAGGTTGATGTTTGTGGTTTCCAACTGTTGGATGGATTGCCATAAAATTTGCAATGCACATTAGAATCCTCTGAATTTTCATTTACCATCAAAATTCAAAAAGTTTGTCCAATTCATTTGTTTATGACCAAATACCAACATTCCCCTTGGCCTCAGATGCACTGTTTTACTGCTAATTAGCAAATGTTACCGTGCTCACATGCTAAACTAAGATGGCGAACATGCTATAAACATAACTGTTTAACATTAGTATATTAGCATTGTCATTTTGATCATATTACCATGATGACTTGTAGTTAGCCTCGCAGTGCTGCTAGCACATAACATAGGTGAGAAGTAATGGGAATGACATACAATGATCATGAACGTGAGAATCAAGGCAAGAACAGCTAGCCAAATTTATTCCCCTGGCTTATTATACAAAACTTGTTAAAATTGTGTTGGCAACTCAAATGTTGTACAAGAATAATTCATTTTCAAGATCTCACCGCAAGAGCTCGATGACACTAAATAAGTGAGATCAGGCTGCAGACACCTAGCCCAGCAGACGTGCCACAGGGCAGCCTATTTCTGCCTTAGTTGTGAAAATCCTGATCTCATTAGCTGTCAGTATTATCTTTGACTGTTTCGAGGAAGCCCAGAAATTCCACAGGGTGGAACGCACCGGGCCAGACTGGCCATGTGGTTCTGCTCCGCTTCAGGAAACACCAGCCGTGGACTGTAGTGTGAGAGCAGGCAGCTCTGTGCTCTTGTTTTGACGGAGGCAGCGAAGGCACAGCTCCCTTCTCCTGCTCCTCACATTCCACTTTCTGCAGAATAAACCGCTTGCACCATCTCACTTTCAGTCTTCATCTCCAGTTTTCACCACTAGAATGTGTTTTCTGTGTGCGAGAGGGTAAATCTGGAATACATGTGTCTTAAATTTCAAACTGCTTTCTTTTTGATATGTGTTAAATAATAGCTTAAAATATGATATCCTGATGTCTTTTGTTGAAATTTCGACCCTTTTGAGCCTCATAAAGGTTTTATGGAACAACAAGTCGCATTTTTTTCTACTTGCACTTTTCATACTGTGGTATAAATCATATATATTTCCAGACTTGTGAGTGGTGACTTATTTAATACTGTATTACACACTTAAAACTGACAAAAACACTAAAATGCCAGTGTTGTGCAATTTGCAATTTTTTGAGCCTCCAGCAGTGTTGACAAGGAAACTACAAATGTTGAACCATAGACATGCACTTGTCTCATACTCATTGTAAGTTTGCCTAAAGCACGGTGTGTTTCTTTCTTTCTTTCTCCATCAGCACTTTCAGACCATGCTGAAGACCAAGCTAAATGTGCTGACGCTGAGGAAGGAACCGTTGCCCACGGTGATCTTTCACGAGCCTGAGGCCATTGAGCTTTGCTCCACCACACCGCTTACAAAGAGCAGGACCCATGCTGGATACAAGGTAGGATCACATGAGCCTAATAATCCCCAAATCCAGGCCTGTTCCTGAACAGTAAATCTATAATAGCATTAATAGAATCATAATCCAACTGTTTTTCCCTTTCTTTCTGGACACACAAGTTATATTCATTCCTCTGTGCACTCCCCCCAGCACACTTTTTGAGAGTTTTGTGTCTGAATCACATCTTTGAATAATTAATATTAAATGTGTGTATGTGGCCACACGTGTATGCGTGTGTGCGCTCTGGCATGGGTGTGTTTGTTTTCTTCCTCTCCCTGGCTCTGTTAAGTGTCAGATGTTGGGTTTCAACCAATGAGCTGTTGGACTCGCAGCCTATTCTCTTTTTCATTGTCCTCAAAACAGAAAACAAACAGGGCTACAGATTAAAATAGCAGCCACGCTCTGTTATTACACATAATACTTCCAACCGAGTAACTGAGTGTGTCTTTGTGCGTTTGCTTGCCTTGTGCCAGAGCATTGTAAGCATAACAAATAAAGTGAGATGATTGTGGGCACATGTGAGACAACTTGACGGGGCCGTGTGGGTACAAGGATTTAGGTTTTTTTTTTTTTTCTTAGTTCTTAAAATGTTGTTTTTGGTCACTTGTGCTGTACGGTTAACAAGCATGTCAGGAAAGGAGTTGAAGCTGTTCCAACTTTACCTAACTAAAACAAACATTTCATATCTGGCAGATGCCTTAAAATGTTGAGGAAAAAATAATTCCCTCTTGAAATTATTGCCAAGAAACACACACATGGAACACACAGTCCCCATGCTTGATGTTGATATTTGAGTTTGTTGGATCACCGTACAGAAGAGCTAACAGAAACACACACAGACATATACTGTATATGTATTTATATGCATTGAAAAAAAAAATTCCCAAGGCAGCTAAGAGGCTGAAAATGCTGAGTCATCATAAGCAACTTCCCAAAAACTCCTGAAATTGAAATGTGAAGATGAAGCGAAAGTCGAGAGTCTTTACAGGCAGACATACTTACACACCCAGACATGGTGATAAACAGGGTAAGTAGCAGGGTTTTCATTGACTCATGGTCAAATAAAAGTGGTCTCTTAGTTTTGTTGTAGGAATTATTAAATCTTAAATAACAATATGATTAATGAAATAGGAGCTAATGCTGTGAATGTATTCAAGAATTCATCTTTAATTCAGTGAATTAAGACGATGAGAGGTCTGTGATGAGAGCTGACAGATGACCACTTTCTTTAAAATTAAAGAAAAAAAACATTCCTGATGTGATGTTAGCTGATGCATTATTTACTACAAATCCTTTCACCCGTTACGCTGCTCTTGCTGTGTCTTCATGTCTCTTAAAGACAGCTGTTATCCTGCCAGTTATGATAAAATCAAGCAAGACTTCCTCCTCTTGTAAATGCGGCAGTGGTATTGTTAAACCATGTTTTCACTGAATAAAAACTACACAGGCAGACTAGTAAGATAACACTCAAACTCCTTCATGTTCTCATCAATGTCACATATAGAATGCGACACTGATGCAAACTACATCATGTCTGGTGATTTAAATATGTTTGGTGAAAAAAAAACCCCAAAGAAAACGACTGTGTCTCGGTTATGTCCTGACTGGATATAAAGCCGACACCCTTCCTCTTCCTTCTTTAAGGTCTTTTTCCATTATAGAAACAAAGGTTGAAGATGAATGGCTGAAATGGACTGACAGATGTTAAATGTTGGGTGACAGTTTGAAGAGTTTATTCATTCATTGTTCTTAAAGGCTCAGTAAAATTATTTTAGCATCTTTAGCTTGTACATGCTCCATGTGTTGTTACACAGGAGGTAATAAAACCTCAACAAGCTGTTCCAAATAATATCTAAACACACTTCCAAACCCATGATATTGCTGTTATAGCTACTGTACCCCATGTGCTAACAGATATGGGTTCTTTTTAGCAAGCTAAGTGATTCTTTATGATAAGGGGGTTAGCTGGGCACTACAAATTACATTTGATTGGATACATTTATGCACGTTCCCACAAATGCAGGAAGCATTATCAAACATTTTAGCGTCAGGACTTTAAGATTTGACCTCTAGATGCTTGATAATAAAACACAATAGCAAACACAAGATCATGGATAATGTAGTTTTTATTTGACTGTGTCGTTAAGACTTTTCGCTCAATAATAACCTAAGTGACATGTTGCGTCACAACTTACTGACTCATCAGCATCCCAGTGTTCAGTGCGTCATGCTCAATTTCCCACTGATTAATTGTTTTTAATCACCTGTCATGCACTGGCAATGTGTTTCTTTTTTTTCTTTTTTTCTTTTTTTTGTGGACCTAGAACTGGAAATAAGAAGTGTCCAGCTCTAACAGGAGTTTATCTTTATTTTTTTATCTAAAGTCAGCAGTATAATGATGCACAGTTATTCAGTGGGAATCATGGTAGCAGTGACACACAGCAGCCTCTCTTATCATCCGACTGGCAATCGCTGCCGTGATGGAAGATAAATATTGATATATCGCCTAGGTGAACGCTGCACAGAGCTGGACTTGGTATCCCTCTCTGTCTAGTGTGAATCCCAGCATCCTCTCGCTGCCCGCTCCTCTTTCTGTACCCACTGCTCTTTCCAGCGTTGCTGAGAATGCCAAAGCCATGTTGCCATGGATACCACTACAGCTATTCAGCAGAATACCAGCCACACACAAAAAAAAATTAATTTCCCTCATCTGTCTGCGACCTCCTTATTTGCAAGTCTGTCTGTCTTGCCGCCTGCATCTGTTTGCCTGTGTATTGGCTTGTGTAACTTCCCGTCTGAGTCACTACCTGCTTGTCTGCATATCTGTCTGCCCACCTGCTTCAGCACCTCTGCTTCCACTGTTAGACCTTAAAGAGACATTATTTTCTTTTCAAGGGAGAAAAGTGAGGAAACAATGGTCTTTGCACTTCTTTCCCTCATTCATGCTTGGCTTTTTTATATCCTACAATACAATATGATACAATTTATTATCCTCATGGACTGCTTTATATTCCCTCTCTTTCATTTCTCACTCCTTTCTCCTTCTCTCCGCTCTCTCCCAGCCCCCAGGTGTACTCGCAGTTTACAGGCAGGCAGGAATGCTGGCTAAGGGCTGCTGTGCCCCTGCCAAAGCTAACAGCTAGCAAGGATGAAAGGCCACCTCTCATTGCCCTGCCCGGGCTGCTGCTGTCAAAAGAGGTCCACTTCATGTCCATTGAGAAAACGTGCTCAATGCACTTAACAGCCATGCCAGCCCCACAGTCGTACTCCGTGACAATGGTGAAATTACTTTGGAGACCGCTCAAAACACAACTCGGCTCCTTGCTCATGACTTTGTTGTGTTTTTAATTTAATTTGCTCCCTACTTTCCAAGAGCGTAAACAGAGAGAATGTTATCAACACACTGACACTGAGGACTACACCGTTTGGTCAGGGATTTTAACTCTCTGCTCTTGTCTCTTCAGGGTCATGTTTTCAGGGGGGTCAGGCTAGAACCCTCACTAGTCAAATTAGGTTTTATAAAAGTGTAGCCCCTTGGCTATGCATGTGTAGTGAGACAGTGTGTAGACTGTAGATGTGTTAACATGGATGTTGAGTAGAAACTCCTCCATCAAAATGCTGCTAAAAGATCATATTTGTGTTGAAGTTATCAACAATCAATCAATTAGTTCATTGACAATATTTTGCAATGCCAAACATTTTTTAGTTCCAGCTTCTTAGTTGTTTCTTTTTGTTTAATGCTTTAATGCTCTTGTCTGTTTCCTAAAATGTGAAATTATTCCTTTCAAAGCTCAAAATTGTGAATTTGTAGCTAAATATATCTTAATATTGACTGACATCTTGCTAGCTGCTTCAGTTTCAGGGTCCTGATATTGCTCATGCTGGCTCACTGTTACACTGTCATGACTAGCTTGGGACGCTTAAATAGAACTGAGCCATCATAACTGTGATTAGTAACATGTGTGCTTTAACTGCTATGACACGTCAAAATGTCTGCTGTGAAATAGGGCCCGTTGTCATTTGCAGCCCAAGTTACGTCTGTTTCTGATTGCTCTGCTGGGCATAATTTCCCTCATGTGTAGTTGAACCAAACCAATGATGGTGCGTGATTCTCCTACACTGATGTCATTCACGCTGGCGGCCCAGGACAGGCTGGTCCTACCATGTCTTTATCTTATCTGTGAGGCAGAGAGGCTTTTTGTCCCTCTGTAATTGGTATGCTGATGTCAGTCAGTGTGCTGGACGTGCCGTCACTTCTCCTCCAGTGAACGAGAACAGCACGCACAGTGATGACATTTAGATGATTAGCAACCATCCAGGGTGAGCTGCCCGGTGCTCCCAGTTCCCTGCTGCATGCATGAATGTCTGTCTGTCTCTGTTTTGGTCTGGTGGAGCCTTTGTATCAGTGGTTTTGGACATTAGCTTGCTTTGCCATCTGTGATAATGTACAAACATTCCTGGGTTGTGTCTTTCCAGCTTAAACAGTGTCCATCATGTTGTTGTCAGACCTAACAGCTAATGGGAGCAGCCGATATGTTTCTGTGTGAAGATGGGTTCTGCCTTTGACCACAGTTATTAAGATGGTGCTCCACACAAAGTGTTTAAATTTCAGTGTCAGTTTCCTGTTACTGTTTGGTTATGTTTGCAGAATATTTGTGTGCACCAGTCTAGGGTTGCAGATGGATATATTGACAGATGAACTGCAAGGAAATATGAAAGCTAAAGTACTTGTATGGTGTTGTTCTGTGCCTGTGGTTTAGTTGCAGTGACCATATTTGGAGATTGCTACCTGTAGTCTTCAGGAAAGCTAAGTGCACTGTTTATGTTGGTCATTTTTATCTGTTTTAAGGATAATTAGTATTGCAATGCTTGTTTTATTGTTTGTTTGTAAGAAACTGGCCTCAGGTTAACTGGTGTGTTGTCTCTGCTGGCACTGCTGCTCATCAGCGGGGAGACAGACTGGGCTGCAGTTCAGGGCTTCTCTCACTGATTGACCCAGGCTGTTTGGCTCTTCTCAGATTAAAAGACTGGATAGTCAGACCAAAAGTTTAGTCATCAGCTCTTTCTTTGTGTCACTCACGTTCACTGTTTCATGGTGCAGGTCAACAATATAAAAAAAAAAAGTTTATAGAGCTTTACATATCCATATCATATCTATATGGTGTACCCTGCCTTTCACCAAATGTCAGCAGGAATATGCTTCAGCATCTGGACTAGATGAACCTCAACGTGTTCTGTAGGCTGATCCTGATGCACCCAGTACGGTGTGAATGTACAGCACTTACAACATTTCTATGAGCCCTGACTTAATAGCATGTGTTTGTAAGGGAAAATAAAAGTTTCATTAATACACTTTTGTATTTGCATTGCAAATTTGTGTGGGTGGGTGAGACCATATTTTGTGGCCAGAAATTGAAAACGTAGCTGGCTCCTGTGACACCTAGACACATTTTATGACCACCATTGGAATATGGAGAATTTTACCCTATAGTAGACTGTATGGAAAGGGCTGTGAATGTGAAAGCTTCTTTCATGTACACTGAGGTGCTCCTGTCTTGACTTACACTGAAACACTCAGACTCTGTTTTGCACACACACACACACACACACACACACACACACACACACCCACCCTTCTTCTTCTCAATGCACAACACAAACAAGGCAAATACACACAGCACTTGTAAAAAAAAAAAAAGAAAAAAAAAAAAACCCTCATCCATCTTTGCATGCCGTGGCAAGCGGAGCCAGCTGTACTGTGCTGATTCAATAAGTTTAGAGGAATGTTAACAACCTCCTCAGGAATGCTGCGTTCCCAAGCAGTGGATTTCCAGTCATGTTGAGGGATCCAGACGCAGGGGCCTACTGAGGGAGAACGCCAGGATAACCTTAGCATCAGACAGTTTTACACATGCTGTATCATTTCTGTATGTGACTCAGTAACTGTCTTTATCCCAATGCCATGGTGCTGACTATAGCCTGACTGATACCAGAATCCAATACAGATATTACAATGATATGTTGTCAATATTTGCGTTTTTTCCCCATATAAACAGAGAAAATACACACATTGTGGAAAAAGGGAAAATGCTGACCCAGATACAGTATGTGCTGAGTGACACATGTCAAATTTTTAAACAAGGTGGACCTGGTGCCAAGATTTTTTTGTCAAACTCATTTTCTCACTACTACTATACTGTACCCAAAAATATATGTTTTATGGCACTACAGTTTCTTATTACTTATCAGCAGACATACAATATGTGCTCCCCATCTTTTCTAAATTAACTGAAAGGTTAACTCTTTGGAAGTTACAAGCTTCCTTTTAGACAGTGATTATGACAAGCAGCCAACATCAAATCACCGCTGCCAGATACAAATCTGATATGTTTCCAAATAGTCAGCTTGAGGTATGAACAAAACAGTTCACATTGGCATCCCAACTCATGCCGTTTGGAAGTGATAAAGATTTGGATAGAGAGAGCGCTGAGAGATAGACTGTGTGTTTTGTCTGCACCACCTGTTTGTCCTTGGACCAGTGTCTGGGAAAGTGCCTAATGCTTAAACGACAAGTTCCAGAAGGGTTGCTGACTGTTTGTACCTTCACATCAGTCTGTTCCCAGACCTGATTCAACAGGACCAAACTGCTTTCCTTAACAACTGCCTCCTTGTTCTGCTCTAAGCCCCTCTTCCTGTCATCTCAGCCCCTCTCTTCTCCTTTCTCCATGTTCCCAAAGATTCTCCGTAGGGACAGGTATCTCCTCATTGATTCCTCTTAAGTCTCTCTTCCTTCTCCTCCTCCTCCTTTTCCCATACCTCCTTTCTTCTGCTTGATAGCTGAACCAGCTGTGGCCCCAGCAGCAGCAGCTGCCCTAGCTCTACACCTCTCATACACACACATGCATGCCTGTGCGCTTACACGCAGATACAGACTCCCTCTGACTGAGACAGACACACAGACAGTGTGTGTTGTGTGTGAGTGCACCAGGATGTTCCTGTCTTTCTTCCCACTGGCTCACTTGCTGGGCTGCGGATGTTTTTTCTGTCTCCCTCTGTGTATCCCACACTTTCCTCTGTCTTTCTTTGCATTCAATTACTGTCTACCAGCTTTTCTGTCTTTTCTCCCCATGCGTTTACATCAATAAGTTTCTCTATGCGTGTCTGTCTAGTTCTCTTTTGTCATTCCATAATTGTGGTTTGTCAGGCATTGTTGGTTTTTCATGCAGTGATTCATCAAAAAATGTTAAATGTTAAAATCTGTTTGCCTCATTTATCATTAACCTCAGACAGGATTGTTGCTGGCATGCAGTGGTGGCAGAGTGACTGTGCTGGCATGCATGTACAACAGAATGTTTTTAATGAGTAATAGTTGCAGTCTTTTGCATACTATGCATCATTTGCACAACTTCTCCGATGCCTACTACAAATGTCTCTTAGCACAGAGTCGACCAACACCTTGGGATCAGCAATATGACTCCAAACTTTGGCTAGATATAAGCATATACTGTATGCTCTTGTTATCACCACATAGAGGGTGTGTGCGCACTGATTAATGTGTGTCTGCATATGTGTAATGTGAATGTAAGAGGGGAAACTGTCGACGGACCACTATGACCTGTAAGGCTGGGTCACCTAACTAACAAGTGCTACCGCTAACGAGCTAATTTTCTAGCATGTTTATTGGCAGCTGTGTGAGCTATTATAACAGTGCTACCTTATATTTTATAGACCACACTGGCTGTGGGCTTGTCAATATCATTAGATTTGTTTTTATTAACATTAAAATTGATATATTTCAATAGGAATTGATATTTGAACCTTTGTCTTTCTACCACAATAACATTTAGCTTTTTCCTCCTCATGATCTCATGTTTTTCCAGCCAGACAGATCACAGTTGGTGGATATTACTTTGCAGGGCCACAGATGCACTCATTGAGGAATTTGATGGAAAATTCTATGATAATACAACTGTAGTACAGAAAAGTTTTCAAAATCTGATAAACAATGAGTAGGTCAATTAAAGAGCTTGAAGGAAAGGTTTGACATTTTGGGAATTATGGATTTTCCCTTTCATTACAATGGTTAGATGAAAAGATTGATACCACTCTCATAGCTGTACAGTAAATATGAATAGCTTCATATTTAGCGCACAGATAAGACAGTGATAATCTTCTCATCTTGCCCTGACAAAAAAGTCAATAATCATATATCCTAGCAAAAAGTGGCCTACTGACGAATTATCAGCTGTCTCCGTCATGTCATGTGACCTTTGCTTTGCAGGTATAGCAAGGCAGTCCATCAAGAGTCTCCCAATGTAGGAGAGAGTAAGAATAGAAAAAGACAATGACCTCCATAAACCAAGAGTAATGGTGGCCACATGTCTCACCACACATGCAAATGTTTAACCACACTCCTCCTCCCTCCTCTCACAAACTCGATCCATTTCATTGTTTTTGTCTCTGTCCTATGAAGCTGGTATACAAACACATTTAGTTTCTCGTCTGCAGCACCAATCCAACGGATACTTTAAATTTCAACTTGACATAAGTTTAGTTTCCCAAACCCTGATTTTTTTTTTCTCCTTCTTCCCTCAGCCCGTATGTTTGTTGTCTGGTTGTCTGTCCGTTTTTCTGTCAATGTTTGCTTTGCAGCATTCCTTCTTTGCAGCCCTCAAGGCCTTCGTTCCTGTAACTGATCATTATTTCTGTCTCTGTATTGCTTCACATGGAATCAATATTTTCAGTTTGACTGTATAGAACTGCTAACAATTAGCTGCAGAAGGAAGTCAGAACAATAGAGGGGATGTGAGGATAGAGATGGGGGGGGGGGCAGATGATAGGAGTTCAAGGAAGAAACGGGTGAAAGAGAGAAGTGGGAGTGGAAGAAGGAAGAGACAACAGAGTTTCAGAGTGGAGTAGAAAGAGGAGAAACACATGGAAAGTTGAAACAAAGGGGAGGACTCAGTAGATCTCTGGAATGATTTAAGCTGCCTGCCTGACTTCGCCAGCACTGAGACGACTGGTGAGCAGGCCGCCAGAGCACAGGACAGCAGATGTTTTCTGTCCTGGATGCACAGATTGACGTATCAATTTTGTCCCGAGCTTGATGGGTAGAAAAATAGAGCTAGAATGATTTGCTTCATGCTGTGCACAAACACTAACAGAGTCCTCACGCAGGCGTTTACATTCTGGCTTGGAGTTCTTGAAAGCAGCTTGTTTCTGAGCTGTCAGTGAGTCAGTCTCTTCTCCGTCTGCAGAATTTTATGATCATTTGAGTCAGTGTGTCTCTTCATTGTTCCAGTCATAACCCATGATTTGTACCTTTGGAAACTGTCCTTGTGTGTTCACACAAACTCACAAAGATGCTCACAAACACGCTGTAGCTGTTAAAAGACACCAACTAACTTGTCTCAGGTCTTTGCTTCCAGACACAGATTGTGCACAGAACCACCATATGATGTTGCTTTGAGGCCTCATATTTAATGCAGGAATTCAGCTGGTGTCAGGTGTTAGATAAAAATTTGTGTTCTTAATTTTTCACATCTCTCCCTGGCTTCTTTCAGCCTGCAAAAGCATAATTTTCCTTAATGTTTGTCCACAAACCAAAACAAGACTCAGACCATGTACTCTACATCTGGGGCTGTGATGATGTTTTGTTACGCCTCTGCGCCAGCGACATCCACAGCTGGAAGCATTATGTTCTCGGGTTGTCTGTCTGTACATCTGATTCAAAGCAATTTCTTTAAATTTGGTACAAACAGTCACTTGGACTTAAGAATGAACTGATTAGATTTTGGTGGTCAAAGGTCAAGGTCACGGTGACCTCACAAAACATATTGTTGGCCATAACTCACTAATTCAAAAGCTAATTATAAAACAATTTAAAAAAAATATCTAAAAGGATAAAATTATGAAGTGTCGACATTTTATACCCAAAAGGTCAAAGGTCAACTTCAATGTGACATCATGATGTTCTGCAAAAACATTTCTGGCTGTTATACAATGCAGTTGGTGGAGGCATAAATGCGGTAATTGTAGTTTCAGTTCTAACCCAATAATA
This sequence comes from Seriola aureovittata, assembly GCF_021018895.1. Lineage (NCBI taxonomy): Eukaryota > Metazoa > Chordata > Actinopteri > Carangiformes > Carangidae > Seriola > Seriola aureovittata. Next base: position 12,061,970 of record NC_079367.1, on the reverse strand, counting down.
AAAAACATTTTTGTCTACCCATCACCATTTATTGGAAGGCAAACTTAATAAACTCCACATTGAGTTTCACATGAATGTACAAACACTCAACTATCCTTCTAACGATGCTAAATTTACCGACAGACCACATTTTAATACCAGGTGTAAATGGGCTCAGTGTCGTCTTAGGCCTGAAGGAAAAGTCTGTACGGGTGAAATAGGTGATTCATGCACTTCAAAACCAAAAAGAAATCAGGCGTATCCAAAGCTTTAGTGGTGTATTTGTTTTTTATGAACACGGCCTTATAAGCTGTATTTTTTTCCGTTTCTATCTATCCCTCATCTTTCTGCTCAAGCAGTGTAACAATTTCCTCTTCAGCTGCTGCATGTTTGGATTCAAAAACACAAAGTTTAATGTTTGCTCTGTCTGGTGACCTCCTCACCTCACACATACACACACACTCACTTACTTTTCTCTCAACCATACACACACACACACACACACACACACACACACACACACACTCTTATACAAGTGTATTTCATTTGTATTCATATCTGCATGCCTGGTACAAGTTACTTAAAGAAAAATTATTTATCCAGGCACATTACCTACATCACTTCCTACTTCCACAGAACAGAGACAATAAAGCAGAGATGTATAGATTGAGCGAAAACACTGGCCTACTCCCAGTTTCTGTAAGACAATCAAACCTGGCAAAGCAGTCAGCCTTCATTCAGCTAGGAAGCAAGCAATCAGTGGAAACGATCACAGTTTAAACAAGTAACTCAATATCAAAATAGGAGCATCAGAGAAAAGCAGCCCATAATGACTCTTTATTGCTTTTTGACATACAAACAGCACACTGGATGGTTGATGTATCTTGGCTCAGTCTTTGGATTTGTTGGCCGGCTGAGTGACTGACCGCCTTTTGGCTGCAAGAGGGTGTCAGTGTGGTTGACTAGCAAACCGCCCAGCCCAGCCTCCAGGCTGCCCCTGCAGACCTGTGGTAGTCAGCTGAATGATGGATCCAGTGCAAAGGCTGCATGTCCCACCCTGTGGTCACTGCTAATGAAAACCATGCATGAGGAGGCAGCTGCTTTCACTGCCTGGATCTCTTATGGTTGCCTATAGGAAACTGTGAAATCAATGTTGTGTTGCGCTGCAATCAGGGTATTTCGGGGGCCAATCCAGCCGAGTGGTAGGATCCTCTTGTTTGTGTATATGTGGATAATGTTCACCACAAATCACTCTTGTTGTGGTTTTGACATCAGTTGGGGAAAATAAACTACATATGTTCATTCAACTGATTTTCACACAAAATATTTTGTTACCATTGGTTGAGTTTACAATATTTTGAGAATTGATTTTACCACTGCATTCTGTCAGAGGAAATGTCTGCCCACAGTGGAGACATATCTCTGATGTTGGCATTGCAGTTGTTGTTCCATTTCCTCCTTTTTCTTTTTAAAGATTCTTTCAATCCTTTCATATATGTGTTTGTGTATAATTAAGGGTGTTTATGCCTCACAACAGCCATGTCTAGAGGCATTATGTTTTCGGGTTGTCTGTCTGTCCCATTCTTGCGACTGCAATACCTCAGTAACGCTTTCAGGTAATTTTCTCAAATTTGGCACAAATGTTCGCTTGGACTCAAGGATGAACTGATTAGATATTGGTGGTCAAAGGTTAAGGTCACTGTGACCTCACAAAACACGTTTTCAGCCTCAGTATCTCAGGAATGCCTTGATCCGTCCCTTCCTTTTGAAGGTGTCAGTGTTGTGAGTCCAGTTCAGTTTGTTATTGATTTGACTTCACTTCCTCTCCCTGTCTGACTCCTGTTTCTCTCATAGTCCACCACAAGCTCATTGGTTTTGCTCATATTGAGCTTCAGGTATCCTGTGGAATCATACATATCTATATAGTGATATAGTAGTGAGTTCCATTTTGCCCAAAAAAAAGACACAAACATGCATGTAAACTGCAACTTGAGTGGTTGGCAGAGGCATACAATCACACGGCGTAATTCTAGTTACATTTTTGTACCTTTATGGTAAATGCTACACCTGTCCTACATAAGACTAATTGTCTGTCTAACTGAGAGACTGGCGACTGGTTGACTGTTCTACATGCTTACTCTCAAAGATCCCATTCAGTCAAAATCATAGCAGAGAATGAGGGCAGGTAGACTTGACGGTTGCACACTAATCAAAACTTGTGAAAGAAGAGAAACAGTCACATCATGTGATGAATAAAACAGGACCCAGGCCTCCGCTGTGTATCACTTTCTGGTGCTTTATGTCAGTCAGTCATGCTTTATGCATTGGCATCTGTTGATGTGCTTGGTGGGATTTTTTCCTGTTATAAGCATCATAGAACATAAGCAATGAAAAGACTTACAGATAATAGTTCACTTAAATTTCTTAAGGGAATTGTGTTATCAAGACCACAGACGGGCTTGATATTTGGCAGATGTGCATTGAGCCATGAATGTAGGCCACATCTTCTGTAAATGTTGCAGACTGTTATATGATACACATCTTTTCTTTAGTATTCACACTTATCATTTGACTCATGTTATCTGCAGCTGCGTGTCAAATGTGTGCTGTATGTAAGCCAGCTGTAATGAACTCTTGAGAGTGTAGCGTATTCCCCTGCCTCAGTATAAACACAGACAGGAGTGAAAACTCTTTGAGTGTTTGACTCGTAGCAGGCTCCTCCTCTGTGTATTTTTATAAAGCCATAAAGAACACCATGTAGAGAAAGCGCACAAGTCAGCCATTATTCCTGGAACGCTCTTGAATTGGCCACATTCCCATAGAAAACTCCAGCTTTGTTCACTTCTTAGCTCTCTCTCTCCCCTTATCCTTCTCCATCTCCTCAGTCTATCGCGCTCCTGGTATGCAGTGTCATTACTATGGTATTCTATGGTCCTTGTTGCAACCACAGCTTCTCTTTGGGAAATAACACACATACACAGCCTTCAGCATGTCAGCAAAGTTACCACAGTGAATTAGAAAAGCCTCTCATCACCACTGTTGATTCTTAAAACATCTTTCTCTAAACAGCAACTTAAGTACCCCAGTTTTTGAGGTTAATTGGCCTAAAGATGTACACTGAACATCAAATTTATTAGTTCAGTCAAACATTATTTTTTAATTTGCTCCACAGTGATTAGCTCCCAGTACTTGTCATGAAGTAATGTTTTTAATATTAAAAACTGCCTGAGGTGATATGAAATGGAAATGGATGCAGTCCACTTGTTTTTCACAGTTAATGTTTTTGCCCCATCTTACGAGTTGACACTGAACATCTACCCCTGAACAGTTAATTAGTAGGTTGGACTCTGAAAACAAGGGACCTGTGGTATCCTGATTTTAAACCTAACCATGCAGACATCAGTTCTTTGTAGAACTGTCCAAGGTTAATGGGTGGACGCTTTTTCCCATTGGGAAAGTGATCTTTTGGTCCCCTCTGTACACTAAAATATCACTAAACACACTCTTAATATTTTTACCTAAATGTTCTTGACGCTTGTCTGTTTTAATTGTGGCATTCCCCAGGGGTCTATTCTTGTCCCACCGTTGTTTTCAATTTATTTACTTCCCATCATCATACAAAACCATGATGTCCCCTTCCATTGCTATGCAGATGACATGCAGTTATTCATTCCACTGCTATCCAACAAGTGTAGTAGTCAAGCCTTCTTCTTGTCTGTCTTAATGACATCATATTTCATGATGATAAATCGGTACTTTATAGTGGTATCAGTCAGCTTTCCCTCAAACAGGTCCAATAGGTGCAGACTGCTGCAGCTTGGAATATTTACTGGCACCAAGAAATTTAAATGTATCATCCCTGTCGTGGTCAACTTGCATTGACTCTGATAGATTCTATATTGATTCATTAAATTTTGCTCCTGACTTCTAAGGCATTAAATGGTCTTGTACCAAAATATGTGATTGATTTGCTGACCCCTTACATGCCTGTGCATCCCTTAGATCAATAGGGTCTACTGGTTATTCACATGTCTACCCTAGTGCCAGAAGTTGACCAGGGGTTCACAGTTAAAGCCCCCAGAGTTTGGGATACTTTGCCTGTTGAGATTACACAGGCTACGTCTGTAACATCTTTAAAATCACTTCTTAAAACTCTCTTGTCCAAGAAAGCCTGGGTGAATATGTTTCATCTTGGTTTTATCTCTTCATGTTTTCCATTTTGTGTTTTCTACCTACTTTTTCACAGCATGTTATTGTCCTTGTGTCTTATTATTGCATTTATGGTTTGTACTATTTTTAAACAGATATATGATATATATGTGTGTGTGTGTGTGTGTGTGTGTGTGTGTGTGTGTGTGTATATATATATATATATATATATATATATATATATATATATGGCACCCCTGTTGTTTTTCTATTTGCAGCTTCTGCACATCTGGTGAAAAACTGCTTTTCAAACTGCTGTGATGTATTTTAGCCAACTGCATATTTACAATTGTTACACATCAAGCAGTGGAGAAGATGAGTCTAATAGTATCTGTGTGCGTCTCCTTTCCTGCAGGTGACCTACCTGGGTAAGGTGACTATCTCTGGGACCCAGTTCCTGTCTGGCTGCACAGAGTCAGCAGTGGTAGGTCTAGTGGAACGTCGTGCCCAGCAGCAGGGCACTTACCCTCCGGGCAACTCTCTGCTAGAGATTCGGCCCTTCCAGGTGCGCCTTCACCACCTGGACGAGCACGGCGAGGCCTCAGTAACCATGGACACCTACCAGGTGGCGCGGATCGCCTACTGCACAGCTGACCATAGCATCAGACCCAACGTATTTGCCTGGATCTACAGGGAGATCAATGATGACCTGTCCTTCCAGATGGACTGCCACGCAGTGGAGTGTGAGAGCAAGCTGGAAGCCAAGAAGCTGGCACACTCGATGATGGAGGCATTCCGCAAGACTTTCCACAGCATGCGCAGCGACGGCCGCATCCATAAGAGTGGCTCATCGGACGACTTTGCAGAGGACTCATCCACCCCTGAAGACTCAACCCCAGATGACGGTTGAACTGACACTCACCTAAGCTCCTGATCCCCATCCTAACAAAGCGAGGGATGGCTGGAAGGATGGACAGATTACCTGCTCTCTCTCATTCTCCCCTACAATCTCTCTTTTCTGTTATCAATTTGGAACAAAATTAACTGACCCTGTGAACCAACACACCCAGGATAATGAAGTAACTTTTAAATACTGTAAAGGGATGGTAGATGGAAAAGACCTACGCTTATATACAGGGATAGCAAAGTGCTGCCACTTTGAGTAAATGGCCCTCAAAGACCCACACGGGGCCTTTTAAGCACCTCTGTAAACGCCCTCAAGAGATTGACTCAACATTTCCATTTTCAACCACTGTTACTCCTGCACCGAGCAGAAACACTGTTTGTGGTTCTTAAGCTTTTCCATCTAAGAAACAACAAAGTTTAGTCCCTGTTCTTCTGACCCCAGCTTATGAAAATCTATTGCTACTCTTGCCATGTAAGGACCCAGCAGAAATAGGCCTGTGACCTATTTTGGATTCCAGCCCAGAGTTTATGAGACTGTTGGAGCACATAAATTCTTTAAATGTTTAATTATGTGGATCTCTGTTACAATGCCTTCGACCTTGATAATAGCAAATGAGGATGTGAAAGAAAAGCCCAGCCTTTAAGCACTACTCATATCATCACTACAGTACCTTAGTCCAACCCCAAAATTCTTTGCCGGCATGGCTGTTACTCATGTGGACGATGGAGCTAGAGCTTCTACCTCTGTCTCTGTTTAATAGGTACTTAAAGATCCTGAGTATGTTAAAGGCACCTGGGAGAATAAAGGTGCTAAATGATGTTACATTTTAGAAATTCTCTCTAGGCTGAAAGCCTGGGCCTGTCTCAGACACCTTAATCATCCACATCTGACTTCTGTTTTGAGTATACCAAAATTCAGGCTGGATTTTGCCTGTCAGATTATGTGCCTCACTTTCCTCTCACATTAGTTTGGTCTCTCACCCAGGTCCCAGAGTGTGTGTATGTGTGTGTGTGTGTGTGTGTGTGTGTGTGTGTGTGTGTGTCTGTGTGTGCGTGTGCGTGTCGGTCTTTCTGTGTGTGTGTGTGTGTGTGTGTGTGTGTAGGTGTAATTGCTTACTTCTGTACTTTGTATATATGAATGTACACGTGAGTGCTTGCATCTCTGTGTGTGAAAGAGAAAAGGAAGATTAGAGGGAGGGAAGACTTCTCATCGCCCTGGAAGCATCCATCTTTGATGCTTCAGGGAGGCGTTTTAAAATCAGACATGGTACTGTGACCATTTGCCACGTTTTCTTACTTTAATCTCGTATGAAATGAAAGCATGAGTATGAGCGTCTGAATGTGCCAGTCACTGAGGTTGTAGGACCCTTAAATCACAGCCGTCCAAGAAAACGACTGGCACCTCCTGGCCTCTGCTGAATGTACGATGAGTCCGACGTGCTGTGAGCATCTCACACCATCTCTAGTCACTTCAGTCTCCGATAATCCCCTCATGCTCTCACAGACAGCTGTACGGGAGCGCGTCGGTGACGAGTTAGCTCTGCTGCCCTGCATTGCCTCTCCGAGCGACTGAGGCATCATTGTGGGGCAAAAAACTCACCAGAGCTCCACGTTACTTTCTTCTTTTCTAACTAGACTGTGTTGAAAGGATTGGACCCTGTCAGTAGAAAAGGTCTTTGGTCAGTGACTCAAACAGAATGATCAGATGGCTCTGATCAGCACACACTCTCACATATATGCACCTACATACGACTATACATATGTACACACACATTGTATTTGAATCTCGCTCAATAAGCTTATGTAAATACAAATGTATCACTTTCCAAATATTACAGCATAAATGTTGATAGCTATTTTAAATAAAAAAAAAAAAAATTGAGAACATCATATGATACAGAAACAGTGTTATGTTATAAAGCCTACTGTGAATAATAAGTGGAGAGCCTGATAGCCGTGGCTGTGTGAGCATGTGTGTGTAAGTGTGTGTGTGTGTGTGTGTGCGTGTGTGTGTGTTCTGAAGGGATTGTATGTGGTGAGAAGTGTGGTGAGGGGTGTGTATGGACAGGATGGGGGGGGGTGTTTATAAAGCTGTAGATTACTGTGTCATGTCTGTCTGAAAGCTCAGACGCGCTTTAAATGTTCGAAAAAATGTTACTTAAGTGTTTTCTATACAGTGTTTGCAAAGATCAAGAAACAATTGCATATAAAGTATTTACCAACACCAAGCGTGTGATGGTGTGGTCTGTTTTGTCTCAAATCCACATCTCATGTCACCTCATTCATTCATTCATTCATTCATTCATTCCCCGCTGTCATTAGTTCCTGACTGAAAGAAGTTTTTATTCTTTAAGCTCTGCTTGATTTTAACTTACTGGATTCCCTGCTGCGGCTGTGTGTGGGAGGACAAATACAAAGCATGTTCAGTTTCAGAGCAAGCAAAATAAGTAACCAGATGATGCTCCGACAGGGCGCCAGGACAGATGTAAAGTGTAACCACGCAGTCAGTTTATCCTCGATACACACATGTTGCTGCACACTGGAATGTGATTTTCCTGAAACTATTCTCTGTGTAATATCTGCTTTGACGTGTCGTGTGTGCTTTAAGAAATGTTTGGATGTGACTTAAAGCCACAGTCTGACACAAAAGCTATTCATTCTCTTTTTTTCATGGGATCATAATTGACAAGTGTAGGAGGGGTTGACGTATTTGAAACATCATTCATGCTGCATTGTGAGCAGGTTTGAGGATTTTAACACTTCTACTACAATCACTCTTCTGCTGTGTGTGGCCACAATGCCCTGAAACACTCATAAAAATAACTTTATGGCATTTCCAAGCATGTTTCAGGTTAAAGTGTGACACAGCCACAGCTTTGTCCATCCTCTGAAGGAGGTTTTTACCATTCCTCACATTCCTCTGACTTCCTCAGATCTTTCTCTTTTTTTTCATTGTGTTGTTGAGCTCCGGCCTCTTGTCTGCCAGAATGTGGCAAACCCCTTTCTCTTCAACGTGCCCACATCAATAACAAGATAACTAGCTGCTCTGTGCTTCTATGGCTGGCGATCATTTTGCAGCTTAAGAGCTGCAGAGAATTGGAGGCAAAATGGATGCTGTGAAGAATGTTAATGTGCGTTGAATGAGAACACTGCCTCCCTCTGGCAAGACAGGCTACAGCTTCTGCTTTGAACATTTTGTTTCAAAGAGGCCTTTACATGCTGTCATAAACAGTCCAAATCCTCATGATGATAATCATTGCTTTGTGTATGGCAGGTGCGAAACACATTGTTTTGCTGTCCATTGCTGCTGCTCATCTAGGATTCAAAAATAAAAGGTAACAGAGCCTGAATTCGTGCATTCTGATTCATTTTCTACAGAAACTACTGCTCCTGAAAGAGAAAGAGGCATTTTTGTTTATAATTTAAGCAACGCTTTACATTAAACAGATGCAACGTTTCTCTGTTCTCGTCAACCATGATCACACAAGCTTCACTGTTTAGATGCCTCTTTGTCTTGGATCTCTACTGAGCATACACTCTCCAATTGCTCTCCACTGTGCTCTTGTGTCTGTCTGACCCACTTCCAGCAGTGCATCAGCACTGAGGGGCCCTGTGGGGCCCAGAAAGAGGCCACCCGGGCAGCCTGCATCTCTGCTTCACTGAGGCGTCAGTCAGTCAGTCAGCTCACAATACCACTCTGTTACCGCTCCAGCTGGCCGCTCTTCCTCCTCGAAGTCCCAGAACCGCCTGTCTATCCACCCGCCAAGGGCCCACATGCTTGAGGTCCGGCTGGGGAGGGGAGCAGCTAGTGCCAATACTGGCTGCTGATCAGACTCCTCGTATTCGCTCACTATCTCTGCCTTTCTCTCTTTTTTTTTTTTCTCTGGGCTGCTGCTCCCCAAGCAAGGGGCCCAGGACTCTTGGAGAGCCTGTGGTGGAGTACTGTAAACATGTGTGTGCAACATATGTGTGAAATGGACCAGGAACTGTACACATTTTTTCTGCCCCTGGCTTGACTGATAAAGAACACTTAACATTGCAAAAGATGCAAATAGTTCCACATGGTTCAGTGTGGTGAAACAATAGGTTAGGTTTCAAACATTCAGAGAGAGTAAGCATAAGTTTTCTATTAGTGGTGATTGTTACAGATACATATTATAACCACTGCTAATTCAGTTCTGGCATTACATTCAATTTTGTGCGCAAAATTACTCTGGCATGAGTACTCTGTCATCACCATGTTGAACTCTTGATAACTTTATACCACTGTATTAAATACATTATAAACTGAGCTTGACAGAAAACATGACAAAAGCATATTTCTAAGAAAATTGAGAAATAATATGGGCAACGCTTTGTTTTATGGGACCATTATTTTGTAATAATTTCCCAATACTTTGCTGGAAAGGACTTAGTAGTATTGTACTAGTTATGAGGAAATTAGGAATTTCCTTGAAACAGCAAATCCAAGAAATTGTTCATTCATTATTTTTGATAATTGAAAACATTATTGATGTTAAATGTTGATATAGATGTTTGCTTGTACAGAAATGTCATATTTGCGTCTGTCTCTGCTTTCTCTGTAATATTTTTCCAGGAAAGTTCTGAGGAAAGTATTGGGAAATTATTATGGATCCATAAATATGAAGTGTTACCATGATGGAAAGAGAACTAGTTTAACATCTAAAGTACTGGGGGTAATGTATCTTCCAGACCTGAGGATGAGTGATGACGAGGACAGCCTCAGTTACATTCATTTTTTCTGACATACAAAGCATTTCCTCTGATCATGTCCAGATCCCCTCTCATCCCCTCCTGTTGGACTGGTCCCTGAAGCTTTCATATGATTTAAGATTCCTGTCGTAATGAAATGTAGACAGGAATGAAGGGGGGGGGGGGGGGGGGACTCCAGACTCCAGACTCTCTCATTCATCTGTTAACCTAATCCCTGAGGATTGAGTGCACATCACTATTGTAATACACCTACAGTCACATACAGATGAGATGCGGCCCTGAATCCCCGGGGGACAGGAAATGTCTGGACTGTGATCCAGGAGGAGCTGGTTTGTCAGGAACAAGGGATAAAGGTCTGAGAGAACAACAAACTAAAACAGATCCCGGAAGAATGTCAGTGGCTCGCTCTTTAAAGTCCTACTGTGCGCTGTTTTGATGTTATTTAAACAGCTGTTGGTGTTTAAAACAACTAACATTACTGAAAAAATAAACAAATTGGATTTCTGTGAAAGTAAATTACATTTATTTTACATTTAAAAAATATCTCCTTTTAATAATTGTTAGATTATATGCTGTTCATGCCACTCCTGTGTAATGGTGATACTTTATTTGACTTTATCTGCTTCATTGTAGGACTGCATTCTGCATGTAGATAAAAGCAGATTTGGACAGGCTGCTGCCAAAGGAGGACAGAAGCACTGGAAAAGAAGCAGTGAGAAGAATGCAGAGGATTGTAGTAGAAAGTGGAAAGGAATGCATGTGCAGAAAAAATAAATTGGATGACTAGGTGACAGGAATGAAGACACGTCTCATCTGGTTGGGCATCTTGCACCCAGATGTTGAGGGAAGAGCTGTTTAATCCAGCTCTGTCACATCCTGCAGACTGGGCCAGAAAAACAGCTCAGAAAAATAAACAACTGGCCAAAACGTCTCATTGGTTGTGAATTACATTTCAGACACGAATAGATGGATGACAAAAAATGAAAAAAATGCACTTTTCCCTTTGTGACCGTGTGAAGAAGGTCTAAAAACAGAACTCAAGACCTGATGACACACAGCTGATGTTACCTACTTTGTCCACTTGGTGTCATCATAGCTCAGCAGTTAGAAAACAGATGGACTGGCTTGCACACTGTCTGAAGAAGATGGTATGGCAGTAATGGAATGGCACAAGAGCCGAATATTACACCCTTTCCAGATAGCAGCGTTTGTAAAAGTATGAACTGCTGAATTAGATATAGTCAGTGACCTGGTCTTTAATTTGACTACATAATGGGAAATTAGACTAAAACAGAAGCATTTCTATTTTTCCCCCTCATCCCTCAGTACAGTGTGACCTCTTTGTGATTCCTCAAATTGGGGAATTTTAAAATGACATTAGTAAAAAAATGTTAAGACAAAGTCGGCCTGTTTGAATAGCATCCCTTTGAATTGTTCTAAATGATAGGAGGTGCCAAGAGGATATTTGAAATGTTTCAGTCTCTTCTCAGTCACTACAGGGTTGCTTTATCGAAAATGTCATGATTTCTGGATGGATGCCCCTTCACATTTGCTTCCCTTCACACATGTCAGCGCCTTTGAGAGGAACACAAAGATCACTGAGCATTCAACGCATATCATTGTAGCAGATCAGAATACCACACATGATCATGGTTTTAACCCACAATTCAGCATACAGCCAGATCTGAGCTTGATAGTAAACACTGTCAATTACCTATAACAAGGTGAATAAACTTCAGTTTTTAGGCCATATTGTCAAGTAAAAAAATAGATTCATGTCTAAGCAGTGAAATGGGCCTCTGTGGCCACCCCTGAACTGAAGAAGAGTTTTTCAGCAATGACATTTAGCTTCGCCTTCTGAAGCAGCGGCCTACCTGTGTGGCTCAGCTGGTTTGATCCTGAAGCCCAGAAGCTCTGTGGGATGTTGGGCAGGAGGGAGAAGGAGCTTATAGCACATCTTTAAAATATCTCTGAACACAGGACAGATCTCACAGCACCATGCTATCTGTTCATCTTAGTGTGTGTGAGTGTGTGTGTGTGTGTGTGTGTGTGTGTGTGTGTGTGTGTGTGTGTGTGTGTGAGAGAGAGAGAGAGAGAGAGAAAGGGATTCATAACCTTAATCCAAGATGGGAAATGGATTTCATGTTTGTCATCGGTGATAGAATCGACATCTTTAATGCATACAGTAGATATTAAGCACTCCTATTTCAAAGAATAGAGGGCTTAGAGCAGAGCCAACCATATTGACAATGAGATAATGTTGTTGGCTTTATCATTTTTCTGTAAAGTGTATAAGTTGAAATAAGAGGGGGAAAAAAAATCAGCTTTTATTTGTTGACATTCAGTCAAACAGATAGCAAAGTATCCCCTAGAGTAGCTGAGTATTTCTTCCTTTGGAATATCTTAAATAAAACAAAGACTTGATGTCACAGTGAGAAATTGTTCTTAAATCAACTGGAAACCAGGTGGTCTTATACTGTCACATAACTGATGCTTTGAGTTTTGTGCCTGAGATGATGTCTTTCTAATGTCTGTTGCTTTCACAATAATAACAAACCGGCAGCTAAATATGAAATGCAGACATTTTCAAACCAAATTAATATCTGACAGAAGTAAACTAAATTTTGCTTGAAGAATTTTGGAACAAAACTGAACAACTGTTTGACTATCCTAATCAGACAAGAAGAAAAAGCAAATTACAAATTACTGGCACTCTGATACTGTATAGGCTGCCAATTGTTTTGGTTGCTGTGAATGTTGGATTATGCATTTTTACAAATCTGTCGTTATTATGACACAGAATGTTTTTAGGGAGTCAACATTTGTTTTAGTTGCTGCATGCCAAAAAAATAATCATTATTTCATCCTGATTCTCAAAGGAAATGTTGCTGTGATATTACTGTTCAGTACAGTAGCAGATACCAGTGAATCTGAACAAGTTCATGATTCTGCTTTTCTGATAAACCGATGAAGAAGAAACCTTGTAACTATGACAGAAGACGGTGACTTGCCTTGTGTGAGCAGTCCAGGCTGCTGCTGGTGATGGGATGATGTGGGGGAGGTTTTCTTACCGCTTTTGGCACCTTAACACCAATCAATCATCGTTTGGATGCAACAGCCGATCGGAGAATTGTTGCTGACCATGAGCTCGCCTTTATGGCCACAATTTACCCTCTTCTAAAGGCTACTACCAGCATGATAATGCACCAAATCACAAAGCAAAAGTCGTCTCAAACTGGTTTCATGAACATGACAGTTCAGTGTACTTCAGTGACCTCCCCAGTCACCACATCTGAATCCAGTAGAACACCTTTGGGATGCGGTAGAACGGGAGATTGGCAGCATGAATGTGCAGCTGACAGCTCTGCAGAAAGGATGTTATGTCACATGGAGCAGAATCTCAAAGGAATGCTTCCAATGTCTTGTGGAATCAATGCCACGATGAAGTGGGGCTGTTTTGAGAGCAAAGGGAGGCTCTACCCGGTGTTAGTATGGTGTGCCTGATAAAGTGCTCAGTGAGTGTAAAGTGCATTCACCTGGCCGGCACCTGGCTGTGGTCTTAATGTCACAGCCCCTCTGTGACTGCTAGATTTCCCCAGTGTTTCCTGTGTTTGTTTTCCCTGTCTGTCTTTCCCTGTGTCTCCTCCTCTTTGTGTGAGTGTATGTGTGTGCTTCTCAGCAGGGGTGTGGCACAGCACCGACTACCTGGCTCACCTGTTACTCATCACTCATCCAGCTCTGTATAAGAACCCCGGCTCTTCACTCACTCGTCGCCCAATTGTTCTGCACTCGATGTCGTAACGCTCCAGGCCACCGGTTGCTCTAGTGAAAGAAACCTTATTTGATCACTTGTCTTGTTGTTTCTCCTCACTTCAGTTACTGCCAGAGCCAGTGCTGTGCCTGCTCCTGCTGAAGATCCACTGCCATTACCCGCCACTATACCCACCTGCCATCTCCACGCCAAATACTCACCTGCATGCACCGGCTTTCCAACTCTGGACGCCACCAGCCTCCACCCTCCACCTGTATCTCTTTCCCTCCTGCACTCCCCACTAAAACTCTCCCTTTGCATTTTCTGAGTTTGGCTTATGCCAATAAATCATTTTTAGTACATCCATCCATTTGTGTCTGTATCTGAATCAGCCCTGGGATCCAAACTGAATTTAATACCAAATTGTGACACTTAAAGCCTTGCTCTGATCAGTGACTGCATATGGATAGGTTAGTGGTGGTAAACTTTTTTTCTCAGTAACTGGACACTTGAGAAAATAACATATTTCCAATACATTTGATTGCAAAGACAGGACTCAGGGTTTCGTCTCCATGTCGCTGTAGGTAGTGCCATTGAAATCTTACTATCTGAGCAACACGATCTATCAAGTCATTTTCAATTAGGACCGTGGCGGATAGATAGGTTTTGACTCAGAAGTCTCAGAAGCAACAAGGTGACAAGATGACTGTAGTAAGTGACATTGATGCAGGCTCTGTGTGACTGAGCAGACCAGCTAAACTCTTTACTGGTCTCATCCACTGTGACTGATGATTGTTTGACTTGTTCATTATCTTCTGGAAGGTCCACTGGCAGTGAAAGCAATTCAGGTGATCGGTGAGTTTGTTTCCAAGTGTGCACTCAATTCAACCCTGAATGCTGCGCACATGCTCTCGTGGGCATCACAGGTCATACGGGGTCCTGTGTGGGAACATCACGGCCATTCATTTTACAGCAATCTGGTCCAGAGTGAACCGGAGTGCAACAAAATGTGTACTGACTCCTCTGTAATCAGGTACAGGATGTCTGCTGTCAGAACATGGGGCTGAGCAGCAAAGTGCTGTCAGATGTAATAATGTTACCCATCGTCAGTCTGCAAACTTTATGAAAGATAATCACCCTAACTCTCCACTTTGCTACATGGGGAATGAAAAGGTCACAGGTCACTCTTTCTAGATGAGGGGGGGAGACTCAGACTCAGTGCTACTGAAATAAGGAGCAGCCTGGATTTACAACCTCAGGACCCTCACTCCTGTCATTCTCAATGAACGATACTATCTGATGTCAGGCCTTGTCTGTTATTGCAAGTTACATAACAGTAAGCCTACTATAGTGTTACACACTAGAGATGGTTTGCAGTATGTGACTTGGTATGAATGTGAAACCTTACAGTATGTTACACTCCACTGAAAGCACTGAGTCAGTTTTTGTATAATATACAGTGATGGGAAAAGCATTGAGATATTCTACTTAAAATTCACTTATGAAAGCTTTGCTGAACAACAGCTGCTGTGGCTGCAACTTACAATTATGGGACAATGCAAAATGCTAAAACAAAGTATAGGAGTAGCAGGAGGGTCACAAAGTCAATTTCGCAATACCGTAGTTTGCTGAAATGTATGTAATGAAACGTTAGCTGCTGGTCATAGTAAGACTATAGCAACAAAACATCTGGATGTTGCTATTAATCCACCACTTAGTTTAGTTTAATTCTTCTTTTAACACAAGATATTTTATTCTCATGTGCATGTGAGCATTCATTTTACAGCTGGAACTTTGCCAACATGAGATCCCTGTATCAGTCATGTTTCTGTCTGTCTCAATAGCTGTCCACCTTCAGTAAATAAAACACCCTTCCCTCTGTTTTGACAACCTGAGCGTATTTAGTCGGAGCTGCAGGTTAGAACCAGTGAAACATAAGACAGAAGTGTATACTCACTGTGAGAAGCATCATCTGCAGTCTGATTTATCTCCTTCAACCTACTCATACTCCTACTCTGAAGGGATTGGAGAATTTAACAATTTAACGTTGAATTACAGAGAGAATCAGCCTCATTCATGATGGTTTAGTGAGTCAGATGTTGGTCTATGTCGTAGACCTCTGCTGTATAAAAATCCTGAAAGCAAATACTAACCTCTTCAGTGTGAAGATCTCTGACACTTCTCTGGCAGCAAACTTTAATTTTTATACTACAAACTGCACTTAGTTTTCAAGAACATTTACCAGTGACAGAGAGATACTACTAGCTTGGACAAGGTCTCGAGTCTATCAGTGATGAAAACACTTAAACCTGTGTATCAGAACATTCCTTTTTCTTCTCTCCGCTCCCATTAATCGTCTCACAACCCCTCAGATCTAGTGTCCATGTAGTAGTTCAAACTAGCTCCACCTCCAGCAGCTGCAGTAACATCACACACAGATGCTAGAGTATTAATCATCTAAGGATGTCATATATAATAATATATCAGTAAGAGGGACCAAACCAGTACTTTTACTTTAATACTTTAACTACGTTTTACTGCTAATGCTTCGCTGGGACTTTTATTTGTTTTGTTTTTTTACATTGCTCTGCTGGTTTCAGTTCATCTACAGTACTATAATGAGATTTTTGAATGATTAAATCAAATACCCGATCCTTGAAATGAGAGATAAGGTTTGAAAGGTTCAGTCAATTGGTTTTGGTGTACAGACACAGCAAAATCCATTTGTAAAATACCTTTTAACTCTGCAAATCTAAATCCAATTCTTACTAATATCACAGATACAATGATGTACTCTCTGCTATACACTGTACTGCACTACACATTAAACTATAAATCCTTTTAATGGTGTTGAATTATATGATTTTGTACTATATAACACTCATATAAGATTAATGTGATGACACTGATTAATTTCATTAATTTGTTACTGGTCAGTGTATTGATTTACTCTCTTCATTAGCGCAGTCTGTATTTCGCCCAAAGGAGCCTTAAAATTGCATGGGATGTGTTTTCTGAAGCTGTGTCCTTGTACAATAGGCTAATTACCATTTTTACTCTATTAACATAAATGTTTTATAAAATTGAATTCATAACACAAATTTAAACAAGTGCGCTGCAAGTTTAACCTCAAATTCTCAGACTTTAGTCCTTGAGTTAGTTAACCCGCCATGTTCGATTCGACTTCCACTCGTATTCTCTTCATGTCCACATGCCACACCTCCAAATTTCTTTGGTCAATCTTTCCATACTTGAGCACCATCAGCCTCCAGGCAAGGAGCCCTGGATCACTTAATCAACCTCAACACTCGTGGCTCATCCCAAACCTACCAACTCTATATTTGCTCCAACCTTAATTTTTTTGAAATGGTCTCAGTCATCAGTGTTTGCTAAGGAAGGTTTTCAGGGAGTCAGTTGAGCCCAGGAGTTTGCATGAGTCCTCGCACCCCTAAATACCATGTTGTAAGTAAAAAATAGTCCTAGTATTTAATTGCTTGTGAATTTGAACTTCCAAAGGCCTCTGAATGTTTCTAAAGAGTAAGTCCCAAAGGAGTAGAGTTTTTTTTTTTTTTTTTTTTTAGTCAGTTTAAAGGGGGTGGGAGAGTTTGTAAGACTGTTTCCATTAACTGTCAGCAGAAAAGACATTCTCTTGGTCTGTAACCAGACACCTTGTCAGTTGTCTTTATCCTTTATTCAAGGACGTCTGTGTGTGTGTGTGTGTGTGTGTGTGTGTGTGGTGTGTGTGTGTGTGTGTATGTGTGCTTGCATGTGTCTAAGTAGTTCGTGGACCGCCTCCCTCTGGGTTATCTTGTCTTGCCTCTCAACATGTCACATCCCACCACAGCTCAGTTCTTGGAGAGGCAGGGGTGAGTGTGTGTGTGTGTGTGTGTGTGTGCGTGTGTGTGTGTGTGTGTGTGTGTATGTGTGTGCATGTGTGTGTGTATGTGTGTGTGTGTGTGTGTGTGTGTGTGTGTGTATGTGTGTGTGTATGTGTGTGTGTGTGTGTGTGTGTGTGTGTGTGTGTGTATGTGCGTGTGTGTGATACTGGAATCTCAATCTCATTATGTACATTTGTCAGAAATTACATTTGACATTCAAATCCCAGCCTATAACATTCAAATGAAGAATTAGAAACATACAGTATGTCCTACACTAAAGCTCCATGCTGTCGCTGTGTCTACACAGCAACAACAAGCTGAACACAGAGGTTTAAAGTGTTCTCCTCTCTGTGGACAGTAACAGTAGCTGCTGTTCCTTCACCCACTGTGAGAGCAAAAAATACCTGAAACGAGGTCAGGACACTGTGTTAGGTCCACATATAACTACTAACACATGTATCTTCAGATACACAATTTCACACCTCCTACACCTCTGCCATGGATCAACAGACTGTGTTGTTAGACTATTGCCCTAAAACTGCAGGAGTCCTTGAAGAGTTGTATTCGGTCCCCTTGACATTACATACGACTATTTAACGAGCCATTGTCCTTGGATTCGTCTCCAGGTGTCACAGCTCGCTTCAACACATGAATAAATAAGGCATGGAAACTGCTTCAGGGGAGTAGACAATGACAGGAAAATATAGAGGTAGCACTTGAACCAAATGGACTTTTTTCATGAATAATAATATGTCTTCGTGTATAATTTAGGGTATACAGGCAAAGACAAATCTCCCATCAAACATGGAAACCTTCTTCACCTCTGGTGGTAATGAAGGGTTTCAACAGCTTCAGGGGAAGCTAATCCAGTGTTAGGGTCCGTCTGAAAACTCACTTTATCATCAGATGGACTTGCACAAATGAAACTAATCTGAATAAATATATATTCTATTCCAAACATTAACGATACATGCAATGCAAACGAGTATATTACTATGGCAAAAAAAAAGAAAGATATGGTGTATGTAAATGTTCCACAGGTTGAAATGTGGACAGGCAGCGCCAGCCAAATATAATCATGTAACCTTTAGGTAGAATATCTGTGTGATTCCCTCCTTAGTTTTACATTGGTTGACAGCCAATCTCCACTCCTCAGTCTCACTACACTTAATAATATTGGATTCCTTGCCTCCCTCCTCCTTCCTCCTGACCTTTCCCTGTGATTACATCAGTGGTCTGACATTTCCTTGCCTACCCTCTGTGTTCATTACAGGCCTTGCGGGAGCAAACAACAAGGACGGGGAGTTCAGAGGCCAAAGCAGGCGGTTGGCCTGTGTTCAAACGGTGGCAGCATTGGTGAAGGAAAGGGGAGCGTCCGTTTGGCTGCCTGGGTCTGAGAAACTCTACTGGTGTCCATGTCCTCAGTGGATGGGACAACACAGGATGACAGCAAGACGGAGAAAAAAGATTGTATTAGAAAACAGCATGTCCAGATGTCAGGTTGATGTGTCAAAGTGATTCAGGTCAATATCAAGGTTTACAGAGGTTTATTTATAAATCTATACATTTCTGCATCCGGGATAGGAGATCCACCATGTGTGCCACTACGGGGTTTTTGGTTGATTCAGGTGCATGAAAATACAGATTCAGCTTGAAATGAGTCTCTTCTAGTGCACTGGCTCAGTTTGGAACTGACTGTGTTAGCACTGACAAACAGGACAGTTTCAACCCAACAAGCCATGACAAATTAATCTTTTTCATTAACAGAGTTCAACGTTTTCCAGCCACAGTGAAATGATAGTTTGAGTGTTTTACATCACTGTGTCACACAGATGAATGTACTAACAATTTAATTAAAAAACATATGCATACTGGCTTTGAAAAATTGTTAGTGTTACAACATCTCTGATCTTCACCGGAGGCATTTTATTCATTGCCTAACTCACACTCAGCTAGTGTGACTGATAGATTTCAGGTGGTTACCTGAAATGATTTAGTGTCTGCAGAAGAGGTCTGTTTGCTAAAGAGGAAAGTGGGGCCCTTTTGAGTAGGATCTTTTTTATTACTCATCTGGGAATGGCTCCACACCACTTGTGCTGGAACTCCTTCAGTAAGGTGTTGTTTTCAGCAGTGAATCTGTGAACTACAGAACAGGAAACACCACTCCACTCGAAGTCACTCTCATATACCATCCAAAAAATCACATTAAGGTGTTGAAAATTTGAATCAGGAGGTGGTGCTGGGAACGAGGTAATGATATAACACCCAGATGATAGGTTTTTTAATATGTTACAAGAAGGGCAGGCTGCTTTCCAGCTGAATTGCAAATGTATTTTTGATGACACACTTGTCTCGTGATTCGCTTCTAAAAGCCATTTTACTGATCCCGGCTCTCTGTTAAATTTAGAGAGAACCATACATGTGCATATGCCCTTAGAGCCCCAAATATTTATATATAGTATATGTTATCTAAAGCAGGACTCGTCTTAACACATCACTTGGCCATGTGACCTTACTGGTGATCTTAAGGGAAAAATTCTTCAGTAAAGGTGAAGATGCCACACGATTAAATCTGACCACATTGGCATAAAGATATAATCTGTGATCTATTATATTTCTTAACAAGGAAATTAAACAAAAAGCAGAGTAAAATTTATTGCTGAGTGGAAGTATAGCATGCAACATTAGGAGGATGTCTATGGATGTTCTTGTCATGCTGTAGGCAGTATCAGAAATCATAATTGTATATCTGTTTAATACCAAAACATTAATTTGGTATTAATTGCAACTTTTAAATAAGAGTAAACTGATGATTGGACTCAAATGTGCAGCTAAAAATGTAAATGAAAAGGTAAGTATTTTATTCACAGTGTCCTCAAGTCGCTGACTTCACATGCACTTTGGATCCGTGGAAAAGAAAAACATCCCCCTGTTTACTTCTCATGCTTTGTGGTGTTGTGCAAAAGACTTGCTACCAAACCTACTGTACTAGAAGCCTGGCTTATATTTTATGCCCTATGAGGTGCTGATAAGAGTAAGAAATGGAAGAACTGATGGGATGTGAAGCATGTCTGCAGAGAAAAACATGAGCTCCAAAAATCACTCATATCCTCTCTCTCTTTCCCTCTATCTCTGTATCCCTCTCTCTCTCTCTCTCTCACACACACACACACACACACACACACACACACACACACACACACACACAAATTCAAAATGCATACGTCTGAGCATGGGCATACTATATTGCGAACATCACACTCTAAAGTGCCTGATTTGCCTCCAGTCTTCAGTGTCTTGGTGTCAAGGGTCATTCAGTCATCCTCTATGATAGACCAGAGAGAAATCATGCACAGCTGCCAGCTTATAATGAAAAGATTGGTAGGCTTAGTGATAAGGAGGAGACATACTGAAAGAGCCAAGAGCATAAAGCTACTTTACGTAAGAGCATAAGGTTAGTATTCATCATAAAATTTAATAAATGTAGAGGTGTTCCTGTGAGGAGACTAGTCGGATGATTTAATGCACACCATCTATTTGGAAGTACACGAAATACACAGTTGGCCCAAGAATTACAGGTCAGATCAGATGATGTGGTGCCATTTATGATGATGTCACCAAAGCAATATTAAAGTGTGTCTGTGTCATTGTTACATCAAGCACACACAAACGCATGTAGCTGATTTGTCTCTGTAACTTACTTACCTCTGTCATATTTGGCAGGTGTTTAATCTGCCTGTTAACTTTATTCTTTACTTTACCCGAGGTATTTCGTGATAAACTACATGGAAAGTTAAGGGGTCCCCACAGTTATTACTATTCATCTTGAAGTGACCATGACCATGAATGTCTCTACCAAATGCCATGGTAATATATCCACTAGATATCCACTGGAGCTGCTGATGTGACTAAAAAAAAAAGCAGCAGGTCTCAGAGAAAGTGCTGGATGCTTCTCATCCTGCACAAAAGTACATTAACTCACCCTGCTCATTGATGTAAGTCTGATGTACTGATTCAATAATTAGATTTTCTTAAATGCAGTGGCAGTGAGAGGAAATCTTTACAACATGTAGAACTCCTCTATGACGCACCTATTTATAAATTGTGCTCAGACGGTTCAAACAGGATGCAAAGTGCATCATTTGCACGGGTTATTAACCCCAAACAGCTAGTGTACGTATATTAGCTGTAAGCTAGCTAGCAACAGACGCACCGACCTCGGCTGTGGGATCTCTCCTGTGTGGTTCTGTTGAGCTCAACCTCTGACTGACTCACCAGAAACTCCAGTTATTACCCTCTAGTCTCTATCCTTTTTCCTCTTCGTCTACGTGCATTTGTGAAGCAGATTCACAAAGCCCTGGGATATGCACAAGTTTTCACTCAAGCTGAACATTTGCAACCCTGCCGTCACATCTTTGCCTCAGTTTGCTGTGCCTTTGAGGAATTTGTGTTTTTGTGTTTTATAATTTACTGAAAACGAAACAAATACAGTAGATCATTTGTTACATAAGGTAAGATATAATTTAATGTTCTGATTACCTTTGGACAGAAAAATATAGACACTGATGAGCCTGACACTACTCCTTCTCCATTGAAAGGCTATGTGTCAGGGTCTAAGCTTATATTCTACCATACAACAAAGACATAGGTGGACTTTCCAGTGCCTACAGGATTCTTTCTGTTGGGGATGTTGAAAGAGCCAACGCGCCTCACTGACTATAGCGAACACACCACATGAAAAGCCATTCATTTTCCAGCTGAGTGGTGCAGTTAGCCGTCTGACAGGCCAGTCATCCACATGGTTAGAGAGAAAGAGGCTGAGAGCTAGAGAGGCACACAGAGGTGTAGAGCCAGCAGGAGAAAGACAGAAAACTGAGTGGAGAGAGAGCAAGAGAGGAGAGACCTCAGCTGAAGGGTTAATGAAGTCCAGCAATCCTTGAGGGCATATTACTCATCTCTTAACGAGCTTGCTCGCCACCCCTCCATCACCATCCCCCCCTCTCCTGTTGACTCTCACTACCGCCATTCACAACTGATTACTGTTTCCGAGTTTACAGCCCCAGGTACCCAGTCTTTCTGCATTTTGTCAAACTCCACATACATAAGAAAAGTCTGGAAACTCATGCTGCCAGTGAGGATTCAGTAAAAGTACTGAGATTTGTGGTGAGAATGTGCAGAAAAGCTTAACATGACAGTCTTTCAAGGCTACATTTCCTTTATGTATAAAAGCTATAGATTAATTTTTAGTGGGAAGATGTATTACCATCACTCTGCTAAGCTGAATCTTGCCTGCTATGATTTTTGTTCCTTTATAGGTAAAGTAGACCCTATAAACTGAGCTGATTGTGTCTAACCCAATGGTAATGTACTGCACCTGTCTCTGAACCCCCTAATCAGTTTTGAAGCACAGTTAAAAAAAATATGTTAACACTGAGACAAAAACAAATACATCTACATTTAATATTTAAAATTTCATGTTAAATACTCTGCTAATAATTGTAATGGTGACAGTTATACTGAGTAATTTTGTCACTAAATGGAGCTAAGGGCTGGGGCGACAGATAACATATCAAGCGCTCCCTTTACAGTGGGCGGGCTGTTTAAACTCTCAGTAAACCTGCGCTGCCTTGTGTCTTACCTGCTGTTTCCCACCCAGTATCTCATGAACTAGCTCTCCTGCTCCCAACACTGTGTAGCGTCAGGTGGCTGTGTGGTGGAAATAACTTTGTTTTCCTGCGGCTCCCCTGCTCCTCTATTTGTGGGCTTCAAAACCGGAAGCTGGAGTTTTCTGTTTCCCAAAGGATTTACTCACCTGTGAGATGCCGGGAACCACCGCTGCATTTCAACAAAGTGAGTATCTGCTGCTTGTGCTAACATGCATATAGTGAGTATCTTAGCTCTGTTAAGTCATGTCTGTGTGCTGTGTTTAAGTCCAGCAGCTATACATTAAGCCAAGCTGTTGTACGTGGCTGCTAATTGTTGTGCTTGGCTCTTTTCTGTCTTGCACTCCTTTATAGATGGCATGTGCAATAATGTAGCTACTTTCATGCTTAGTATTATGAGTTTTATTGGTTTTAGGTTGTTCCACTATTTTATTCACTCATTGCAAGCAGGTCTCTAGTGGGTAATAAAGCATGAGTATTGTCCTACACTCAGCCCATTCACATAACAGACCAAGCAGATATTTTGACATATAGTACGAAAAGCACAGGTGGGATTCATTTTTACAAACGATGCCTCATTGCCATTAGGTTTCCTATGAAGTACATTAATGTTAATTAAATACACTTGTGCTTTTCATTTTCTTGCTATGACATGTCAGGATGTCTGCTCCTATAAAACTGACTCAACATTGCTTTAGCCACCCATAGGACATGTAGTCATATTCCCATTTTCCCCACAGATTTCATGTATGGCCAAGCAGTAGAGAAATATTTCATTCAAAATCAATGGATTTTTGTGAAGGCTTGCTTTATGTACCTATATATCCATGAGCTCTATTTTTATGTTGTAAAGTTACACTGTGTTGATCTTTACCTTAAAATCACAGCCTGTGCTGATGGTCATCTGCCTTATAACATTTTGATTGTCTGCTCCAAGCCAGAATTTTGGGGATTTTAATATGCTTAATAGCTAAAGTGAGTCTGAATCTGCTGCTGCGGATTATCTGTATTGTATTGTGTTTTATTTCTCATCTCAGTTGACTATAGACAATATATTTCCCACAATGGATGGAGGTGCTGCATCTGGAAATGGCCACATGGTGGCAGGGGCCTGGCCCTGACAATAGCATATTCTACAAAATGGTTGGCATCGCGCTCTGTATCTAATGTGATTTTGAAGAGGGAAGTTAATTGCTGCCATTCCCCAAACTCCACCATGCTGTGCTTGGTGCTTGCTGGTGAGGTCAGAGCCAAGACACCAAATTAAATCTCTGCACATATTCTAGATTCATATAATAAGTCTATGAGTTGGTTTACTGAAATGCACAGCTAAGTGAAAGACACATATTCCAAACATGCACACACACCAATGTCTTTTACTAATAGATGTTTGAAACTGATACATTGTGTTTATGATAAAATTCTGCTGACTGCTTTGTACAGTGCGGTCTCCTAGCAGAGGTCGTCCTCGTCACATGTACAGTAAGATTATTTGCTGTTGAAATTATTGCTATTGAGTGCTGACAAAATGCTCTTGCTGACACAAGTTGATTTGTGTCCTCCACCACTTTATCACCCAAACAACAATGTTGCGTCTTTAGAGCATATGTTTTTGCTTTTGTAGGTTGCTAGAAATTTCAAAAGAGCATATGCATTTTAGGCAACATACAAAGTCATAAGCAACTAGGTCTGTTTCTAGGATAAAGTCATTGTTGTTTTTGTTTGCTGAAGTGCAATGAGGGCTGCCATATTTGCCATTCTCGAAATAAGTAGACAGCTTTTTCTGTCCAAAAATAAATGATTAGCCTTGCTATTATTGCCTTTCTTTCTAAAAAGGCCTATTCACTTTCTACAAAGATCCACTAGAATTTACTTTTGGTAAACAAGACAAATCCACAGCATCAAGTAGGTGGGAAGGGAAACTCTTTTTAAGTTGCATCACTTTGTAGTTCAGGCTTTCAAGCCAGATGCATTTTTAGATAGCTTGCCTTGTATTGCTTTAGATAAAAGAAAGGGACAGAAACAAACATGCATATTGGGGCATGAATTGAGGCAACAAACAGGTGTTCCTCAGTGTGGAATCAAGATTATTCCTTTGTTGCTATAGCTGTGCACTGCACAAAGTAAACTTCAGAAACAGTGTTTAATCAACAGAGAAATGCAAAATTCCACCTGAAATTTACAAATATTTTCACTCACAAATAAAGGGAATTTTTGAGTTTGTCACACTGGGAAACCCTTCTCTCATTTACCTTTTACTTCTTATAAGCATATAAAAAAGAAAACAAGAACACAACCAATTACATGCAGTTTATTTGTCCATGGGCTGTATATGTTAATGCACCACAACTCCTCTAATGTACATCAAATAGATAGAGTTGAAAGAGCTTAGTGGATTTGTTGTGGTGTATGCTGTCTAGGTGGTGCAGAAACCCAAGGGTCCTGGCCTTGTTCTGATTTGATTAGAGCGTAATTTTTCTCCTTCACTCTTTCACAGCTTTCCATAAAGTGCTTCAGTAGGAAAGGCTTATTCGTTGTGTATGTTACTCAGCTACACTCAAAATGGATTTTTTTGGATAATATTGAATACATCATATTTTTCAGGTAGTTTTGCCCTGTGACACATACTTAGCTTTAGCTTTTGTTAAGAAATGGTGTTTTCATCCTTTCCCCTGAAAATGTGTTTTAATGCTGTTTATGCTTTTCTCCTTTCATAATTCTTCCTTGATGTTAGCTCGGTGTTGGTTCATGATACATAATTGCGCTGCCATTTTTGCCAGAACTCTTTCTCAAGAGATTTTGGTCTCAAGAGACCATCCTTGTTGGAGATAGCATTAGTAGCAAGCCATTTAACCAATGTATGCTTTATGTTTCATTCAGGACTGCAGCCTTCCCACTCACTAAGCTCCAATCCTCCTTTTTTTTCCCCTGGCTGTCGTAGAGTCTCTTGGCGCTGGATTTGTGATGAAATCCTGCTTGCATTGTGAGGAGATCCAGTGTCTTGATATCAACAGCCTGCATTTGGTCTCTTAGCCAGCTTACTCTATCAGCTGGATGTCTTATGATTGACTGTGTGTGGTGATGCTGGGGTTTTGTTTTTATTAAGCTGACATTTAAGTGAGTGTGTAGAGGAATTTGGATGTTGCTGTAATGTTTATCGCATGGCTGTCTTTGCTTGCATCTGCTTACATTTTTGTGGTCTCGATGTGTTCCTGATGTCATTGCTGCATATTTTCCTGCATATACAGGACATCCCATACACAGTATTGCATAACATTGGGCTTTGTCTTAAATTTACAAGTGAACAGCTATTGCTGTTGTCTGTGCTTAGTACCTCAAATTGCCTTGGTTCTCTAGTATCTGAGATGAATTTTGTTGATCCAGGCCATGTCCAAGCTAGCACAACTCTATTATATTAGAGTTAGCCAGTTGAGTTACAGTGTGTTAGATTTCTTACCCGAGGATTCGAGGTCAGGAGCTCTGACAAGGACTTAACCCCTGAATACCAAGTTACAAAGCACTTATTTGATGTACAGCAGTTGAAATGTAGAGGAAGAAAACTGTCACAGTTTTGCTTTGGGAGTTTGACTGTGTTTACAGTTTTATAAAGAATCTACCAATTTTGTGGGGAGGATGAAAATGTTGTAAATATTGTGTTTAAATGCTCTGTAAGAGGTGTAAGGAATGATTTTCTGTCTTTCCAAACTCCTCATTTCACACTTCAAGAACTTGTATTGGTGTGGTTTCTGAGGAGAAGTAGCGTTGAGTGTTGCCAGGTCTGGGCAGCCTGCATAGAGCGAAAATACTTATTTAATGCTTAGGGTTAGGCATTATATTGTGATTGCCATTCAGACAGAATTCATTTTACTTATAGTTTGTCACTTTTAGCAATACCACTCAATGTTTCAATATAAAAAGGAACTAAAAGGACAGAAACAGCAGGACCAGTCCTGTCCTCTCTTCTGTGCACACCAGTGGTTTGTCTGCGCTCATGTTATAAAACTTTATTGGGTTGGCTCTACTGAGACCAGTGTGGGATTGCTGTGAAAAGGCCTCTGGCGTTGACAGCAGGGTTAAGAGGAGCCCTACAAGCTCCAAGGACAACTCAGAATGGTTACAGTACACCGAACTGGCATCCAGAAATTAGCTGTAAAAACATCCCAAATATTACACATATTTGGGTTTTTTGGGTGGATGAAGTTACATGAATAACATGTAAGGCTACACTCTGTATATTCATCTGTTGTGGATTGTTTTCTAATATGACCTCCACAGCCCTCCCATTACCATGTAGCATCACTTTCCTCAAGGGTGTGACACAACACTGCACTGTAGAAGCCTCAACTAGACATGCATGAACTCACTCAGGGCCATCGCCAAGGTCAAACACCACCGTATGCTCAGCCAGCATTCATGTTTTTGCTTTTTTCTTATCGTGTGAGTGATTATCCACAGAGGATTTTGTTTGTCTGCACTTTTTGATATATTTTCAGAAGGTTATGTACTTTTATTCAGACAGGATAATCATGTTTGCATGACTTTATGTGTTATTTTTAGTATACACTGAAAAATTATATCCATCTATTCATACTAATATGTTGTCAAAATACTGTTATTATATGTGATGTTTAAGTAGCTCACATCCAAAGTAAATTGTGCAGCTGCAAACACTTGAGTAAGTATTGTCTTAATTTGTTATGTAACTAAAGTGCAATAGGAAAAAAAACTTCCAAAAGATGACTGCTACATATAAATTTTATGTTACAGAAAAAAATGGCTGGTAACATTTCAAATCTGTTCTCTCTTGCTGCAGTCTCTTTGTGCTTCTCTTTCCTTGTACCCACTCTCCCATCTCTCTGCTGCTCAGTCTGTAGTCTCTCCCTTTTTTCACCTCTTTCTCCACTCTTTCCTTCTTCTGTCTAATGCCTCCTGCTCTTTCCCTTTTTCTCTTTCCATTTTTTTTTCCTCCACTTCTCATCCACTTTTTCTCTCCCCAAAGCAATACTCTGCCTCGTTTCGCCTTTTGGCTTGTGTTCTTCGGAGGCTGCCATTTTCCTGTATGAGGCTGCGGTGGAGGAGAGTTCACTGCATTGTCCATATATCAGAGTTGAACAGGGATGATGGAGGATTGATGTAGCGTTTTGATTTTAGAGCATCATCTATTAACCTGTACCACCTCCAGGACACAGCAGTGGCTCCTCCTCCTGCTGTTCTCAGGTTCCTTCAGGTTCTACAAAGAAAGGGAAAGAGAGATCACACTTTTCTAATTATAGGCCTAAGTTTTTTTTTTTTTGTTTGTTTGTTTTTTTTCTCCCCCTTTTTTTTTGGCTGTAGTTACACCAGCCTTCTGCTGCAGGCTCAATTTGTTGGCTTTACTGATATTCAAAGAATATACTATACCTAATCAAATCTCAGCTTTCCAGGGAATTATTGACAGCTTTGGCAGTATTACACCTAATAATTCTGTCTCTGTTGTACTCAAACTCACACATTTCAAATACTTCTCAGTATAGAAAATGATCAGTTGACTATAATAACCCTGCATACCAAATACCGTCAGATTTCTGATCTGCTCAACAGAGATGAACATATGTAGCTAAGCATAAATGAGGGTCTTAAAACTAAAACTACAACTTTTTTTTCTTAACTTTTATTTTTTTTATAAACTTTTATCTGGATACAAGACACTTGAAATGACAAGTATAAGTGGGGCCTAACAATGCACATGCTAAAACTGTCCTCACTGTGAGAATGTATGAGCAGCTTTTTGAGGCTTTATGCAGCAGTAAATGGACAGAAGCCGTTAGCTGGCTGGCCTGTCTCCAGACAGTCTTATCAACAGCCACTCAGAGAGCCAGTGGCTCAATGGATGGATGGCACATAACACCTACTCCTAAAACTGTCCCGTGATGAATGGCCCCAATTATGACCATGACCTTTCTCTTTGTTACTTACTCTTTCTCCCCGATTCCTTTGATAGACTTTCTGCTGGTCTGTTTACCTTTCTGTCACCACCGGTTTCAGAGATGCTGTGAGTAACTCACTTTTCGCCTCTTTTGTTTTTCCCTCTGTCTTCTTGCTCTTTGTCTCTCTTCTTTGGTGGTGTTTCTTTCTGTGCCTGTATCTTTCTCAGTGAGGCCACATCCTGTGAATGCCGTTTTGCAAAAACTGGCACGTCTAAGTAAAAAATCCCAAATTCTCCACATTTCATGACTCATCTAACCTAACTGCGAATCAGTTAAGAAGCAATTTATCAGACCTTTTACACTGGAGCGAGAGCCCAGGTAGAGTGTGCATGAGAGTTTCCATGCACCAAAACATATAATACAAGGGGCGCTTGGATGATGCAGGAGGAAAAAAGCACCCGCCCACCACGGCAGAGATCCAGTTGCAGTCTTTGGCTGCAGTGCTTCAGGCTTGGCTCGGTGCTCCATCAACACAATTGGCAGAGTGCAAGCTGATGTGGGTTCATGTCCTTGTTGCTACTCTAGTGACTCCTACTGGTTGCTTGGATGTGGGGAGAAAAGGCAAAATAAACAAACATTTTCCTTTTTTTTTTTTTTTTTTTTTTTTTTTAAAAAAAGGGAAGAAGATATGCTAAAAAGTCCCAGTTTTAAAAACCATTCCTACTCATCCATATGCTGGTTTCCCCCTGTCACTATGCCCTCCTAAATTATCCTGACAGTTTTAAAGTTGAGAATTACCTCCTTTCTGGTTCACTTCATCCTGACAATTAAGTCTGAAGGTATACCACTCTTCTTACTTACCCACACAGGAGCCATTCTCTAGTCACCATCCCATTTATCTATCCAATTAGCTTCACCTGTAACATGC
Organism: Seriola aureovittata; assembly: GCF_021018895.1. Taxonomy (NCBI): domain Eukaryota; kingdom Metazoa; phylum Chordata; class Actinopteri; order Carangiformes; family Carangidae; genus Seriola; species Seriola aureovittata. Next base: position 12,032,076 of record NC_079367.1, on the reverse strand, counting down.
TGCTTTCATTTCCTAATTGCTGATGCTGAATGTAAATTAGAGGTGGAGCCATTTGTTGTGGACATTAAGACTATATTGGTCACTAGGCAGTCATAGTTCTGGCCTGAATGGTAACAGAAAACATGCTGTCACAGCAGCCAGTGCACAGTGATAGTTTAAAGCAGTGGTTCTCAAACTTTTTCACATCAAAGACCCCAGACCATGGACCCCTATCTGATAAGATTTTGACACGTGGTTGCCCATCATATAAGAGCTTTGCCTCTAGATGTTTGAAACCCATGACCTAAACAGTCATACATGCTGTCATTGCTACTTGTCGGTGTGAATTAAAGTGAAAATGATCGTTCACTATTTTTGTTGGGTACTCTCAGGAACCTCCTCAAGGACGCCTGGGGGTCCCCAGACCCCACTTTAAGAACCACTGGTTTAGAGAGCCGAAACATTCTATAAATTACAAAGAAGTGGAGGGATATCAAAGCCAATGGCGGGGAACATGTTCCCGCCCAGTGGGGGACGACTGCAATAGAAAACTCAGTTTTCCAGCGAGAGCCTGAGACACAAGTTGGGCCTCAATCCAAATGTAGCGCAAATGTTAATCATTGTTACAACCTGCAGATGTAAAGGAACAAGGGAAGCAACATATTGTCGATGTTATCAGGCTAGTTCTGCCTTTTACTGATTAGTGACCAAAAACACAGTTTACAAACACAATATATCAGGAATGGAGGAACTCTTCGACAAAATTACTTAGAATTTGAATACCAAATAATCAACTGAAAATGAATCAAATTAGGGCGACGAACAAAGGGAAAGGGCTGCGGCTGGTGCCAAATCATGAACCCAACAAAACAAACCACTCTTCCTAACCCAGCCGATCCCCACTAACTCACTGCAGCCGAAAACAGCCGAAACGAACGAAATAAAGACCTACCTGCCTATACTGATCTTACCTGCCAAAGACAAAACACTCTCCAGCAGCCACCCATAAGACTTAGTGTTAAACTGGACAGTCGAATAATCTGTAGGTGTAGCGCCGAAATAAGATAGGTATGAAAATGACAAATGAAACCTAAACCTAGTTCCCAGATCCCGTCATCACTGAACTAATACCTCACGAGTTAGAGTGTGTGTGTGTGTGTGTGTGTGTGGTGTGTGTGTGTGTGTGTGTGTAACTTGAATGAAAACAAAGGATCAAATATACATAAAATGCTGCCTATATAACTTGACTTGAACCGAGAAGCATTATTGCTTCTAAATGAAAGTAATCATATCAGCACATATCGGAGAATATATGCGCCGATACCGATATATATGTGATGTAAAATCTGCTGACAGATAAATTGGTTGGACTCTATTCAATTGTCTCTTTCTCCCTCAGTCTCTCCTCACCGCATTTCCCCCATGGCCACCCCCCTAACTTTTCTTCCCGGGTGTATGTGTGTTTTATCCCTCCTGGCAAAGGAAGACAAATGTCTGATAGGTTTTCTCAGCAGAAAATAACTGCAGGCGAGGGCTGCAGCAGATGATGGGGTCAGGGAGTGTTTTGGTTGGAGTATGGCTGTTTTCAACAGTTTCCTCTTCCCAGATTGACAAGTCATGTTTATTGTATAGTAAAAAAGAAGATAAAGAGCCCATCTTTGAACTTGAATAGCTCTGTTGTGAATGGATCAATTACATATCAAAAAAATCTTAATTGTCCTGTCTGGTTAGATAAAGGTTGAATAAAATGAAAACAGAACAACACGTTCTTTGTGTTGAAAGGCTCGTATTTGGATTGCCAGATAAGGACGCCCTTAGCAATATTTTTTTGGGCTTTCTGATTGAACAACTCTGCTGTTAAAGGCAAGGCCAGATTTCAGAAAGATGATCTGTTGTCTGAAGTCATCACTGTGAGTATAGAGAATTCAGTTAATAATCCATCCAGATTCACCTGGGTTTTGTTTGATCTTAGATAGAAACTGCACACTACCTCTCAGATGTCTTGTCCCCACTGTGAAGGTGTCAGTTCCGTTAAGGATCATCTTTAACAAAATTGAAAGCAATCCCTTTAAGCAGAATTGTGCAGCCAAACACAGATTTGATGTCCAAACATTAGCCAAGGTAGTTAACTTATTATCTCAGTAGTTGCTGAGTATTTTTGTAGACAAAATTTGAAGTCCTTGTCAACATTTGACATCTTTGGAGTTTAGAGATCATTGTGATTAAATCATCTTCAGCTTGGCAGGCGAGGACTTTAAACCTGCAGAACACTGTACAAAAATCCACCATCCTTTGTTATCTGTGCCTTCATAGGGTCTGGAACTATTTTGTTTTGTATATATTCTGAATACTGCATAATGGGTCAACAATTGTTGGACTTGTTAAAGGCCTCCTAAATAAACCTTAGACTGAACTGGTCACAGTGACTGTCACTGCAGCAAACCAGTGGCCCAGGAAATGGTTTAATTGTCAACCAAGAAGTGCAGAGAGCAGTCCCTTTGGTCAAACAAGGCATAAGTGCATCATAGGTGTACAAGGTGCATTTTCGCCCAATTAGTCTCTCCACATCTGTGTATTTTAGAGGATGCAGGGGAAATTTAGCCTGTGAACTGAGACACGGAGAACAGGTTGTTTATGTCTCCTCCACGGCAAGGAAGCCAGCTGGAAGTCTCCCTGCACATCGTCTGACTCAGCCATGGAAGGAGGAATTTTTGTATGTAGCCTATACATAAGAAGTGACGGTTTTCAGTACTTTTGATTTTCTTCAATACATAGACAAAGTGCAGTGTTTACGCTTTAGGCCCCAAAATGTATTCATACTTGACTGGTGGATGCTGTAGTTCCTTTTAAAACGGCAAGATAAACTACATTTATCTTGTGGTGTGTGTGTGTGTGTGTGTGTGTGTGTGTGTGTGTGTGTGTGTGTGTGTGTGTGTGTGTGAATACATCTATCTATATGAAGGATTATCTGCATAATTTTATGTTGAGGAAGAGACTCCAAGCAGCACATACAGAATGAAAAGACTATTTTAAATTCTTCATTTTTGTACTTTTGGTGAGTTTGAAATTGCAGAGCACATTCTGTTTGATTGACCCTGTAATAACAGTTAGCAATACCAGTTGCTGACTCCTATTCTGGTGCAATCAGAATTGGGGGGGGGGGGGCTTGGCTATGTTTTTGATTACATTTGTAAATGTAGTAAATTAAGGCAGGCTTTTAGGCAGCAGCTGAAGTTCTCTGATGCCCAGAAAACCCAGCTGCACATAGTCCAGGCATATGTGATAGTAGTGGGAAGCCTCTGGGTATTTGTGTATGTGTTTAACCCGCCTTCACTCACTGCAAAGGCTCCTCTCTGCAAATGCACCTGCTGTCTTTTGCTGTTGATATGAATTTGCCATTAGTCAACAGACCTGGTTGAAAGGGTTTAAATAGTTCCTGGCTTTACTCTCTTTGTAAATATGATTGACACTTCAGGTCTACATGTCCACCCACAGAGGGAAAACAGACAAACAGAATATGCAAAAGGAAAACAATTAATGCAATTTTGTTGATGGTTTTTGAAAACAGTTCATATTTTGACCTGTTGATTCTTTTTATTTTAAATGTTTATGCATCTTTTTCTGCATTGTTTAATATATTTATACAGCAGTGTTGCTGCAGTTTGCTGTCCAATGCTGCTGAAGCATTTGGAGCTCATAGACCTTATTCAAGGACAGATTAAAGGCTCTTGAGAGCATAGAAGGCAGCACTGGTTCACGTTCCCCTGGGTTTTTCCAGCCAGGTAACCTTCCAGTCAGAAGCATACCTCTGTTCCCTTTAAGTTATCACCATCCCTAAAGGCATTAGTAGAGTTTGGGCTTGTTGCCCTGCACTGGCCTCTGTGTCAAGGACTAGTCCTGTTAAGAGCTCATCATACGGCCCACTAATCTACTTAATCTACTTAAACATTGTGTGTGTGTGTGTGTGAGATAAACTATTGTTTACAGTCCTGTAGGTTGACGTCCTTAGTGGCTGATACTGATGGACTGTCGTCAGCAGATTGATTGTTAGTGAAACACATTAAATCAGCTTCGTTCCCATTCATTTGGCTTCATTACCATAACATGTATTTTACCTCATGGTGGTCTACTCTACCGTCCAACCATGTTCTTGGTATATATTCCATAAAGTCAGTACTTCTGTCTGACATTTGCTAGTTGGCACAAATCCATTTGAGTCCTCAGAATAAACATGCTGGGTTAAATTGGACCGGGGTTATCTGGGGTTAAGTTCCACCACATAGGCACAAACCAAAATGTCATTAGGCAGAAGCAGGCCTTGACATATTTGAAATAACAAAGTAAACTCAACTTGTCTATTGGGGCCGAGGGAATATTACTTACTTTGAACACAAATATGGATTCATACTTTTATGAGCATTTATCTTGAAATGACATCAGCACTCACCACCCACTCTGCGTAGCACAGAGGGATGTGATCAGTATATGTGATCAAGTGTGGGCACGTATTTGCCCCTTAAATTAGTGTGACGTGATGTGGGCCATACAGCTACTGACTTGGAGTATTTCATGATTTATCAAGTAAATGACTTAATTGCACGTGTAAAACATAATGATTCTGTAATGAAAGAGCAATGAGAACACTTGGAGCCACCATAATAAAAGCACATAACAAATCCCAATTTAACCCCTGTTGGGAGTCTAACTCTCCAGTGAACATTTGCTGCCTAGCACCCACTCCACTCAGCAGGGATTAGGCACACTAAGAGACATACACACACACACACACACACACACACACACACACACACACACACACACACACAAGCCAAATACCCTCTATCCTGAGCCTCAGAGAGGTTGAGGCGATAGAAGTAGCATGAGAACAGGGACGGATTTTAAGAAAACGAACCACAGAGAGAGAGAGAGAGAGAGAAGTCTAAACTCGCTCTACAAATATGATGTGATCGACCCTCATGAGTGTGGTGAGTGCTTTTGGTCATGTTGTAATGATACCTGTTCCTGTTTGATGTACCTCCTCTGTGGATGGGGGGTGGGTGCATATGCCTTTTCGTGTGTGTGTGTGTGTGAGATAAACTATTGTTTACAGTCCTGTAGGTTGACGTCCTTAGTGGCTGATACTGATGGACTGTCGTCAGCAGATTGATTGTTAGTGAAACACATTAAATCAGCTTCGTTCCCATTCATTTGGCTTCATTACCATAACATGTATTTTACCTCATGGTGGTCTACTCTACCGTCCAACCATGTTCTTGGTATATATTCCATAAAGTCAGTACTTCTGTCTGACATTTGCTAGTTGGCACAAATCCATTTGAGTCCTCAGAATAAACATGCTGGGTTAAATTGGACCGGGGTTATCTGGGGTTAAGTTCCACCACATAGGCACAAACCAAAATGTCATTAGGCAGAAGCAGGCCTTGACATATTTGAAATAACAAAGTAAACTCAACTTGTCTATTGGGGCCGAGGGAATATTACTTACTTTGAACACAAATATGGATTCATACTTTTATGAGCATTTATCTTGAAATGACATCAGCACTCACCACCCACTCTGCGTAGCACAGAGGGATGTGATCAGTATATGTGATCAAGTGTGGGCACGTATTTGCCCCTTAAATTAGTGTGACGTGATGTGGGCCATACAGCTACTGACTTGGAGTATTTCATGATTTATCAAGTAAATGACTTAATTGCACGTGTAAAACATAATGATTCTGTAATGAAAGAGCAATGAGAACACTTGGAGCCACCATAATAAAAGCACATAACAAATCCCAATTTAACCCCTGTTGGGAGTCTAACTCTCCAGTGAACATTTGCTGCCTAGCACCCACTCCACTCAGCAGGGATTAGGCACACTAAGAGACATACACACACACACACACACACACACACACACACAAGCCAAATACCCTCTATCCTGAGCCTCAGAGAGGTTGAGGCGATAGAAGTAGCATGAGAACAGGGACGGATTTTAAGAAAACGAACCACAGAGAGAGAGAGAGAGAGAGAAGTCTAAACTCGCTCTACAAATATGATGTGATCGACCCTCATGAGTGTGGTGAGTGCTTTTGGTCATGTTGTAATGATACCTGTTCCTGTTTGATGTACCTCCTCTGTGGATGGGGGGTGGGTGCATATGCCTTTTCGTGTGTGTGTGTGTGTGTGTATCAAAGGTCTTTGTGAACATTGCTGCAATTACTTGTTTCTTCTTGCAACAGTGGCTCCTCGCACCCCCAACGGTTTAATTTGAAATATTCAGGCAAACACAATTATGTTCAGCTTGAATTCGTTGACATCCCTATTGCATGACAGGAGTGTTGTGTTGGCATATGTTACACTAAACCTCATGTTTCTACATGGTTGCATGGTCACATAAATTGCTCAGTGGGCAGAAGGTCTCAACATGCATCAAAACACAGCACAGGTTTACTAAACCAGCCCTGCACACCTGCCATGGTGCATTTCATTCACTTCATTTGAAAGTCGGAGATTATATTTGGTCTTTTTCTATCAGCTTGTAATGGTGTGTAGTATGCATAATAGTGCAGTGGCTTCTATGCATAGCAGAGTGCCAAGTTAAGTTTGCTGACTCAGAGCTTGTCGACAGGCAAGTGGCTATCAGTCATGCTGAAGTCTGGCGCTCTCTCTCACCTTCTGTCTCTTTCTAACTGATGAGAGTTGGCATGGACTAATCAAAAGATGGAATGGCACGGCACTTGTACACTACATCCAAAATGCAGGAAAAGACACCTACACATTTTCCACCATGCCTAGGAGAAATGATTTAATCCTCCATGATGAACATCAACACACAGGAAGAGCTGGTGCATCTTAAGTTTACAACCCCTCATCTTGGACATTAGTATATGTGCAGATCAGTGCTTGTTCAGAAATGTTTTTCCCGTTGTTGTCAGAAGGCCCCTGTGTTCAGAGTGGTTCACCAAAATGCCGTAATATATATTATGTGTACATGTTTACTGTATATGCCATTTTCGTCACAAGGGCTGTGTTTTCAAAACACAAATGAGCCTAAGTGCTTAAATGCATGTTTATAGTAATATTCTTTTTCAATCTTTCACATTTGCTTCTTGACACTTGACCTGTTGTTGTACTGTCCTTCACAGGTCCCTGCAGACTAGTGAGAATTTACATTTCATTTTGACTATGTAAGAGCTGTGCCCCAAGTTCGTAAATTCCAAGCAAGTTTTACTCGCCTCTCTATCTCTCTTTCAAGGATAACCTGAGTGATGACAGTCAGCCATAAAAATGTATTTGTCATCTATGTTAAAGCAAAATTATCATCACAAATAATCCGTCTCTCAGTGACTGAGAAACCAAAGTAAATCACAGCTCCGCTCTAACACACAAGTAGTGCTTCATTACAATCAGCTGGTCGGAGTGTGTGTGTGCACGTGTGTTGCAAGCATGTTTATATGCAGTTGTATGCGTGAAACTCTGGCAAGGCAAATTGAATTTAACATTAATTTTATATTATAAATAATAATAAGTCAAATATCGCCTTGACATTTTCAAAGTCATGAGCAATTGGTGATCGTTCTGATGATTGTCGATCAATGATATCGTTCATCAGCACAACCCCACTATCATCCCTAGAGCCATAATTAGCAGTGGCATTCCTGAGTAGTCGTTTGTCTCATGTCCATCAGTGCAGATATTCCGTAATTCCCTGCTAAAAGTACATTGATTTCATGTTTACTAACAAACAGGTATGGTCAAATGCACTCTAGCACAATTTGGTACATGTTGTATGGAATTAGGACACAGCATACAGTATGTCTCTGCTGTTTTCAGGGACCTTGGCTGTATGACTTGAACAGAGAGTGGATTCAATGTTTGTATGGTGATGACTGCTGTAACTGTTTAACACAAAGAGGAATTATGGTGGAGCTAACTGGATTAGTGTAAGGCGGTTTAGCTGGCTTCCTGCAGCTTCAAAAGAGGAATATCTCTCTCTCTCTCTTTCTCTCTCTCTTTCTCCCTCTCTCTCTCAAAATTTTTAGCTGTTGAGGGTGGAGAAAAGCTCTTCTGCGGGCGACTTTTATTCAAATTGACTGCTGTTGCATCTCTAAAACTGATAAATATAATTCAAAGAATGTAATGAGGAGCTCCAGAGGCAGATTTAGAAAGAACAAGGCTACATCTGCACAAACTACACTAGCATGAGAATAAAGGTTATAATAGTTGCAGTATTTTAATATATGAAACATTTTGACTCTGTTCATCGAGACAGCAATATGTGGAACGAAATGGACAGATTACATTCAGTCTAAAGGAGTAAGAAAAAGGGATTTCTGAGAGAAAGCAAGGAAAAGGTTGTGACTGGCCTTTACTCAACTTACTTTGCCCCCCACAACACATCAGGAACACAGGAAAATAAAGTGGGGAAAGAGTTCTTTTAATTTAAGCTCCAAAAGGCCAAAGGTTCATCTTGTTCACTTCAGATTGCCAATATTGTTCCTGTGATCTTTATCGCAGTGGGGATTGCTTAATTTGCTGCCTCACTGCTACTTTAGCAAAACTTCAGCAGCTTCTGCAGCTCGTGCACACACAAATCTGACGCCACAGAGGAAAATCAAATATAGCCCAAGCACTCTCAAGCTAATGACACAATGTCTGCAATACACACAATCACACCCATATATACACAGGAACACATATTTTGTAGTGACAGAATAGAAGTCTCTTTAAAGTGATAATCTCATTATTTTTTTTGTTGTTGTTGTTTGTTTTGTTTTTGCAGATATGGGGGATGCTTCCCTGTAGGCTCATCATTACGAGCGACCCCTTTCATATAGTTTTGACATTGTCACTTGATATATTGTCATTGTAAAAATACTGGTTATAGTCATGTTAAAGGATCAGGGACATGTCTTCATAAATTAAGTAATTGTTTTTTGCACAAGATGCTTCATGTCCTGTGTCCTGACCATTGCTTATTTCTGTGACTCAAGTGTAATCATTAATTCATCTTATACAGTATCTCCACTTCATTTTGCTTTGCTACAAATTGTCACAATTTGTAATTAACTCTATCATTTGTTGAAATCTGTTTTGGGTTACTTTTGCTCTCCTGTGACAATGCTTCGCTTGCACTAGTGGAGTGCCGAATGCAGGCTTTTAAACATGATGATGATCTTGTTTATTGGACAAAGCAAAATGCTTGACCGCAGGGCTTGAGCGAGTTATGTCAGCCATTACTGTCAATGTGTAGCTTCAACTCTGCTATTTATGCTGTCAAAATTCATGCACGTGTCTCTTAACCTATGGCTGTCAAAAAGCTCGAGAGGATGAATTTGTTGGTTTCATTGAAAGGCAAAATGTTTGTTTTTACTGATTTTGAAAAAAACACAACCACTAACCTTCTCGAGCTGAAGGCTGCAGTGACTTTGTAACCTTAGTTACTGTAGCTGCTATACCTGAGTTATTTTCAGTTCAAGTTCTGTGGTTACTGTAATGGTAAGTGCAGTTTACAGCAAACACTCATCAAACACTCACACATCTGCAACTCTAACAGTTCACTGTGGTTGCTCCTCGTTGTTACTCTTTGTTATTTTTGCCTGTAATATTTAAAGCTGATCTGCCGCTCAAAATAACTGCTGTCTTTCCTTGTAGATCAATTGTTAATGAATGATTGTGATCAGGGCTAACCTCTGTGACAAATGCAGTCATCAAACTGCTACACAATAAAAGCCACCTGTGTTTTGGCAGTTGAATGCTTTTAATATGAAGCAGCAGCAGTAACAAATGTCTGCTTTGCAGTGACAGTAACTTAATTCAGCTCTGATACAGCTGGGGGAGAGTAAACAGAGGCTAATATCAATTAGATAAACCTGCAAACTATCTGCTGCATCTCCTGTGAATCCCTCCTGCATGTAAAGGCAGTTAGAATCTTGTGCAGGGATGGCAGACCCGGCCATTGTTGGTGCCCTGCCGTTACTATAGAGATAATGACTGGATGTAAATACTTGAAATGGCTATTGCCATTTGCTGACCATGAAGTGTATCAAAAAAATTCATAACATTTTAATTTCTAAGTTTTGATTTCATAAAAATTACAAGGAATATGACTAGGTTTGCTCACATATCTTGTGTAACAAAGCTCTATCTCTTTATCTTATTTTCTCGGTAAACGGTTGGTGGGTTTGGATTGTTGCTCAGGTTATTATCACATAAGACAAAGAAAAGCAGCAAACTAGAGAAGGCTTGGCATTTTTGTTTGAATAATAAATTAAAGGAGACATGGTTGTACTTGAGCCACACATCACTGTTGTAAGTTAACCACATCTTCATTTTGATGGTCAAACTCAACAAATCTCATGTATGACCTATAGACTTTCTGTAACTATGTATATTTGGGTTTACCATGAATGATTTCCAATGCTAACAAAATAATGATATTGGAGCCTGATCGACTGAGCTCATTGGTTTTTGCATGTGACCCACAGACATCCCATCTCCAGCACATTCTGTAGATTTTTATCAACACACGGTGATGAGGACCAAAGGCAGAAAATGTGTAACCTACTTACAGTCACTCTGGTGATGATTCCCACAGTTTCACAAATCCCTATTCACAGTCCCACTGCTCCCCCTTTCTTTTCTTTATCTTTCAGTCTCTCTCAACTAGTTGTTGCTCTAATCTTCACATGAAGTACTAATGTGCATGTAGCCTAATGAAAACCCTGGCACAATTATAGAGTAGGGAGATTACTAAGCAGGCCAATAATATGCTACGGTACAGGGTAACATAATGTCCCTTGCAGATCTCTGGAACAATGAGTTAATAATAGTTAGGAAACAATGGCATCTACATCACCAGTCCACCCTCTCTGGCCAATTTCTGCTCCCTGCTGCAGCCCTCTCGTATTGTTCTCAACAATGGAAGATAATGACAACAGGGCAACAACAGAGGACTCTTTTCATCTCTGTCCCGCTTTGTCTCTCACTGTTTACGTGTCAGTATCACTCACTCCCTGATGCTCTCATCCGATTGCTCTCTCACCTCTCTTTCTGGTTACTTATCTCTCTCCGTTTCACAAGCCTGGGCTGGAGGGGGGGATCATGGGGTTTTAAATTATACAAACTCTTGCAGAAAGTATCACCATCAATGAACACAAAACGTATGAGCCTCAATTCACAAGTGTTTATTTATAGACTCTCCCAGTACATAGGCCACAGCTTAGATTCTTTCCTGTCCATTCTCCCAGTGTAAATTAACATTTTAATGCGGAGGAGAAAGCTCCAAGAACTCCTTAGTGTTTGTAATGATGGAGGCTGTGAGCTGGTGTAGGTGGCTGACATAAACAAGGCAGGAGGACACCTGTACAACAGTGCTTCATCCAAAATTTCTGTGTGTGATGGAGGTCACCAGGGTCTCATGAGTCATTATCCTCCCTTGAGTCCTTGTTTTAAATCTTCAGTTTGTGGCAACTTGGCTGGGTGCTTTCTGGAGGCTATATCCTTCTGAAAGGACTGATAACTGTAGGCCTGAAAACATTGTTTCCCTTGAATCAATATTTTTAGTAACCAGCCGAAGGTCAGCCTTTTTATTTACCACCACTGACGGCTGTATGTTTTCCACTCTCGCCATTCTCCTTGAACCCACCCCCATTTCAAAAAAGAAGAAAGCTGTGATTTTACTTTCATGTCTCTTTGGTGTCACGCTCCTCTTATAAGCAGAGGACATTTTCATTCGGCTGTTACATTCCCTGAGGTTAGTTTTGCTGGCTACCTGACAAAGACAAATCCATTCTTCTGCGCAACTTTGACAACTCTGCACCTTCCATCTATGATTATCTGTGTATGTTCAAGCACCCAGTGATAGAAAAGCCAAAGCAACTGAGATAAACAGTATCAAGATACCAAAAAACTGACTTTTGCTGCTACAAGAAAAGAGCTCACATATTACACTGATGTGTTGCGGCTTGTTTCAAGAGAAGAGCTCACACAAAACCAATTTTAAAGAATTTTGAATAAAGTCTATTAAATTAATTGATTCCAATGTTTTCTTATTATAACATGTACTTTAGGTCAGACTGTGAGCTTTTCCATCTGACTGCATAAAAATCCTGGTTTTACAGACTAACCATATAGTCTATAGTTTGCTGAAAAGCCAGCAAAAGCTGCTTGGATGTCCAACTGGTGACAGTCTGGAAAACTTTAAACAGATTCATCCTCACAAGTCCCCTCAGTGATCCAGCTCCCTGTCACAGTCTCATTAGAGCAATATAAACCCTTTTCTCTCATTTGAAGTTGCTCTGAAAGACTAATGAACCTGTCTAACGCTGGCTCAGTGTTTCAGATGTAGGTCAGATCTTGCAAAAGACGTTGACGATACAGACAAGACCACCATTTTTGTAATAACCGATCCTAATGCATGACATCATTTAATTTTAAAAGAAACTGTTCTGAAAACACCTAACATGATCATTTGAGCAGACGCCATACGAGAACTGCTCTGCCCTTTCAAACAATGAAGTCCTGTGGACAGCTCTAAGTACGAGTGTGAACGCACCCAAGACGCATTTGCTGTGTCTCAAATCAGATACTGTACACTCTCATGTACTACACTGTGTACGCTGTATACTCACTAGCAGTACTTGAATTCTGACAGGGTAGTGTTGTCCCAAATCAAACACTGCCGTTGTGCACTCACTGGAAATAAAGATAGCAACATGTGACCACGTTTGTTGCCCAGCAAAGTATCTGCTGGCTGCTTTGCTCACTTGACTTGAAAATGAATGTTTGGCCACCACATATTGATTTTCTTTTCTTTTTTTTCTTTTTTTTTCACTATTTCAAATAGCTGAAGCCTTATTTCTTTGTAGAGCTGCATGCAGTGCATTGATTCTCTCTCTCTCTCTCTCTCAAACACATTGACAACGGACCCATCTGTCAGTTGAACTGGGTAAAAACAACAACGCATATGTGTTTATTTGAATATACATTTACATTTAACATGTTTGAAAGTATGAGTTTTGTCTGGCAATGGCAAAAAAATAATCAATATTGTAAGTTTTATTTCAGGCATTGTTAGCCAAATCCATCAACAGTAGAAACACAATAGGCAGTACAGGGGAAGCTTTTTGGCAGCCCTTATGAAGGATAAATTTTTCATTGCAATGTTGCCAACTCGGAATTATGCCCCTCGATTCCACGGACAGTATAACCTTTTATGAATCCAAAATTTTTAACAAAACTGTATGGCTGTCCTGTCTGCATGAAGCCTATTGCTTCAGTAATTTTCTTTGACTGGGAAGATAGAATAAGTAGGAATTGTTTTAGGCAGTATTGGACCTGGGTGGACATTTTATCCACATGGAAACCTTTCAGTAGAATTTGTAATTGTAGGTGAATAGTGAGTGAGTGAGTGAGTGAGTGAGTGAGTCTCACTTATCTACTACACACATACAGACGAACCACAGGAGCACAGAGACACATTCTTTTGACAGCCGTATTGATTTTTCTTTTCTCTCAGAATTTGGTTTTGAGGTATGGTTTACTGAAACCCAGAGTTACTATATTGATTTTCTGATTATGAGTTAATCTGTACTCATCCACTGCTCAAGCAAACAAATGAAACTCAATTTAACTCCAACTCATTGGATTTGACCAAAATCTCCAGATGCAAGAAAACATAGAAAATGTTATTAATGCCATATGTCGCCTATCCTCTCAGGTTGGTGTGATATATGTTTTTCTTTTTTTTCTTTTTTTTAACCTAATAATGTATTCTGAATTGGGTTGTACACAGTATCCTGGCAACGGGGGAGGAGAAAAGAGAGTGCATTCAGAGGTGAAATGGTCCCTCACAGGACCATCCATCATATGCTCAACTACAGATAGGCGGACAGCATATTTTTGCCTTTTCGCGTGTGTGTCAGTAGCATATGTTTGTGTGTTTTCACTGTGTATGTGTCAGTGTGTGAATATGGGTGTGCCTGCCGGGGGGACACCACACTGTACAGAGGGGACTAGGGTTGTGCAGGATGCTGTCAGGACAGTGATGAGGTTCCGCCAGTATGTGCAGCAGTTTGACAGCTGACATTCTCCAGAGTGCAGCTGACTGGACAGGCAGGAATAAACAGGATACAAGCACAGGCATGCTAATGAGGCATGAGCCTTAATTGTGTTCACATTGAACACAATTAGTGTTAATGCCCGTGTGAGTCAAAAATGGTATATGCAATAATAACGAGGGAGCTGTATTTTGTGTGTGCTTGTGTCAGACGCTCCGATCCAATTTTCTCCTTACGATACTGATTCTGATACCTGAACGTGTGTATGCAGTGAATGGTTCAAAAAATATTTTCACGGCTGTATACTACCACGGCAGTTTGGTTGTGATATGATTGCTGTCATTCTTTGACATTTGGCATTGCTCAGGGTAAATGTTTTGTAAAACATGAACAATACATGAATGCCATTTTTTTTTTCTTTTCTTTTTACAGTGGAGACTGCTCATAGTGATTATGGTTACAGTGATCAACTGCTTATGGATCAAAAATCTTGGGACAGAATCCTTCTTATACAAAGCCACAGCTGATGAAATGCTAACCAGCAAAACTGACAGTCGTTGGTAAATTTAAAAAATCATTCCAAAAAAAATCGGAGAATTTCAGGGGCTATATCCCCATGCCCCTAATGCCCCTGTTTTCATTTTAAATTGATTGGGCTGTACATGAACAGAAAGCTCGACACTTGAAGCATAGCAACAGCGATGGTGGGAGGCAGCTACTTTTACTCTATAGTAATTGTAAATTCTTGGTGCCTCAAGACCTTTTCATGTTCCTTTTATATTTTGCAATTTAACAAATACATATGAGTAAAGGATTAATGCTGGTTTTCTGTCTGCATTTCTAGGATTTTCTACATCCCAAATCCTCAAAGGACCCTACCACACCCAGCACATCATAGAAATGTAGTCAGTAAGTAGATGCTGGTTTTTCTATTTTATCTTGTGCATTTCTGTTGCCTAAACAGGGGTGATTCATCATTGCTCCTGTCCATTTGTCTGCCTCTGATTTAGTATCAGCTCGCGGGAAGTGACAGGAAACATGTTGACAAGAGTGAAAGTGTGTCAGAGTGAGAAAAAGAGGGAGGGAGAAGTGGAAATGGAGGGGAGAAAAGGGGAAAGAAGTTGTCTGGGAGAAAGGAGAGGAGTCTGAAAGTGAAGCAGGAGAAATGTGGAGGTATAAAGACACAGGAGGAGGAGAGGTGTCCCTGTAGTAATCCTGTTGGGGGGGGTTCAGGTTGCTGCTGTCACTCTGAAGAGATTTTCTTCTCTGGCCTTTTGAAAAATGTTTCAACATGTCATAGATTCCCTTTAATTAAATCCTTTTGCAATGCCACCATTAGCCTGTTCCTTATAAGCAGGTATTTCTCAGCTAATCTCCTGTTGCTCTCTGTAGAGGAAATGATGTGTGTGTGCTGGTTAACGTAAGGCTTAAGCATTAAGGAGAATTTTTGTTTGGTTACTCTGTATTTTTTGCTAAAACAGTTTACTGCTCTGCCTGTCGACAGAGAGGTAATCAGTTTATTGTTGTCCAGCCTCTCAAATTTGTGAGTTCGCTGCTTTATGTTTTTATCAATGAATACCTTTAGTTATAGACTGCTAGTGAGACTAATTCTAAAACAGCACCTTTCTCAAACAATTCACCAAGAAAATAAGGACTTATATGTCATATTTTTCAAGTTGCAAAATGTTCATCTGGAACTTATCTGCAAAATGTTCGCCAACAACGTACTGTATGTGTTCCTGCTCTGAGAACCTGTGATGAACATTGTTTTTCATTCCGTGACGGTTCTAGTGGAGCTAGATCAATAAATTAGGCATTAATAGCTGACATAAATGAAAATAACAATATATCTGCAATCAACTAAGTTACAAGCACTAACTCTGCATAAGCAGAAGTACTCATTCAGTTGGTGCTCAAATCACGTAAGCTGGCTTTGTCCACACTGTCTGAAAATTTAGGAAAGGCCACAGAGATACATGCCAAGCAATAGACCCAGTCTGTATTCTTTCTTCTTTCTTTTCATTTCTATCAAAGTAGGAACTGCTACCCACTGGTTAAAAACAACAACAATTTTAGTCTTTGCAAATGGAAATAGGTACGTGTTTATTTGCATAGGGTGGGGAAGTGGTCACTGAAGACACATGTTAAGACTAAAGTTTTCTAATTCCAGGTGTGTATTGATGTAGTTAGAGCTGTCCATTTATGATCAAATCACCCAAGATGCACGTTAATGCCAGGTGTGAGCAGGGCCAGTGATACAGTATATGGAAATGGGAGTATTGTATTAAGAAAGGTGTGATGACCAGACCATACACATGAACCAAATCCCTCAAACACTCAAAGGCATTCAACACCAGCATAAACTCAACAGCACCAAGCTCAGAAACATGTTTTTTTTTTCTTTTTTTAAAGATTTCTTTAGAGATATAGCTTCATGTGACTTTATAGTAAATGGATGTTGTCATACTTTAGTTACAGAAATGGGTTTCAGTCTGAATTTCCCTGTTTTCTGTTTCCCTCTCTTTGCTAAAGGATGTGTTTGTGTGTGTGTGTGCGTCTGTTTACTTCTCTGTAGAAAATAATGTTTCTCTGAAAATGATTTTGTGAGTTGGCAGTGTGGAAACAAATGTATTTTCAGACGGCAGCCAATGCATTAGCTTGAACCGCAGCAGTGGGTGTTGTGGGAAGAGTGTGGCCTTATCATAGCTGGCCAAGGAGCCCCTGGATCCCCTGGCTCATCACCCAGCAGCCGATTACCTTCCCCCTGAATCTCTTCATTGTTTTTACATTACACAGAGGAGCCAGCACTGATAAAAGTGATGGAAATTCTTACTCTAACACATCCGTGTACTATGAGAACATACTGTAAGGTTAAAAAAGGAAACACAGTTGAGTAATTTATTGGGAGACTGGTCAGTAACCAAAGGTGCCCGGTGCCTTCTCTGAATTAGACACTGAAACAAAAGGGGTAACCCATGTGCACTGTAACCCCCCTGTTTGGGCTTGGTTAAACATAACATTCCCCCGTGTAGATCAATAAAATATACCATATTTATTTTAGAGACTGTCTATTTGGAATTAGTATCTGCCATTACCAAGTCCCTATGTGATATCTATATCTTCATGAACAGTTGCATCTTGGCCTATAGTAATCCTACAGTGAAATTCATAAAGCCAATAAAATTGAGATTTCTTTGACAATTAAACTCTTGAACATAACCAGCAAATGTAGGGTCCAGTGGTTTCCTGCTGTATCGTACATTTTGTATAATACCTGTGGAGACAGAGGAATGTCATTCTGTCATTCTGGAAATGTGAAAGAAAACCTTTAACAGGATTTGATGAGCCTGTCAACATAAACAAAATGGGGAAGTTTGAATAGTTTTCACAACAAAGCAGGTTGTTTGTCATTGTCTTCAAAAATGACAGTTCTGAATGTTTTGTGATTTTGTGCCTTTGGGAAGATAACAGCGTTAGAGAATGTCTTCCAAAATGAACATGGCTGTTACAAATACGATGATATGGCAAAGGCTTGTTTGGGTTTAAGAACAAAAATCTACTTGGTTAAGTTTTGGGGAAGATTATGGTTTGGGGTTTAGGGAATGATCCTGACCATGTTTAAAAGAACTATTTTCAGGAAAAGATCATGGTCATGGTGAAAAGAATCCACCACTGACAGTTCGTATGACATGGGATGCCGATATTGGCTTCTGTGCCAAATCACAACATGGCCATAGCAGCTACTGTAATCTTAAGTTATTTTAGGTATTTCAACAAATGAACAATGCTGCCACTTTTTCTTCTGAGCACAGCCTCGAAGTCGTGCTGCCTGCATGCTTTGGTGCTCCACTGTCAGCATTGACATGTTCACTGAGGCTGCTCGCTGTTTGTTCATGCCACCTGACAGTTCATTAGAAGTTTCATCTTGCATGTACTTGGGACACTTCCTTCACATACAGCTGGCATGTTCTACTTTTTTTTGATATTTGGATAATGTGTCCTATTTTTTTTTGTTTGTGCTTAAACAATGTGAACTGATTAGCTGATCAACAAAAATATGTAATCCCCAACAGATGCAATGTTCAGAACATTTGCCAGGCTCAGCTACTCTAATGTGGGGATTTGCAGGTTTTCACTGTTAAACATTACTGTTAATTGAATTCTTTCATGTCAACAAAACATTTGAAACCTCGCCGTAGGCTGTGGGAACTTTTGATGTGGTGTTTTTTGGAGCACATTGCTCTCCAGAGTGTCCAAGTGTAGAGCAGGACAGTATTTTTTACAGTGTGGGCTGAACCGCCTGTGCTTCTCCGCTCTGCTCTCAGTGATTAGCTCCGTTTGTCATAAAACAGTGAGAGAGAGACGCGAATGAGGCTCTCACAAGTGTCCTAGATTAATGGATTATAGATGAATGGGCTTTTTTTTTTCTCACTTGGTGATAAATGAAACACTTTATTCTCTTATTCTACTGCTCAGTCTTCCTTTCTCTCAGTCTATCACACTGACACTCTACCTCTGTGCCTCAGTCTTTTTCAACAGTAAGGAATTGGACTTTTAATCTTTCTACGGAGTGTGCTCTGTCTGCTCATGGATGGCTGCTTCTAAACATATAACATTATGAAAGGTCATGGGCTCTAGGTTGACACCAAATGGTTGTTTGTTGGGGTGTCTCATGCCACAACACTTAGCTGTTCTCACTCTTCTCTGTCACCACCGGACTCTCTGAAGCACTCACACTGTCACCTTGTCTCCCTCTTCTTACTTTCCTTCCTTATACCTGGGAGACACCTGTCTGTCAGAGGAAAAACATATTCGTTTCTTACTGACATGTCCATGACCCTGCCATGTTTACCTGATGTTACCTTTATCTTTGGCTCAGTGATCATTTAAGCAGCCATTTTGAACCAAACCAGCCACCTGAATACAGATAAGGAAAGAGTGGAAGTGCACTAAACATGAAGCTTGCTGGGAATGCAAGTGTTTGATTTAAGTCATTTCTATCCACAAGTGCTGCAACTAACAATTATTTTGTTATTGAGTTATCTCTGAATTATTTTATCGATACATCATTTAGTTCATAAAATGTCATAAAATAATGTAAAATGGAGCCTACTTACTTGTTTTATCTGACCAGCCATCCAAAATATAATGATATGCAGTTTATAATAATAATGATGAAATCTTGTCTTGACTCATTCTTTCCCACATTTACACATTGAAAGGGAACCGTAATACGCCTTAATGCACCAGGTATTATTATAAATTAAAATAATTAGTTCAATTACAATTAAAGTATAAATGTGTGTTGGACACTTCAACTGTCATTCTGATCCATGGGACTGTTTGTGTGCACACTTTGAAGGCAACACACAGGGTGAAGCTGTGAGGCATGGATATAACCATCTATCACCAGCGGAACAGTAACACAGCTCTTGCATGTGAAATGGCAGCAAAAGAACGAAATTATTTCTGTCAAATATAATTGTCTTCATCCGATGTGCTTCAGGGCCTGGTAGTGTCCACACTCTAGGACTCGGAGACATGTACACATTGTGTGTGAGTGTGTAATATGTGCATGTGTCTGTGTGTGCTTGAGGTCGGGGAGTGATTGCTGCTCTCGAGCTTCGGGGGGTCAACAGTGCTGAAGCTCCCACGGATTTAGCTGACAGGACGATGGGAGAGATTGGCCAGAATGACAGACCAGAGACGAGACGAATGTGTGGTCATTGTTATTCCACAGGGACATACAAGCTGTGCTCACGGGGACTGTTGAATCTGTTTTCTTTCTGTTGTTCTTTCTTTTGTTTGATGACAAAAAAAAAAGCATAATGTAAGGCCAAGATCAATATGAATTGTATGTTAAACAAAAAAGTGTTCTTTATTGCAACTTGGGTTTTATTTTTGTAGCTTCAGGCTCTGGTTCTTTCAGTTATTACATTTTACTTTACAAAGTAATTGCTGAGAATATAAGTCCCAACATTTATCTGGAGGAGAAAATAAAGGCGAACAGTAAATTTGAACCCGAACTGTTTGTTGTAAACATCTATCACAGCTTACAGCCCGACTCCCTGGTCCAACTTAGACTTACTGTACATTGTCACACTGTCCCACCTGGATCTGCTTATATAGCACGTTTTTAGTTAAGAAACATCATCTAAAAGGCAGTAAAAGAGACAGATAAGTAGTTCATATTATCTCAAAGGACACTGAGAATTCATTTTTGTATGTGTGTTAACATTTGTTTCTCTTCAGCTTTAGTGCTGCTGTCCCTGCACAGTGGGACTGAGAGAGAGGCAGAGATAGTTTCATTTTCACATTTCACACTGAGGTTTACAGTAATTTATACTTTATTTCTTTCTCTCTTTTTGTTCTTTTTCCAGTCCTGTCTCTGTAGTGCTCCTGCTTCCTGTGAGAGTCACGTACACCAAGTGGCGCAGAGGAGCATTAGGATGGAGAGCATAGTGAAATAATGTTCATCTGTCCTCCCCATGCATGCATCCAGCAGAGAGGGACTTAACTCACAGTGGAGATTTATTTCAGATAGTGTTACATTATTTTCAGAGCCTTGCACCTAAAATAATAGCTCTAGGTAAGTGACTAAGACGGAGTTTTCTTCCTTTTGTGTTAGGTCAAGCAAAGAAGACTTTTTGCTTAGTCTCGAGATAGGAGCATGTTTAACAGCTGAACTTCTGCATAGTTTTGCTTTGCTCTGTGCAGTGATGTGGAGTTGTGAAATAATTTGATTTGATTAGGCAATAAGTTAATCAACAGAAAATTAATCTGCAGAAATTTTGATATTCAGTTAACTGTTCAATGCCATGGGTTTTTTGGCTCTAGCCTCTATAATGTGCGGATCAGTTGCTTTTCTGACTTATCACTGATTAATTGAAAGAGTAAACAACATATTGATCCGTGATGGCAATAATAATTTGTTGCAGTCCCAATAACATGCTTACCACTGTATCAGCACAATTTTGACCACCTCAGACATAAAGGTCGTCGTCTTTCCTGGAAAGTCTGTAGAAAAGTTGTTACCAAAAGCTATTTTGGTGAATGAGATGATTATCTTTCACTGTTGCGCTCGTAGCAGGTAATTTAATGTTACACAACAGGTAACTTGCTTTGCATTGGCTGCCTGCAGTGTACTTTCAACTCTGACAAATTGCTTTAGTTACTGGTGTGCTCAGTTGTGACATGATGAAATATGAGCAATAAGTCAACGCTGTGTCTTGTGTTGATTGCTGCTGTTTGTAGATCATGTTAATAGTGTATTAAAACCCCATGTCCTCCACAGTGAGAGCCATGTTTTCAACTTCATTTGCCGTTTTGAATTACAACTTGCAACATTAATTTACTGTTTACGTGAAATGTTGTCACTGTTGAAGCTTTTTATTCTCAATAGAGCTGAGTTAAAGAATCCCTGAGGAGGAAGTTTCAGGAAAGTTGCCACTAAATGTATTCCTTTCACTAGAAATGATGTTTCAAGGTAAAACACTTGTAATAATTGTGCCATTTGCATACTTTTGGAAAAGTGAAACAAATGCAACTGCCATATTAATAACTACTGGCTCATGCAGGACCCTCACAATAAAAGAGAATTAGGGCAGGCTAATAAGGAAACAAGCAGGAAAGATCCAGAGGTGACGATTAACAGACAATGACAGTAAATGTTCGGAGAGCCACGTGCCACTGATCATTAATATGCGCTGTGGAGCTACATGACAAAAGGCCGTAGCCAAGGCAATTTCATTTCCTAAGCAGGGCCTCTGAGGAGTTCATTTCAAATGCCCTCCAACCACGACTCAGTCTCAATTGCATTTGGAGGGAGAAAGCGGCGTGATTGAGGGAGAAAAAAAAACCCATTTCTGACTTACCACAAGTTAAAATGTAGAAATGACACGGCAGCACCGAAAATGTAAAATGCCATGAACACATGAATCCCCCTCCAGTGTGTAGTCAATCTTTGTAAACTACGGCTCAATCTTTCCCTTCGATGGAGGAGATCGCCCCGCCTCTGGCATCGGTCATGGAGGCTAGAACAAGGGCTTCATAATATTAGCTCCACATGTTGCATTTTCACTAAGCAGACTTGCTGCTTAGACGGTTAGTGATTGCTGCTGCTGATGGAGACACTGATATGAAATGAAATGAAGTTTGTGGTTTTCTTTTGAGGGCAGCAGAGAGAGATTGTTTCTATTACAAACCTTAAATTAACCTCTGAGGGATGTCTAGGAGACGAATAAAAATCTTCTGTCAAAAGACAGTCTGCCATTGTAGGAAATGTTCTTTTTTAAAATGTCTTTATAATACCCAAACATGCATAAACCACTTCCAGTGTTTATGATTGGAAGAGGAAAACCGCTAGTCTGTCAAAGATGCCTTCCAACCACTGCAAATCTCACATATTTACTGATTTCAGATGATCTTTTCATCTAACACTCAGACAGAAATGTCAAACTATTCCTTCAGTGAGCAGCTTACTGACCAGGAGCTCCTCAGAAGTCTTGCACTCATCGTAGAATCACTGGCTCTGCGCTGTGATTCCTGAATGTATTGGTGGCTGGTTTGCTAACCCCTTACCAATTCTCAATAATAGAGGCAAGGCGGGAAACAAATTTCTCCCCCAAATAACACAAGGGGGATGGAGAAAAAAGATTATGACCTTCATCGCCAGTTTCTCCTCTCCCGGGTCCTCGCCCCCTCTTCTCATACTGGAAAAACCAACCATTCTCTCCCTTCTTCCCCTTACAGAAACTTCCAACCCTGTGAGGAGCTGTCAGCCTGAAAATCAGATGGAATAACACAAACATCACACAGTTCAAACCACAACCATATAGTAACAACAATGGCACTAACTGACAGCAGAGCTGGCCGATGACAGTCTAGTCCCCCAAAATCATCCTCATCAGAGGGCGCCCACGAGCTACTCTCCCCAGAGGTCTCCTCCTGGCTGCAACCCCAAAAAGTAAGACTAACACAGTCGAAACGGAAAAAACATGATGAGTGGGCTCCATCAAAAAGTCAAAATAAGACTCTGAGACTCGCTCCGAGCCTCCACAAACCTTTGGATGTAGCGTCAGGATGAGCACCACGGGGAGATGCCACTGGTGGAGGAGAAAACCTGGATGAGACGACATGAGAACACAATACTCACTCCCACGTACAGGAAAATCCCAGATTAGCACTTCCATAGTGATAAACCAATCTTAATCCTAGGGGATTCAAATATAAACAGAATCTTCTCATACACCAACCCTCAAACACAGGCTGACAGCTACAGGGGCCATTTTCTATCACCAAGTTGCTAATTCTCTCTGTGGTTATCAACAGCAGGGACCAGGACCCCAACAAAACATCTATAAAACAGTTGTGGTCATTATACAGGACAGACAGATTCGCTTTTCCTGATGCTGAAATAGGGATGCCAATATTAACTTCTCTCACCTCTTACCTACAGAGAAACAAAAGAACCTAAAAACCATTAATATACACATAACAGGTCACCCAGCACGGCTCGGAGGATGTTGAACCGTACAAATATGATCCCAAACGCTAACATTATCATACCTACTGTAGCTGGTCACTAATGAAAACAGACGTGTAACATTGTGTAGCCGTGAAGTTACTTGCACATCGAGGAGAAGAAAAGTCAGTTCTGAGTCGAGCTGGAGCCCTTTAGCAGCTCGTAGCGTTCTCCATCTCAGAAAAGCCAGACCAGTATTGGCTCCACAGTCTGACAGGGAAAGACATTCAGCCTTGGACTCAAGGCAACAACTCTGCTGTTGTTTGCTGCTATATCATAGTTTAAAATCTTGTTTACTTGTTTACAACTTTTTAAAAAAAGACAATTGTTAAAAGTTGTACTTTTGATCTTTTATTCAGCCGTATATAGCTGTTTTCCCTGTTTCCATTCTTTGTGTGAAATTGGGCTAAAGATATTCAGTCATAACAATGAATGAATATTGACAGTAACTCACAGTAAGACTCCAAATGAATATTTCACAGTTTTGGGGGTAATCCTTTTAGATAGGTAGGTAGGTAGGTAGGTAGATGGATAGATACTTTATTTATCCCCTAAGGGAAATTCATGTGTGCATTAGCTCATTGTTGAAAATAATAATAAAAACAGTTAATAATAAATAAACGATAATAATTACATTAGTCCACTTCCTTTGGCTGAGGCGGCTGTATAGCCTGATGGCAGTGGGAACAAAGGATCTCCTGAACCTCTCTGTTCTGCAGCACAGTGAGATGAGACGTTTGCTGCACCTGTGGCTGCTTCTTTGTCCTGCCATAATGTTGTGGAGAGGACGGTTGGTATTGTCCAAGATTTTAGTTGCCTTATTCAGACACTTAGAATATTCAGCCGACTTTAGACTCACTATCAGAAAGACCTCATTCAAGAGGCTGCAGACCTGAGCCAGTGCCTAAAATCTTCCCCTGTTATACTTTGCTTTCTTGGTCAACATTACAGTATCTTGAGGAGGGAGAAGTTAAGTGTGTCATGATGGCAGCACTACGGGAAAGGTCGTCAAAGGTTGCCATAATCAAAAGATTATTGAAAAAAATTGATAGCTTTCTAGACGGGAGCGTTGTTTCACGCTAGTCGGACCACACCTTCCAAATATGATGATCATCATCAAGCCTCATTAACAATACTCTCCCTCAGCATGCTTTACAGTGCCATGCTATAAGCTGGAACTAAGTCACAGCCAGCGCACTTTTGATTGTTCTATTGCAAAGAACTGTAGAGGGTAAATGGCTAAAGGACACTGACACCAGTGGTGAGAAGCTTCTTCATTGTGCGCTGCGCTAGGTGCGGTTTGAAAAGGACTTAGCTGGCTCAGATGGGGGCCTGAACACAAAGGAGAGCCGGAGAGAGTGAGGCTGTGGAATCAATGGCATTTAATTAAATTGATATGGTGAGCGAACAGTGCAATAGATCACTGAAGCTGCTCTTCCTGCTGCAGATAAGCCACACCTGCAACACAGGTCAAGAGCAGAGGTTGACTTATGTAGTCTTAATTCATCACAGACACACACGCACACGACCAACCACACACTCTCAAATCATGTCTCTTTCTTTTTGCATCTTTACGGGATGTTGCCCTAAATGAACTAAACACATGGATTTTCAGGCACATACACAGCCAAGAGAAGAGAAGAATGAAGTGCTAAACAGGAAAGAGAATTTTGGTAATTACATCCTTTGCCATGTTTCTGCTTTGCTTGGTTGGAGCACTTGATGGATGATGAGTAATCAGCGCTCTGTGATAGGACATTGTTCAGTCACTTGAAAGCAACAAATGACAGACTTAATTTAAGTTCTCAGTAAATTGTCTTTTATCCATTCACTTTTACTTTGAGATATTTTTTGGACTGTAAAATTTGTTAGCTGCATTTGAAAAATGTATTTTGGTGCAACCTGTCTAACCACCAGACCTTTAGCTTTCATCTTTTCACATCCTGTCTAATATTAGTATGCAGCAGCAAGGGAAAAAAAATTACCACCTGCCACAACAGTCAGCCGGCAGAGGAAATGCTATTTCATTATTGTCCTTTTTTCTGAAACATTATTTTCTCCTAAGAAGAAGAAGAAGAAGAAGAAGGTTGACTTGGGGGGTATGGGTCTATTTCGCCTGTGTGAGTACACCAGAGGAAAAAGCAAACCAAAAGGCATGTCTTTTTAGTGAAAGGTCAGAATGGGCTTTTCTCGCTCCCAGTGGATTCTGCATCTCACTCCAGGGAGAAAAAAGAAAACAACACACACTCTTGCTAGGGTGACTCACCAGGCTTTAAAAAGAGATTAAATTCCTGTTTTTCCCTCCTTCCTCCCCTCCCTCTCCCCAGTAGGCAAGTAATGGTGCTATCTCGCTGCAGATTGGGGACATTGTCTTGAATGTCCTGAGGTGAATGCAGGGAGCTACAGATACAGTATATGGGTAATATTTATCCACTGTGAGGAAACCCTGCTGTTAACCTTCATTTCCTCAGTAAAAAAAAGGGAGAAAGCGTTGTGTTACTTTAATAGAAGCTGGGGAATCTTTTCATCTTTATTCATTACTTCAAAGAGGGGCCTTTGTGGGTAGGCTAAGTGAGGTGACAGCAGATACACCGAATGATTGGTAACCATGTAGGGGAGCCACCGAATACAACAACAAATTTTCATCCCAGCCTATCCTCGCTTCTGAAAACAGATGACCCGAGCCTCAAAACAGAGCATCTTTGGAAGCTTGAAGACTCCAAAGATCCTCTGCAGATTGCTTATTTCACGGCCCATGTGTGTGATTTCTCTGAGGCCCTTGGGAGAGGAGTCTCCTCCATCCTCTGCTAATGCTGCCCATTCGCTGCCTCCACACCCTCCCTTAACACAACCCAGAGACTCAGACTATTAATAGCTCCAACAGTTAACGGTGTTAGAATCAAAAGCCTTAGATTAATGTCAAAAGAGCAACAGAGGAGATTCAAAGAGCTCACCTACTCACACGAACTAAGCTTATGCATCTTTCCGGGGGAAAAGAAGAAAGTAAAAAATGGCTCTGAAGTTATTTCAAGCCAATCTTTGCCTACACAGATTTAAAAAAAAAAAAAAAGACTTTAGTGTGCAAGAGCAGGCTCGAACACACTGTAGTAATAAAGTCAATTCATATCACACTTACTTGACATATCCTTAAAATTATATATCTTAAATATAGAGGCTGGTAAAATAGACACAAAGACGGACTGCTGACACTAGTAGCCGGAAATTTGCAAACAGTTGAATTACAATCTGCATCCAGAATTGAAATTGGAGCTGTGGACTTGATTGCCACCTTTTCTTTTTTTTTTTTTTTTAAGTGTGAAGTGATTGGAAACTCTTCAAAGAGAGTAGTGAGCAAAATGCTAAAAAGCAGAACAGTATGTTGTGATGATTACACATGGCATTGCAAATAAAGTGAGAGGTTTTACTTGCAAAATAGTGTGAATTCATCTTGGCACTTTTGGGGGCTACACTAACAAAAACTCACACATGATAGAGCGGAGGGCATTTACTCGGAAGACCAGTGGAATATAGCATAGGAGGAAAACCAGGAGATGGTAAATGCAACATTTAAGTGACATACACAATAGCAGCAAAAAATACAAGGAAAAATAAGGAAGGACGTGCAAGAAGGAAGCGAACAAAATAAGGTGAGAAAGGACAAGGATGTAGGTGAGAGAGACGGGAGACAAGTTTAGTGAGAAGAGAAGAATCTCAAAGAGAATAAAGAGGTACTTACTAAGAATGAGGGGACAAGAAAGAGAAGCAAAAAGTAAACTCGGCACGGCCAAGAGATGGGAAGAAATACACTATCAAATGGATCATTCTTTTTTTTTCCCCTTTCAGAACAGGAAGCCATTAAATGACAGTGTCTCTTTAGACTATAAACAAACTCCATTTACATGTGTCTGTTTTCATTGAAATGTGTTTCCGTGTTTTTGTTTATGTGAATTTCATTCTGTAAATAAGACAAATAAGACTTTCCCCACCAAAGACAGCCTTTTTTACACAGGTAAAAGTCTGTGCTGTTATAGCTGTCTGTCACAACATCCCCCTCACATTGCCTCGCTATCAGTCCTTCATCAGCAGCCGTTTCATAACTAAAATTACTTTCCTGATTGTAATTGTTCTTTATGCCCCTTTAATCTCATTCAGCCTTTAATTGAACAGCTCCTTGTGACAAATTGCAGTGTGAGTAGTTGAGAATCCGTCAAGAAACATCAGTGTCAGTGTGAAACAATGTCAGTCGTCCGTGAGATGACTGCAGGTTGCTTTTCTTTAAGATAATTTTATTGATTGAAACATTTTTTTTTTACAAGATAACTAAAAACTTAACTAAAAAAGTTGAATTAGTAAATGTAAATTGAATAGTGTAATTTAGATAAAATGAATCTCTATATTTTCAGCCAGGCTTTGCAACATTTGCTTGCCATCATTAGTTCAGATGACCAAATTATATGGCGCAATATTTCAGTTCTTGTGTCATTGCAAGTATATTAATTTAGTGCCTAAATCTCCAAGGTGGCAAAGCCAGTGAACATATCTCTGACAGTCATGCTAAGAAGCTAAGCCATTATACATACGTTTTAATCCACCTTAGCAAACTAGCAGGTCTAAATCCGCTTTGCCGATCTACACGGCTTCACAACACTTTACAGGTAGTGTCATTTGCTTCATCAACTGCTTTGCAAATCAGCAAATCCTGGATGTCAGATATTAATAATAATGTGTAAAATGAAAGGAGCAACCATCTCTCCATCTTTTTTTTTTTTTTTTTTTTTTTTAACAGAAGCAAAACACTGAATCCTCTGTATCCACCCTCTGTCACAGTTTTCCTCAGCCTTAACCAGTGTCAAGTGTCAAAAGTTTAATTTCATAGTGGTGAAAAAGCGACAGTAAAAATGCATAAAATCTCAGAGGTCTCAGCACATTTTTACATAATTGCTCTCACTGCAAGTTTAATAACCCGGCGTCTCCATATTTTCAGTGACTCCCTGCGTATCTCTTGTATTTGTTGTCTTGAGCTTGTGCATCTCAATTAATGTCTTGTAGTGTTTCTCATTCTCACTTTGTAATGGTTGTATCTGATGGGGGATTAGTGCTTTGTAAATTGGTTAATCAAGTAGCTGTATTTATATGCAGTCTAACAATCTATTAATTAGGCTAATTGTCTCGTACTCAAAACGAGCAATTGACATACAGTACGCATTAAACCACCTTGAGTGGTTGAGAAATTAGTTTTAATGAACAAAAGGTGTGACTATAACAATACAAAATGAAGGCAAAATACTTTTCAGCTGCTTAAGAGTTCAATAAATTCAGTCAATATGCTTCTCCCTGTAGGGAGCAATAGTCTTAATTATGGCTCAATCTATTGAGCAGTTTTCAAGCCAGAAATGGAAAGTGTACCAAGTAGCCCTTACAGCTCAGGTGAACTTGTGGAGAGTGTGGACGGGTCAGACGGACCGTAAATGAATTCATTTCTGCCCCTGCTTCTGCTGCTGCCTCTGAGGGAGGAATTGAACAGCGATGTAATCTCAGCATATGCTTCATTTTACCATTAACTGTAACTGGCTCCTAGTTTCATATTGAGCAGCTTGTGGTGACAAACATTCTCCCGCCGGGAGCGAAGTAGACAGATGCTCTTGGTCTCTCTTCCTCCCTCTGCATTTGCCGATCCCTGCTGTCTGTGATCCCTTCCTGTCTTTCTCTCCATCTGTCTCTCTCTCCCCTCGAAG
Source organism: Seriola aureovittata (assembly GCF_021018895.1). Classification (NCBI taxonomy): domain Eukaryota; kingdom Metazoa; phylum Chordata; class Actinopteri; order Carangiformes; family Carangidae; genus Seriola; species Seriola aureovittata. Next base: position 12,002,770 of record NC_079367.1, on the reverse strand, counting down.
TCTTGCTAAGCTAATCTTTCTTTTGCGCATGATGACGATAAATGGAGAAGATCATAGACTGTGCTCGAGCCAGTGGTGATAATCAAGTCTATGCAGCAAACCATTTGTCAGACTGTGAGATTAAGATTTGAATTTTGACTCGACGCAGAATCTAGCCTACTGTTTAGTGTGTCCGACTGTGGAGCTATCTGTTACGTTGTGCCCTTTGGTCCCTAGCAGGAGCTCAATGCATGAATGTTGATTTGCTATTAATATTAATCGGAACAACTCAAATTAATGGCAGGCGGTGCATGCTGTAGTTATGTGAGAAGCCATCCTGTCTCCCTGTGTTATTTTACTAGTACAAAACACTGATTCTACAACACTACTTGCACAACAACGCTCACTGAAGGTTATGTGTGTATACAACAAGTCTCTAATAGACTGTAGTAACTGTTTTGATAATTGATTGTTTTAGTAAATTTTCAAGAATAATTTCTAGCCTCTTAAATGATTTTATTTATAATCAAAACCACAATCTTTTTCTGAGCTTAAATGAATAGTGTGGGAACGACACTTAGCTTAGCATAGAAACTGAAAACTGAAAGCAACAACTAGTCTTGCTAATTCCAGAGGTAACTAAATATGCCAACAATGCCTCTAACGCTCACTATGATCTTTCCGTAAACTTACACAAAGTGTTTTTGTAGCGTAAACATAACACCTGAGATTCACAGCCATGCCCAGATTTCTGTTGTCAGTCATGCCCAGCCATCACTCCTGATCTTGTCTCCTGGTATTGGACCGTCACACTCCTTAGATTAGAAAAAAGGAAACAGGGTTACACACAACTGTGTACAGAAACATGCACACACACAGTACATACATGCACATGCACACAGAATAAATACATTTGAAATCACTTTAAATGTTGGCACTCTCACAAATTCTTCACGTTTATTTTCACCAACATCCAACGTGCCTCATTTGCATGCTCTTATGTTTTCTCTTCGTGTGTGTGTGTGTGTGTGTGTGTGTGTGTGTGTGTGTGTGTGTGTGTGTGTATGTGTGTGTGTGTGTGTGTGTGTGTGTGTGTGTGCTGAAGCTGAGTAGTGACACAGAGTCTGGTTTGCAGATCAGACCTTAAGTGTGATCACACTGTTTAAAGAAATAATAGAACAAAGCCCAGCCCCCCTCTTGGAGCACAAACTCACTGGAGATCTCACTGACAGTTTTTGCTCCCCAGCTAAATGCTCACACAATTGATGAGTCAGCCATGATACAGAAATAGGGTATTTTTCACATTTTTTCTTTTTTTTTCCCTCTCTCTCTTTGTGTCACACATCTTGGCTACATGCTCTGCATGTTGCGAGCGATACACAAACTGAGCAACTGTCAGTACAATAGAGAGTGTTGAGGCTTTATTAAACCTAATATACATTTCACTGTGTAGATGCATTTAATCACGACAACCTTATGATACAGCTGCATTGGTATTTGTAATCAGGCCTCCACAATTCTCAGCTATAGAGTGTAATTTAGGCGGGATAACATGCTATTGTGTGGTACAGATGGAGAGAAGAACAATGACTATAGTCTGAACATACTGATGTCTGGCTCCTTGTACTAAATAACACTGATAGTGGATTTTAACCAGTGGGAGCTCCACTTCACACCTGTTTACTGATGAAAGGAGTCTTTCTCTGAGGAGGACAGCCCAGGATGTATTTTTCTGCTAGGAGTCGTCAATGTGATTTGGTACACTGAGCAAAAACAGTCCAATCCAGCAGTCCTGCAACAGCAGTGTTTTAGTGTTGGTTCAACTTTAAGGTCATTTTGGTAGATGCAGTTTATGAGGTTGTTTGACCTAGTTTTTTGGGAAAAAGTGACAGCCCTAATGATTATTTGATTAATTGATTAGTCAATCAACAAAAAATGAATAATTACTTATCGATAATCAACTAATTATTTTACTCTTTTAATGGTTTTCTTGATGTTTCACTGTATAATGAGTATATCTGGGTTTTGGACATTGGGCCAAATAAAACAATACTTTTGAATTCATCTCCGCTGTGTGTCTATCAAACGATTAATCGAGAAAACAATGGATAGATAGACCCTGTACTCAAAACTGAACATTGTAACCTTCGTGACTGTTGGATTAATTGTGAGACTGTAGTATTAGACTGCAATACACAAACACATTTTTGGAAAAATCCCTTGAGAAACTGATAATGGATAAACTAACTACTATTTGCTTCAATACACTCGTGTTACAGGGATAGATACCACAGTATGGTTTTGCAAAATCTCCAGCAGGTGACAAATTGAAATCACAGAACCCTGTCATAACATGTGCTGTAGTTTCTTTGTATTAGTGTGATATAACCATACAAATTTAATGAAACACATATCTGAGCTGAGTTTAATGGGCTGTTATGGGACACAGGTGCACAGTAATGCATGATATTGTGAGCATAATGATTATGATAAGGACATTGCTTAATATACAGAGATAAAAGCTCTTTAAAAAGTTTGCTTTAATTTTCCCAAATTAGGCTTCTGTCAAAGACTGCTCTTTTAGTTTTTTGCACTCTTTTTTGTTTTGTAATTACTTATTTTTCTTCTCCTGTCTGTATCTCCAAGGTATTCTAATAAAAGTATCAGAATGAATAAATAGACACACATTACTCCACCCATCAATCATCAAGGCCAGATAGATCTAATTGCATTAAGGGGTCAGATGCACTATTTTCCACAGACGGTGGCAGCATTTTGATTTTCCATTAGGGTCACCTTTCCCACATCACCTAGCTTATAATGATGGGACTCTGGCATCGAATAACAGCAGGGGGAGAGAGCGAGCAAGGGGGAGATGCCTCATTACATCAATTTTGTTCCTGTGTTTAAGTTTAAAAATGCATGAATATTACATTTCCTATCGAATATAGATGGAAATTTCCATTTAACTGCTACAGTTTTCAGACAAAAGCAGCATAAATGATGCACCACTGTAATTAGCAGTTGTTACTACTTTTCAGATGTCTCCTTGTCTTTCTTTTTTGCTCTTCTCTTTTACTCTTAGGATGTTTATCTACAGTATATATGTTGTTTCCCTCAGTGGCTCTTTCTCCCCATACGCCCACACTGCCCTTTATCCCTTTCATCTTATAACCTGTCATCTGTGCCATCCCTAATTACGACAGTTAATTACACAGTATTTCCAGAGACAAAATGGATTTGATCTGCATTGACCTCACGTTACGTGCGTCAAAAAACATGAGGGGAAATTTAGTTTTCGGTGCCGCCCACTGCTGTTTTTCTGCCTTTTTCTGCCTCAGAGATCCGTCTGTTTCTCGTGCATTTAAACCTATGAACGTGACATCGCACACAGCGCTGCGTACAGACACTTACACATACATACATAATGCAGCGTGAGTACAAATATAGCCGTAGCTATTTGCCATATTCACTCGCAGTCAGGCGTAATGCAGGCTGACATGATTTACTGCTATCTACATGCAAACAGAATCAGAGGGAAGCACATGAGGCTGGAACATCAATACAGATACAATCAGCCAACAACAAACGGAGAAGCTCCCTTTATAGCATCTCTGCATACAGAATACATACAGCACCGCTCTGTGCAGAACCCCGTTAAGATTGACTAACACGTGCTCAGATGACAGGACATGCAGGTACAAAACACTCACACACGCACTCTGTGTACGTTCGGAGTCTGTTTTGTATATATAGTTTTCTCATATACACAAAACTGGTGTGTGCCACAGTGGGCAGTGTCCAGGGGAGACTCCACTATCACTAATATCAGTACCTCACTCACCTCACAACAGGAGACAGGGGCCTATTGATCTGTGGGTAATATGAATGTATGGCTTTGACTGGCTCCCTTCTGATTTACCACACACACACACACACACACACACACACGTATATACTATACCGCAATTGACTCATTTATAGAAGGAATATCGGACAGGTTACAGTGCTGGTGCCATGTTTCCTTTCTTTCTCATGTAACAAGATATAAGATTGTCTGCACATAATGCCACAACAGAGCAGTCCAGCAGTGACGGCAGCACTGCCACCGGCCTCATTCAGGCTTTCAGCAACAGATTTACAAAGAAGATTCTGCATCCTTATTACTAACCAAGTGATAACACATTTGTGAGATTCAGGTTTTGTGTAACATTAGTTCATAAATCAAGATTAATTCCATAAATGTCTGTTAAAGTGTCATTTATATACCGAGGAACAAATTGTGAAACATTCCAGGCTGCAACTCATTATTTCCATTTATGATGAACCTTTCTGTTATATTTCTTTCAAACAATAACGATAATGGTAATTAATAGTTGTCATAAATGCCTGTCACAAGTTCTGAGAGCCTAAATTGTTTGATTTGTTCAACAAACAGTCCAAAATCAAAAATCTATTTTACAATGAAAAAAGCAGCAAAATCTACAATTTAATGCTAAGTTTGCTTTGCACAGTAATTAGTATTGATAAAATGATCCAAATTGTTGGAGATGTATTTTTCACTGACTGACTTATTCGGCTCTACAACCATTTTTAAGCTTCTGTGAATCACAGATTAAAACTACTGTCCAAACTAAAACATGCTCTTTAGGACCAGAAACTGTAGCGCTTTGTTGTTTCACATGAAGTGTCCCATTGTTTTCGTTTGCCACCATACTGTCGCATACAGTTTTTAACGGCTTTCGTTTACATATGAAGCTCAATATAAACTCAGCCAAGTGTACGGGGCTATTTTAGGCACTAATCAGTGAGCTCTGCTTGATAAATTGAAGCACCTCTTTGATTGTGCTACACACAAATTACATATCTGCCCTGTATTACCTAATCAATTATCAAAGTCTGACCGACAAAGACGTTCAACAAGAAAGCTGACAAAAGTGCCTGAAGGAGGATGTCGTCAGCCTGGTGATGACGTTACCATCTACCCTGCCTCTCTTTTCACAACATGAGTGACGTCAAACATGAGTATTAAGATTACTCTGAACTAATTGATGAGAAGTTAGGCCTTTCACATTAAAGACTCAATCTGCCTTGAGACAGACTGAATGATTTGATGAATGTGTAATGAGGCAGAAAGGAGGACTGAAGCTGCTTCTGGCTCATCGTGTACTCAGGGTTTAGCACCGAGAGAGAGAAAGAGAGAGAGAACGCAGAGGAAATGATTCAACATTGGGATGGACTGACAAAGTATGGAGTCTACTAACGTTTTACTGATGTGACCTCTGTTGCAAACTGCAGTGAGGCTATTAAATTCAATCCTCGCTACAGTATGATCAAACAGACGTGTTTGAGTAACCAAAAAGAAGACTTAACCATACATGTGATGCGGAGGCACTTGACCAGTTCAGACTCATTGCAATGTAAATCTTCATTAAGTAGTTCAGGTTTGTGTAATGAAGCAAAGGATGACACCAAATTAGATAACTTCCAAAAAGAGAGAGGTGACACTTCCTTCCACTTTAGTTATCTATCGTTGTTGTTGGTGATAGCGTTTAATGCTTCAATAAGTCTCCATCAGAGTCATTAAATTACTCCGTCATGGGTCTCTTCAGGTAGACTGGACAATTAAACTTTCATCTGATTAAAGCTTAAGCAATCTCTGCTCATTACTCTGAAAAGGTGCATCATTTGGTACACTGTCATTAAATTCCTACTAAAAAGGATTTCAGCTCATGTGCTATACAAGGACTTTTATGCTGGGATTTTTGCACATGTGTTCATCACAGCTACAGTTTCAGTATGAGGCAGTGAGAATTCATGGAATTTGATCTTTTGCATAATTTGAAATAATTTGAACACTTTTTCCACCCAATGTTGAATTGTTTCCGCACTCTGCAAATACTCAACACAGCCTTGGTTAAAACATGTCACTCACCACAAGAGCAAAGTTTAGTCAGGAAACAGGGGGAGGGGGAGAATGACATGAAAACTAAAGTCTGTGGGTAGAATCAAACCATGATCGTCGCAGGCACAGTATGCATTATGAGCACTAGGCCATGCCCAAAGCTTCAAAGTCTTACTTGCAATATACACCTTAGGCGTTGCAGTGTTGTCATTTTGTTTGCATCAGTTGACACCTGTCGCACAAACTTGACACATGTCAACTGTGCATTGAAACAGCACAGGTTATGTTTGCAGCATTATGCACAACTCTTTATTCAGATTGTGTTCCTACGCTTAAAAGCTATAACATGCGGATGTACTGAAAAACACAAGGCTAAAGTCGCTGAATTTGTTGTGGATATATAATAGCTTTCATGGACTTATGCCCATAAACCTCGTACAGTGGTGTCAGAGAAACATTAAATCCAAATAAAAAAGATCCTTATAGTTTGCCCTCACAAAAAGCAGCTTTATTTCTAGAGTTACAGTCATTTTATATATTTTATAGGCAAAAAACAATAGAAAACTGAAGCCAATATAAGCAATATAATCCCAGGCATGAGTTAAAAACTAGGTCAGAGAGCAAGCTAATAACTGGACCCTGCACTTAAATATATCCTCAATTATTGCACAGCACAGAAAAAAACACTTGAATTCCTCTGTAATGCTCTCTCTATCTGTGACTGTGTGCTGGTCATGCCACGTCTGTCCTGTCCATGTGTTTACACTGACGTGTGATCTGTGTTCAGTGATACTGTCAGTGTCCTTCTCTGTTTCCTGACACCCATGAAAAGAGGCTGTGACTGGCTAATGGGTTTTGACAGGGCAGAAAATTGATCAAGTGGCAGATCAAAAGCTCAGAGCTATAAGGATGTTAAGTGACAATTTTTGGTGATAGCGAGTGTGCTATATCATATTAGAGCTCTCGTACCTCGACCGTGGCGCAGTGTGGTGCGCACTAGCAAAAACACATTACTGGAGCTAAGTCCAAAATATAATTAGGTGCAGCTGGCTGGTGCAGTGAGCAGAGAGAATGTGGTTTTAAGAGGATCATACCAGTTTTGAGAGTGCAGATCTTCTCTGACCTCCATATGTGTTGGGCAAACAGAGAAACTGTTAAACAAATTAAATCAAAATATTCTTTCACTTTGTGGTGATATGAATAATGGCTGCATGGTGCAAAATGTGTCAACTGACTGATATTTTCATCTGCGTGTGACCATGGCAAGACTGACACAGGAAGCGGTCCAGTATCAGTACGTCTACCAAGTGGGTCTGGCTTCAAACATGATCACTCAATTTAGTTATTTTCCTCTCTCCGAACAGTGTGTTCCACAGTGTGTGTGGGGGTTGAGTGATGTTATGTGTGGGAGGAGATGGTCATCTGGTTCTGAGGTTCCCTCCATTGCGCTGGTGTGTTAGCAGAAAGGGGCACTGTCTTTACTCTTGCTTGCTGTGATTAAATGTGTGTTTTTGGACCCCAGCCTCATAATAATCAACCTATTCATTTTCCTGCCCCCCTTAGGTCTAATAAAATTAGTTAAAAAAATCATACTATTTCCATACCAAAAGCCTTGTTTAAAAAGACATTGCATGCTTTAAAGTTTTTTGTACCAAGGAGATAAAATGAATACACTGTATTACTGTGTTTCTCTGAGGCTGGTTTAGTCAGTACTTTTATCCCAAATGTGTGGAAACATGTCTTTGGCTTGCCTCAGTAACAAACCTTTGCAGCCTGCACTGGGTAACTGAGGTAATAAAGCTATAAGATTTGCACAGTATGTCCTGAGAATTATGGCCTAAAATTCCCCATAGTGTTGTCATCTGTTCAGTATTTCATCACATTCGAGCAAATAAATGTATTCAGGGTTGATGGGCCATGAAAATGTATACGCTTTTACTTGATAACCTGTGGTTGTATCATCACACTCCACAAACTGAGCTCGTGATTGCATTTTTTTGAGCTCAATCTTTGTTATTGTGGGTAACTTAAGCCTCAAGGCTTATCGGCAAGATTTCTACTGTGTCTGTCTGTTTTCGTTATATTATGAAAATGAACTTGTAAATCTATGGATTTAGACTGTTAGACTATCACTGCGACGCCTGTGTGTGCTTGGGCTGATTTGTATGTAATAAGGGATGTCACGTTTCTGAAGCCTTAATTCCACTCTCTTCCTCCTCAGTGTTATCTCTTTGCTTCCTGCAACACACACACACACACACACACACACACACTCTTGTGTGCTACACTTTGGGAAGTGTTTACTTAATTATTTGATTTTTCCCCAATTTGTAGTCCTCCTTAATAATTTCCAGAGGGATGTAATTTATTAAAGCCTGGTTTGTGTTCTTGCTCACATGTTATGTGGTGGAACAGCAAACTGCATAATTATAGATAAAAAAGGGTTTAAAAACGTTGCTTGTCCAAAGCAGCTTCTTCCACAGTACTAGTCCTGCGTGCTCTCAGTTTCTCATGTGGGATTTTGCCATTCGTTGATGCAGCTTTGGGCATAAATTAGATGCCCTTGCTTTGATTCATCAGATCTCCCTGCTAATGCAAATGTGTTAGAATTGTCGTTCACAAAATAAGGCTGCAGAGAGGTACGAGTCAAAATCACAATTTTAATAAAATGAATCCTGTAGCCCTATAGCAAGGTGTTAAGGAATCGACTGTGATGCTGATACTCTTCCAACAAAGACCATCAGGCTGTCAGCAGTCTCCTTAACCTGCTCTTAATTAAGTGGTCTGACCAACAGCTCAGGAGTCCAATCAAAAGCACTTCTGACATTGAAAGGGTCTTGAGACTCATTTAAACCTCCAGTGACACATTTAGTTTCTCAAACTCTGAGCCACCTTGAATCAGGGATGAAAAGAATACTTCCAGCAGCAAATGTACTTCATCTGTTCAGCCCAAAGGTGCTTGTGATTATTCACTTGATTATTCAGTCAGTCTGTCCTGTGTGTTTATAGCCTCGGTGTTCTATGTGCCGCTATCTTGACCCAAACACATATAGAAGTGTCCCTTTCCAGGTTAACTAAACTATTACATACTAAAATATTTAGTGGGGTTTTTTTTGTAAGAGAACCGTGTTCTGTGATGGAATCTCATTCATTCTTATGGAGGAGGTTATCATCCATCTTGCGCTAATTAAACTAGCCTAACTTTTGCCACAGGCACGATCACTCGATCAACGAGAGCGTGGATGTTTCTGTCGTGGTTTCAGTCTCTATCTGTGAATTGTTACACCCCTTGTCCCAAAGCACATTCACACATCTGCCCTGTGAAAACATGAAAGGACCGAAAACAATAATCTTGTTATAGCATCTCATTACTTTTTAGTTCTCATCAGACCTACTGACTCAAATAGTAAAAACTGTGTCTGTGAATGGTGTAGGGGAAAAAGGCACTTTCAAATGACATGTAATTTAAACTATGGCCACTATGTCAAAATGAATGCCCTGCTCAATGCCGTCTCTGAGTTCAGTCAGTCAGTTAGCCTTGGTTCGTCAGCCAATTAAAGACCAAACAACACAACCGATTTTTATTACTACTAAGTCGCACTGCCTCCTTAAAACCAAAGGCCACTTGAGCTGTCAGCTCACCGACAGATAGACATCATAAACAAGCAGCATATACGTAAATGTGCCTACATTTGGTTAGTGTCAGAGAGGGAGAGCAGACAGTGTCCAATGTGATACCTGGCTGAGTCAATGAAGCAGCACGTTACCACAGAAACTGGACAAACAGTGTGATGGAGCAATTAATGCGGGCCTTGACAAACCTTAATGAGCTCATGGCTGCGCTCCCCTGCTGCAGAGCTCGTTAAATTTCATGTGTGGGCAAGTAGCCTGCTAATGAGCCAAATCTACAGTATGTAATCAATTAATCTCTTTGACAAAGGTACAGAAAGAGGAGACGTGACTTTTGAAGGAGCTGGAGATGGGAATGAGAGTGAGGACTTGACTGATTTTTTCACTGAGTTGTGCTCCTGTTTGTGTTTATTTTTTCCTCTGGCAGCCACACAGAAATCGAAAACATGTTGGCTTCTTCTACACAAAGTGACTGTCCATAATGAGGACAACAGTCACATTCAATAGCATGTGTCTGTTGCAACATATCATTAATAATAAATGGATCCAGTTCAACCACAGTTTTACATGTTTGACCCCACACATGGCATTTAGCAATAACAGTGGCTTCATTTTTTGTGGGAAAAAGAGATGGGTTGGACCAACTCCAGTCACTGTCTCTCATTGTCTAATTATTTCATTCCCTCCTTTGCTCCCTCACTCTACCTTCCCCTTTCCCTTCTCCTTTCCTCAACAAGCTTTTCAGTGATATTAAACATTAGCAGGGATTAGTTTGAGCTGTAAGTCATCAGTGAGCTGCTTTTTGGCACGTAAGTAATGAATGCTGTCTGTCGTTTCCCGTCTCTTTATGTCTCTCTCACCTATTATCGGTCATTATCAAAACACATTCTCGTAGGACACTTCTCCTTTTCATCACTCAGCCAATTTAATGCACTGCGATTTTATGTGAGGCAGTCGTCATATTCACTTCATTTAACCTCAAGAGACTTGGAAGGTGCAGATGTTGGCAAATGCAGCACAAGATAATTGAGGTCAAAAAAGATTTTTGTCTACAGCTACCACAAAATAATCCGTTTTGTCACTGAAATATAAAAACAACTGAATGATACCCATGAATTTGCACAGATGACTATATCATCAAAGTACATGGACAATAAAGTGCTATGCATTTTTAAGTTTTAAAGTGGTTTGTGAGTTGGGAATAAAACATATCACCTTTCAAGTTGAGGTGTTAAGAAACAGCGTTACAGTAACAACTGTACTTTTCAGGTTCTACATCTGTGCGCCTGTCCCATTCTCATGAACGCAGAATTCACTTCACGGAATGACCTTCTTGATTCAAATCAGTAGGGCTTTAAGAGTGGCCGCTCCACTGAAATGGCCTTGTTGTCTGTGACAGAAGCCGGAAGGTAGCTAGAGCTGCAGGTCAGTTCTCAGTTCTTATCTCGCTGGACCTCTCAGCAGCCTTTGATACAGTGAACCACCGCATCCTGCTACCCGTACTCTCTGTACTCTCCAACATGGGCATCTCGGGCTAAGCTCTCTCTTGGTTTGAATCTTCTCTTACTGGGCGCTCCTTCAGTGTGTCATAGGGGATGGGATAAGGACATTTGTCCCCTCATCCCTCCCCACCAGAGTGCCACACAGAAGGGTACTGGAGCCCCCCCTCTTTGCAATATACAACACCTCCTTGGGTCCAATTCTCTGCTCGCATGACTTCTCATATCACTGCTATGCAGATGAGACCCAAAAATACCTGTCCTTCCCGCCAGATGACCGACGCCACTGTCTCTGCACGGTTCTCGGCCTGTCTCTCAGACATATCTGCATCGATGAAGGAACATCACCATAATTGAACCCTCTTTAGGATTGAACTCCCAGAATCCCAGAATCAGAATATCCTTTTCATCCCTGAACATCCTCTTTATCCCTTACCCCAACCAGGGTCGCAAAAATCTGTCTTGCATCCGCTTTGCTCTATACATCAGAAAAATCAGGCCTTACCTGACTCAGTGCACTACCCAGCTCTTGGTCCAGGCTATGGTTATCTCTTGCCTCAACGACGGCAGTGTCCCTCTGGCAGGCCTCCCTTTGTGCACAGTGAAACCCTTGCAGATGGTCCAGAATGTGGCTTAACACCTTTAACACCCTAACATGCCTAACTTGCACTTACTATGCACTTTCGGTGCACTTCTTTACTTGTTCTCCTTGCGCTTATTTAATAGATGTAGTACTTAGTACTTACGCCAAGGTTTCGTACTGCACAGAAGCTTTAGTGATGTCCCTCACTTGTAAGTCACTTTGGATAAAAGCGTCTGCCAAATAACTAAATGTAAATATGAATGCGATATCTCAGTGAGGCCTTGAGGGAATTTCTTCAAATTTGGCACAAACATTTACTTTGATGAACTCACTCGAGGATGAACTGATCAGATTTTGGTGGTCAAAGGTCAAGGCCACCGTGACCTCACAAAACATGTTTTTGGTCATAACACACAAAATGTATACACTAATTACAACAGAATGTAACACAAATGTCTAATAGGATAAAGTGATGACAGTTTATATGCTGACATCATGTCCTGCAAAAATACTTCTGAACATTATTCACTGCTGTAACTCAGTAAGTGAAGATTGTGACTTGGCTGGTTGGCGGAGGCACACAACCGCGAGGCGGTAATTCTTTATATAAATGTGACAATAGTGATCATGTGAGCTTTGAGAGCTCAGTTTTAGAAATAACCTTATGTGTGCTTAGTAAGTACTGAACATCAAGCATGATGAATCCAAGATACATAACACTTTTTTTTTCCAGCACATGTTATGTATCTTGGATTCAAAATTACACTTCAGCTACACAGTGTATCTCTATGTAGTTTATCAATCTCACTGACACAGCAGATGTGCCAGTAATGTGATTCATGTTTTTTTGAATCCTGTTAAGAAGTGACAAGCAAGACCTTTTACTCTTATCTGCTCAGTGATTGTGCATTGGGGCTGTATTCATGTGTAAGTTAAAAGCCTAAATTGTACAGCTGAGGGGGGCATTTAATCAGCGTAAGTGAGGATGCGAAGCTCGGAAAAGGATAAATGTACTGTGATATAGATTGTAAGATGGTGAGGAAAGGGTGAAACAGAAGGAGAGAGTGAGAGAGACAAAGGAGCAGACAGGGATTAAATGGATGGGAGCGCACGCTTTGCCAGGCTGCTATAGTGCTGGCATCCAGTTCCATGCTTATCCCAAAGGGTCAGGCGGCTTCACTAATGGACACAGAGAGAATTGATCTCTACAGTATTACTGGAACACATGGCATTAGGCACACACACGCGCGCAAGCACACACACGCACACGCACGCACACGCACACACGTACATACAGATGTACAGATATCTACATACTGTACATAAAAATACAATGTAGGTATATGTATGTATATGACCTACCCTACACACACTATTTATTCATGCAACCTGTCCCACACATCTGTCCAGAGAAAGAACAAACGGGAGAAACACTGTGCTGTCAGAGTATGTACTCTCTGGAATTGAGCACATGTGCAAGGAATCAGTGAAGCTATCAAACACTTCCTGGTTGCTTGAAGGCCTCATTTAGAAACTGTATGTACATAATTCAAGGTGTCTGAAAATAGCCTGGAGATGTAAATAATGCAGAGAGGCCATTAAAGACGGCTAAAACAAACAGGAGGGAGGAGGGGAGGGAGACGGGATGGATGGTGACAGGTGTAGAAGAATGAATGGAAACTGGAGGAAATGTTAGTGTGAGTAGTTTGTGTTTGTGTCTATGTAAATGGATGAGACATTGTTTAAGAAGAGACAAAAAATTACTGCTAATGAAAAAGTATTGAACTGTTATAGACCTTGTAGTACATTTGAATTGAAAATTACCAATTATTTCTCAATACAACAAGACAAGGTTGCAGAGATAAACACAGTTCCCTGACTCATCATTAAGATAATTTTGGTCATGCCTGAAAACACTGATGAGTCCTGGCAGGTTTGGAGGCTGAGACCTGCTGGGGCTCATTTAAACAGCTGCTGTTCACTGAGAACAGGACAGGCTGGAAAAGGGCAAACTACGGGCGTCCTTCCTTCAGGGAACAGTGGTTGTACCCAAAAATTCATGTTACCTTTCTGTCGAAACAATGCTACCACACTGAGCTGCTGCCATCTGTTGTTACTGTTTGTTGTTATCAGTGCAAATCTGATAAATATGTATGTGCAGGTTTCGCGCTCACTGTCCAGTTGTCGACACCTGTCAGTCAACAATGCAGCATTTGATCATATATATATATATTTACTTACTACTAAAAACGGATAAAATGTCCAAGACGTAGCAGAATCTGGCTGCCGTAAATCTGTCACAGCTCTCGTTGGCCTTTTCAAGCATGATCTAATGTTTATAGCAGCCAACTTGGGGATCTCAGAGGCTCTCCCAATTAGCTTTATGTAGTGTAGTACAAAGTGATTAAAAACTGCCATTCGCTTTTGCACCAACATTCACTATCAGTTGTAATATTTCTAATGATGTTTAATCTAATTTTTTGATTTAAAAATGTGACGGATAAACACAGACTAGAATGGACATGATTAACCTGTGCGGGCTTATACTGGCTGAGCTAAACCGGGCCAGATATTGTAGTCAGTTTAAATGACTGGGTGAAGGTCACTTTGCTTTGAGTGCAGGTTACACTGCAATTTATTTGCATTGATGCACAAGACTGTGTCATTACAAAAAGAAAGAGCAGCATTTCAGCAGCACAACAGCAAGCTGTAGTCTTCTATGTCAACACTTTATCCATACAGCTACAGTTCTACTGTGCTCTCAAAAGCATCTGACAGCAGTCAAAGGCCAGTACACAATCACATACTTGCATTCGTAAATTAGAAGAAAATAGACTTGATATAGAATATAGAATAAAAAGATGCTTTTCGTCAAAGTTACTCTTGTAAAATCTGCTGCTATGCACCCGGTATAACCAGATACATTGTTTAAACTTAAATCTATCCAATGTGTCTGGATACATTGGTTTAAGTAAAAGTATATCTGCTCTGTCTGACGCACATTAAAACTAAGGACTGAAAAATACCTCTGAGACACATCCTGCATTGACATGGTGTAATTGGAGGTGAAATTGATGTAGGGAAATGTGTTTTATTTTGTTTTCGATTCCTCCCCTGATTGGAGCATTGTGCCGAGGCTTGGTTTATTCCTGAGTGCCTTGTGGACCTGTTCGGCTTGAGCCCCATCAGCATAACTGGTGGATAAATACATCACCAGGTTGTGCTAAAAATAGACCCACTGCTGCCTCACAACAAACAGTCACAGAAACATGTGTATACAGTTTCTCACAGTAGGAGGAAAAGTAAGCTCACTTTTGGCACACAAAAATGTAGCACCTAAAAAGTTCTAGCAAAAAGCATTAATTACAGTTACACCTCCGGGGGGGGGCAGAAACCCCAAATGCCAAACAAAGTTTCCTTTTCTCCTGCCAGAAGATACACACAGCAAACAGCCCAGCCGAGTGTCAAGTTCATTTGTACAGCAGCTCAACAGCCAGAGGAACCCTTTGAGTGAGTGTGAGGAGGGAGACCCTCAGGTTCTACACACACACACACACACACACACACACACACACACACACACAGCATTTCGGTCATCTGTCTCTCATGCTCTCTCTTGTCCACATTCCGCCCTTTTCAAGCGGTAGGGACAAGACTACTGTGTCTGTCTGAGTCACCTCAATCCTCTCCCACTGGGCACTGCATGGTCGCACCTGACAGGCCACATCAGACAGAGAGACACTCACCCACCCATCCATCCACACACGCGCGCACACACACACACACACACACACACAACCTTTGGACCATATTGTTACAAAACAAACAAATTTGTGTCTTTGTATGACATAGCAAGAGTGTGCATGCATACATGTGTGTGGTGAACTGAGATGACTCAGACACAGACGTAAATGTTCCCTGACAGGATCAGCTGAGTCTGAAGAGCTAAAGTGAATTCAAAATGTTTCAAATATTTGAGACACAGCATGAAAATCACACTTTTTCTATTTTTTTTAGCTTTGCCAGTGAATCGCAAATAAAACCACAGACAGATTTTATGAGTGAGTTTATTTGTATCATATCTTTCAGGAGCAGATGACACAAAGTGTTTCACAATAAAGACAAGAATCAAATAAAAACTAGAAGGGCACTCAGAGAGCGCAGGCCTCTGCCAAGGCCAGTGTCAAACAATATACACCAGAAATTCATAGTAAATGATCTGGATCTGCCCGAATTTTATGGGTTCTTCTCTGCCATATGCCCCATGCCTCCTCCAAGTTTGGTGCTAATCGGTCCAGTAGTTTTTGTGTAATCATGCTGACTAACAAACATAACCTGCTTGGCAGAGGTAACCAGAGACACAGACATGAAATCAGACATAAACACACACACTAAAAACATGAAAAGTCTAAAGTTAGATACTAAAAACTAAACAAAAGTATGTCCAAACAAGTGGGTCTTCATCTGCTTCTTTTATGATTCCCACAGTGTTCACAGATCTTAAGTCCAATGGGAGATGTTCCAAAGTTTCAGAGCTACAACCTCAAAAACACAGTCTTCCTTTGTCTACTCCTTTCCTACTGGTGATGTAGGGCTACAACAGCAGCTCTTTTAATGTAGACGGATGCCTGACCACATAAGGCTCTACACGTAACCACACAAATCTTGAACTGGATTCTGTATATGATAGCAAGCCAGTGTAAAGAAATGAAAACAGGTGTCACTGTTTCTTGGTGTTGTAACAAACACCTCCTAGACTGTAACAGTTCTGCAGAAACACTGTACACCTTTCACAGATGGAAATCGTCAAGTTGGTTTTTGGCAAAATATGGTAAAGACATGATCTTAACGCACTGCACACCACGTCACCATCGGACGGCTTTTACGGCTATATTGTGTCTTGTCGCAAGTGTGTGACGTAAGACGTACGAGTGATTTAAGTGCTTACACATCAATCAAACACCTTGTTTGGTCACTTTCTCTTTTTCCTAAGGCTAGTCATGTGCTGGAAGGTCTAAATACTATTCTAAAGGTCAGAGTCCCGCTGAGAGGGGAAATGCACTTGTGTCGTATTAAAGGACACACTGATGTGAAGGGTGCCAGCCTCAAAGGGGGAGAAGCAAGGTGATTGACAGTCACCCATGAACATTGCATGTTACGTAGAGTCCACATAGGCACACATACAGAGACACATAGTGGATGCAGATATTAAAGATTTAAGATTAAAGATTAAACTAAGACGCATATGATATTGTATACAGTATATATTTTGAAGGACACACGCAATGTAACAGTATTGCATAACTAAAGTGACTTCCCAATGTTATGTGTGTCTTTGTGAAGTATTTTTCGGCAAGGACAAGTTACAAAATCTATATACCCCTTTCACCCTCTCAGCTCTTTTCACACATAGTAGAGAATAGCAAAAAAATGTGCACAAGGACACACATGCACACCATGAGCACGAGCGTACACATTTCTGCTGACTGCAGTGGGCAGTTACGCATATCAACACTTCTCTGTGGTAATGTACAGTAGGAAGTGGCACTGTAACAGTAAGACGGGTTGAAAAATGCTTTCAACATCTTTGCTCAATCTTAAAGATACGCACAATGCAGTGCGGTGTAAAATTGTATGTAAACAAAATTCAGTCTGTTTCCATTTCCTCCCTCCACAAGTTATTTTGAGTTGTTTGCAGAATTTATGCAGTCAGTTTTTTCTTAAGCTCGTGTGGGACATATCTGACTCATGTCATGTTGGAGAAACTGGGGCGAGGAAGCTTAAAGAGGAAAGTCATAAGTTGAGTGGCTTCTTGTTTTCAAGAACTTTTCCTCTCGAACATTCAAGTGCAAGAGGCACTTCTAGTTTGTTTTTATCGCAATTTCTACTTATCTCTAGCAGCATTTATTTTTTACTCAGAAAAGGTTTCTGTCCCTGATTGAGCCACATCATCCCAAAAGAAAGTTTCTTCTCTTAAGCAAAGCTCCTTTCAAGCAAAACCTGACTTGTTTGAATGATGACAAATCCTGGAGCATCAGCCTCCTTCCCAGACCAACTGTTTAGTTACAATGTGTCCTCCAGACATCCCACTGTGAGGCAGTGATGTGCTGAGATCTGGTTACCCCTCTCATAATGGCCATTTGTTAGTGAAGTTGCACTTATAAGTAAAAACTGGCACTAAAACTAACACCAAGCCAGCAGGAGCGTTAGCTAAGCAGCGCTTGTCCCTCTTTCCCACTGAGAGAGTGGGCTAGGAGTGAAACGCAAGTGGGAGAGGAGATAAAGAAGCAGAGGAACACAGAAAAATTGACTCACACGAGCCCTGTGTTTGCTTCTTTGTCTGAGTGCTGAAAGAATGATTCGTCATTCAGTTAGCATTTGCCCCTGATACAGAGGATGACATGACTCCCATAACTGTGTCAGACACAAGCTAAAAGAGCCCTCATAGATGATGCATCAGTTCAGCGGCTGCTGTTGATGGTTCCTTAAAACAATGGTTCTCAATCTCTTTGAGTAGTCAACCCCTTGGTGATGTGATAACAGGAGAGATCTCCCCGAACATGTTAAAACCACAATCTGAGGCAACCAGATGTGTTAAGTCACATTTGTTGTAAGGGAAAAGAAGTTCTCTGAAGAGGAGTGCTCACACTTAAAATAATATGAAGGCCAGAGAGAGATGCAGTACAGTAACAGGCATATTTGAAGCCTGTACAATAATGATATAATTATTAATAATAATCCCTTAGCTCAGAGATATTTTGTTGATGTTGCGTGGGATCAGAGGATCAATGTATTTCAGTGCATATCAGACACTTCACAGGTTTTTATAATACAGTGTAATACTAGTATAACCTGCATTACGTTATTGATTTATTAATTG
The DNA here is from genome assembly GCF_021018895.1 of Seriola aureovittata. NCBI lineage: Eukaryota > Metazoa > Chordata > Actinopteri > Carangiformes > Carangidae > Seriola > Seriola aureovittata. Next base: position 11,984,294 of record NC_079367.1, on the reverse strand, counting down.
ATAAACTTACACACCGCTTGTTTGATCACTAAAAACATACAGGTTATTCCAGTTCCTATTAGCCTGTCAACGCTGTGTCTAATTTCTTTCTTCTTTTCTGCCTCCTCACTCAACACTGTGATGTACATATTCACAGCCATATTCAAACAAGCTAAGTTCTGCTGTTGGAAATAAAGGAGCACACAGCATGGCTATATAATACAGAGAAGAGCAAACATGTTTGCTTTTTACTCAGAGAAGCTGAAACTGTATACACAGAAATCCTTCAAGGCAAACACAAAAACAGTAGCCCAATTTAGAAATCTCTTTATTCAATACAGTGCCAGACAGCCAGGCTCGGCATGTGGAATCAAACACACACAAGGTTATCAAATATGCAGTATGCATACAGCAGGGAGAGGGGTGGGGGGGGAGGGGTGTTGAAAGAGAGAGAGAGAGGGGAAGTAAAAAAAAAAAAAAAAAAAAAAAAAAAAATGACGAGCAGCCATAAGGAGCATCTGAGGTTTTAGGAAATTCAAGCAAATTGACGCAAAGACTGTCTGTTGCTATTTAAGAAACAATGAATTCTCTGATTGCTGCAGTTGTTGCCTTCAAATGCTCATGTCTGTACTGTTACAACATACAGTGTCTCGCCTGCTGTACAGCTGTGGCGTCGCTGTCGTGAATAGATGTTTATAGATAGTCATTTATAGACGGATCATCCTGAGAGGACGTAATCAAGAAGTCACGAAGGGAGGAAATGATACTGAGCACCTCAAAAGTTCATTAAGAGGTGGTACTTGGGTACTTGTCAGGAGTGCTGTACTTGAAGGAGGATGAAGTGTTATTCATTCAGTTCCCTCACTCATAGCTCTGCCAGTTTGGGGATTTGAACAGGGAACCTCTTGGACAAAGAATATATAAATCCCAGTTTGCTGACAATTGCCAGTGTGCATTGTGGCTGATTGTATGTCTGTTATACATGTCTTTTTTTTTTTTCTCCGTGACAGCTGGAATTGTTTATTGTTCATTCTATCATTGGTTCATTTTCGCAGTAAAGTCAACATGAATTTAAATTTTCCCACCGGCCTTCAGAAACTCTTGCAGGTTAAACTGGTTTGTTTACATACGATAAAATTTACCACATGCCATTTATATTTTATCAGAGCATTTATTTACTGAAGCATTAACTGTCATCCATGACGTGGTGCTAGTTACAAGAACTTAATATTCCATTTCTTTAAAACTTTGTCTGGGTCTTGTTCCCTTAAGTTGCTCTACAAATATGTGGCCATTTACAGCCTGTCCGTATTCCACACCGATGCACACGGCAGCCAGGAGCAGCGGCGTCTGTGGGCCGAGCGAGCACACACTCTGTGGACCATGGTAATGGGTGTGAAATGTCAGTGCATCTGTCCCTGCCCTCTACCTTTCCCTCCAGCGTCAACTTTCCTCCTCCTCCTCCTTTTTGCTCTTCCGCGGGGCTTCCGGTGGCCGTCCGCTCGCACCAGTGCTGTGGCTCAGAGCTCACTGTTCATGCTGTTTGCTTGTGCCATATTTTGCTTTTTCCAATCATAGTAGGAGTTTATCTTTTTATATGTGGGTATTTTTTAGTATGAGCATGCATTTTTTTATGTTTTTTTTTTTTTTTTTAAATTTACCTTCAATTTTTATGTAACTGTAGAAGCATGCCACAAGGCTTTTTGTTTACCTCCCATATCATTTTTCCACTGGTGAGAGTGGGCAGCTGCTGTTCTCTGTGTACCTTTGCATTTTTTTCTTGTATTCAGTAGTAACGAAAAGCAGTGTAGTGGATCCAGTCTGCCACCAGCCAGTGTCTCTCTAAGACTTCTACAGTCACTCTACAGCTTGAAGCCAATAATGAGCCATTAACGAAACATAAGGGAGAGACAGTACCCGGCACTCCCAAGTCTAACAACAAGCAGCTTTTTACAGGACTAACAAGAGACTCTTCATCTCTCTCTGTTGCTCTGTCACTGACGACGAACACGCACTTGTAGACTCTTCCACACTGACAGGCTATGAGGCTCCCCGCGCAGGTTATTCCTCTTGATGACTCATTTTGCATTGTCAACATCTCACCTCCCCTCCACGCTGCACCCCTCCATCCTGCAGCCACTTTGTCACTTACTGACAACCTGATAACATAACGGAGCTGATTTTAGCATGTGATCCACAGATAATCCTGCTGAGCGAGTACTTAAAGACAGCTCGAAAGGTCGCCACCTGAGCATGAATTCTAGGCGTTTACATGAGAGGCTGGTTCCCAGAGGGTCATTGGTTTAAATGCTTATATCTCGTATTATAATCACTGGTGAAACACAAGCACTCAATCACAACCAGAAACTTGTGTCCAGGAATTATTTCTCATTGGTATCTACTCCTTTTACTATATTACACTTGACTTTTTTCCTTTGTTCCCGTGTATAATCTACGTACTGTAAGACTCAGGATCGTGTGCTGCTCGTAGGTCTGGAGGTCAAGGTAGACCTTTTTCTCTTATTCCCATATATGTCTTTGAATCCATCAATAATCATGGTACATGGTACATTATGTATAGAACAGGTGGCGTATTACAGTATTATATACAGTATTACAGAGTTTAAAGAGGCTACAATAATAATCAGGCAGACAATATCACAGTGGGAAAATGCTGGACATGCGGAGTGAAGGCTGGTTCCTCTGATGGTGTCGTCTTTTTAAAGATATTCAAATAGCAGCTCTCATGATTGTGGTTTTATTAAAGTATTAGCCCCTGAAAGGAAAAAAAAGCAGCTACGCAGCAGATAAGTGAAGTGAGACGTGAACAGTTGCGACAGTTGATGGAGGTGCATATGGAAATGTAAGGAAAAGAAAGGAGGGAAGATGGAGGCATGAAGGTTATCAAACCTCATCAGGATAGAGTTGTTGAATCAGCAGAGGTTACACTGTGAGCTTCAATCGCTGCTGCTGGTGTACTGTCAGTGGCTGCCACTTTAACACACACACACACACACGTCGGCACAGTTCTCTATTTCCATTTCCTTTCCCGTTTTCTCCTCTTCCCCTTTCTCTTCTTGTTTTCCTTGGTTCCATCAATTAGAAGAGAAGCTTTCTGGCAGGTACTGTAGAGAGACCTGGCGTCATACTGAAGCCCAGCTAGTACAAAAAGTGCCGGAAGGGCTGCGTGGCTGATTCAGTGACACCGAGCTGCCACCCTGATTTCCCTGCACCTACTGAAAAAGCAGAACAAGTGATGCTCACAGTGTCACAGTGTTCCCCTGGCCCTACTTACCTCAGTTCCTCTCCTTCATCCTCTTCAGACCTGACTCAAGGATCTCTCTGACATAAATCTTTTGGATTCACATCTGTCTTATTCACCTCCTTAAAGATAATTCAGATAGTTTGATTAAAATATCAATCACAACACATTCATCTATCATGAATATTTTTTTCGACGCGTTAAAGCAAATGCTAAGTGTTATTTGCAATTCCCTCTCTTCTCAACATGGTGCAGATGTCCTGTCGCGCCACTGCAATATAACACCTGAGACACATTGAGCTTGTCACAGCTGGGATGTGTGAAAACTCATGACGTGAATTAGAACATGCGTCAGTATTCTGGAAGACGGCTTCAGACAGTAGAATGGCTCATTAACCTTGTTTCACCTTGACATTTGCCTCGCTGCGGAAAAAAAACATAATGTGGAACACATGCAATAAAGGAATGTATTTTATTAATTTTCTTCTTTTTTGTGCTTACTTAGTGTGTCTCAGATTCTATTTTGGTAACTGAGCAGCTTCACTGTGTTGATCTTTACTCTAAAGACCTTTTTTTTTTTTTTTTAAGTTTTGGCACTTAAAATAATAGGCAGGGTCTCAACAGAGGGAAGCAAACTATACTATATAAATGGCTTGTAGGAAAATAGTAGAACAAACTCATCCCAGTGCCAATTAGAAGTACAAAAGAACTAATCAATACAATTTTTATTACAAATTGGGTCTTATTTTCATAGTTTTTGTCATCATTCTTATCAGTATTAAAAACATTGTATGCCTCAGGTTACAGTAATTGAGATGAAAATTTGGTTTCATTACTAAAAAAAAGTGGGGCACAAAACACTCACAGTCAGACACAGTCACAGTCAAAATTAAAGTTTTCAAACAACACCCCAGGTAAGGCAAACTTGGTTGGCAATAAAGAAAAAATGAAGCTGAATGGAGAAATTATTCCCAAAACTCTCAAACTTTCTGGTTCAACTTTTACCCACTGGAGTTGCCCTGTACAATGAGGAAGTCTAATGAACAATATGAACCTTCTCACTTTTGTAAAGTGCTTAAGTTAATCAGTCTTAACAATGTTATCTTTACTGATGGAAATGATGGCCACATTTATGAAGAGAAGTTGTGATAAACCAAAATTATCCTTTCAATGTTGTTGATGTTGCATAACAATTTTTTATGTCATCAATTATTCATCGAGTCTCTCATACAGCAGCCAAACACAACAGGCACTGCAGTAACAATATGAAGAGAGAAGGGAAGAGGGAGAGAAAGGAAGGAAAGGGGGGTGTCCTCAATATATAATGAAGACGATAAAAACAACTGGAGCAGAATAGATGTTATAAAGTCCACCACTGTACATTAACTCATAACACAATGTTCCCAATAATTGAATTTGGAAACTTTGAAATTCCTAATGCAGCATAAAGTGGAGTGTCACAGAAAACGTTGCTATAGCAGCCAAAGCAGGATGAAGCTCTTCTCTGAAGGTCCACCAGAAAATGTTTACGGATGCTGCACTGAAACAAAAAGGATGCATGTTAGAAAGAGGGGGCTGGTATCATTCACTGGGTAACTCACAAAGCAACAATATACTGTAGGTCTATCTAGCTAGCGGAGTAGCCAAACTGTCAAACAGAGAACACCCTTATCACGCAATAAGGTACCACTAATTCATTTCTTTTGTCTGGACTCATTTTGAATGTGTGTGAAAAACAGATAGGAACAAAATATGCACGGGTTATAGGATGTTTTCACGGACCTACTGGCCTGCTCAAGTCAAACTATCAGTCATTTAATGGCAGGTGTGAAAATAAATCCATTTGCTGATTGTGTTCTACTTAAGCCCCACTACCTTCAGCCTTCCTGCCTCTAATGATCCCTTCAGAGAGATGGAAGGGCTTAAAACACACATGTTACATACACACACACACACGCACACACACACAGTTTCCATCACACTTTATCTGTTCACCTGCTTGTGTGAGTCTTGGTTGACATGAAATGACCTCCCATCTGAAATGACTGAGCAGACTGACGTGGGGGGAAAAGCCAGGCTAATGAAACGGTGTTGAAATTTGTTTTTCTTTTTTCTAATGTTCCTCTATCTTTCTCCCAAAACCTTTCAAGTGCTTGTGAACACTGGATAAGATCAAAGAGTAGCCATCAAAGCCAGATTGCTTCTCTTGATGTTTATCTCCACCCTCACAAGAACCATTTCGAATTACCCAAAACTCTCTCCCTTGGGACCTCATATTCGTCTTATAAGAAAGTCTCTGTCTCGGTTTGTCTCTGTCTGTCTGTGCAACAGGTTCATTTGTAGTTTTGTAGCTTACCCCTTGATTTCCATCAATAGAAGAAGGAAGGCAGCTGTCAAAATTATGTCAGGCTGAGAGTTGGTGGTAATATAGATTTAATCAATAAGACATTAGAGCTGTCGCCGGGATCCTTATGCCTTGTTTTGCTTTATTTATTGGTCAAGATGGATTTCAGAGGTGAAACAGACGGACTAAGTAGATTTAAAAAGTAATGTATTACAATGCTCCCGGACTGACACCGGCTGACGTAACATTGCATAAACGTTTTTCACTGCTTTAGACAACTTAACGAAGATCACACATAGAACCTGTTGTTCTGAAGTGTTCTTGAGCAACATACTACAAGATGAAACATGTCCTGCAGGAATCAATAAAGCAATGCAAGTCAATTCTCATTTCCTTTGTATGTGGGCATGGATATGTAATCAAACCTGTCTTTTGTCAGTGCTTGGGATCTGCTTGAAGAGAGCAGCTGAAGGGGCCAATCAGGGCCTGCCTGTCTGTGTGCTGATTGTCTCATCTGATGAGACTGAGATGTTTGTTACGGGCGCGGCGTGCTTTAGCAGTAGTGATTTGCTGTTGAGTGTGTGTAGATCTGATGTGAAGCTGTCATCCAGCGGCGGTCTTAATGTTCTTTGAAAAAGTTGAAGTTTGTTCTGTTTGTACCTCCGCTGATGATGATGTGAAAGAATGCAATACTGTGTTTTCAGTAGCAGCCACTTGGAGGAGGAAACTCTGATGATGTATGTTTTCTGTCTGTTTAAAGCGTCTTGTTTTACCCTGGGTCGTAATAACCCCTCAGAGGACCCCGAGGCAAAGTGAGCTGCTAGGCCCCTGTTATTCTCCTGTTCTTCCCATACTCAAAATATGTGTTAGGCTGGCCCCAGAATTATTGTGTATGGTAAATGAAACACAAATTAATTCAGAAATATGCAACATAAAAGCTCAAGACTAAGACTAATGAAAGTCTTGAAGCTCTTTGACAAAGCAACCTTTTTCAAGACAGAGCTTTATCATGTCAGTCGATATTGTGCATTGATGGTGCATATTGACAACCTACCGAACAAATTATTAAAACAAAAAACAAACATTATAAACAAAAAATTAAATTACCACAGTCCAATGGACACAAAGTAAGCCTAGAGCTTTTAGTGCCTCTAGAGTCCCCCGGGGCAGTTGCACATTTTACACGGGTAGGTAATCAAATTCAGTGATTTGAGGAAAATGTCACAATAAGGAAACGTTTATTCCAAAATAAAGGATATCCTATTTTATGCTCATCTTAGTGCATATGAGTTCAAAATATAATGGCTCTGATCCCTTTTGTTATGTTTTGCAGTTTCATTTAATGCACGTGCTGCTCTCTGTTCCACACCAGCGAGGTGGAAAGATGAGAGTGAGATGTTGTGAGTTAAGATACTGAATTCAATGTGTACCGTACGCATCAAGTCCTACAAATTAAACAGCAAAATATATAGTCATTTCGAAGAGGACGACACACAGACATGTCTTCTGATCTGTTGTCCCTATCACCATCAACTTGTCATTCCAAAATGTTTTCAAATCACTGTTGAATAGGTTTTTTTTGTGTGTGACAACACTAAGGTTAAGGTTTGGTTAGGTTGAGCCAAAAATGGCTTGTTTACAGGTAGGGAAGTGATGTTTTCAGTTAAAATAAATAATTAAGGTTAGAAAATCTTCATAGTTTGGGTTGAAATGTATACTTCATTAAGGTTAGGGGGCTGTCATCGTTATAGTTACAATAATGATCATGGTAAAGTAAACATAGTGGTCTGAGGTCTGAGGCCAACTCTCACGTTTATTTGCCTCCAACATACGACACCAACAGGTACATAAAACAGTAGAGTACTAACTGATGACTGCCATCTTCCTTCCATTGCACCTATTGTAAATGACTGAACTGGTTTTTATGACTCAGTTCAAATCTCAGTGTGACTTATACTAATACACTTTGCCGTTGCATAAAATGCATTAATGAGAATTAATCAAGTTTGCATCCATCTTCAGCAATCACCAGGAGGATGTGTCCTCATTGTGTTACAGGAAGCAATCAATGTGTGTGTTTATATGAGATTAACTTAAGCATCAACACAAGTCTAATGACTTCATCATTGTGTGCTCTGACCTCATTAAAATGCCCCCTAACTTAATTAATGTGTGCGGCAACCTCATTACAAATCTCCATGACCTCATCATAGCGCCGTGACAACCGGGCTGTGTGACTATACAGTGAGCAAAAAATCTTGTTGACCATTGCTGCAGTCACTGTAAGGTATTATTCTGAGTGTATCTAGTGGCTTAAACATTTCAGTGGGATCACTGATATTGACTATAATATTATGTAACTAGAAGGCCCAAGAGTCCATTTACTTTACACACAGACTTGGCAGCATCGCCAAAGGCTTTCTACAACACTGTCTCCAGACCGCGATACATGACCACCCACAAGTACGCGCAAATGTGGATGATAATGTTAATCACACTCAGCTCTTCACTCTCCCAAATGTTGAAAACCAGTCTGTTACTACTTCAATGTCATGAACTTATTACAAATAAAAAAACCATAAAGGCATTTCTGTCTTTTTTCACGCAGAAAAATCTACACTAAATGTTTGAGGCATGGTGCAGCACGTGCTTTCACAGTCTTCTGACTTCATACTCAGTGTGGGATGACCATATGGTGCAGAGTCCATATGGATGCTAAATATACACCATATAAACCTCATGTTAACATAATAAATGATGATGTAAACTCTAAGGCTTCTGGTGTACATGTAATTGTAGAAGAAATACTTCAGAGAGACGAGGTGCACTTTTAGGTTAGATATTTAAGGTTTCTGGAGAGTCAGGGGCTGATGAGTGGATATCTTTAATCATTCAATTTTTGTGTTTTGATGTGAACATCTTGCCAGTGTGGTGAGAAGTCACAACTCCACAGCAACTTAAGCCGATCTCTTACATGAGTCTGTGTAAAGGAGCCAAATGTTGTACATTGAAACTTGTCAGTTGGCTTCCAAACAACACGAAGCTACGAATTTTCACATTATAAAGTTGATAGTATTTGCTGTGTGTTTTTCCTCTTTTGCTTTCTTTGGGTTCTCTCCAAACACAGGCTTTTGTATTGTGTGCCTGCTTGGATCTATAGCTGCCTGTTGCATTTATGCCTTTTGTCTCGTGTTAACAGCTGCAGCTTCTGTTTATAATAATGATGTAACTGTCATTTGTCCACTTGTACTACAATTATGGCAAATATTCAGCATTCACGTTTTAACCTTTCTTGCTTGTGTGGATCACAGTGTGAACTTCAACATGCAAAACAGTTCAGTGTTGTTATCTGCATCAGCCACAATAAGCAGGGTCTGTTGTCATTATCCCCTGAGACATGTCACACATGTGGATTCCTTCTTAACAGCTGTGCGTTTGTTCATGTCTTACTTTCTTGTATGTCTGTGCATGAACATACATGCTCGTGTGTGTGTGTCTGTAAAGTGTGTGTGTGTGTGTGTGTGTGTGTGTGTGTGTGTGTGTGTGGGAGAGAGGTGAAGACTCACTGCTGTGCTTTAAATTGCTGATACCCACAATGCCACAGCACAACACCTGCCAGATGATGCGGTTGGAAAACTGCTGGACATAGTCTCAAAGAAGGGCAGCCATCTGTTCCCACCTTCTCACACTATATTTGTGTGTGTGTGTGTGTGTGTGTGTGTGTGTGTGTGTGTGTGTTTAGAAACTCTTATCCATTTTGCTGTCTCTGTGTGTTTCAGGTAAAGAACCTGGACCGATAAATTAGGAACGGAGACGGAGAATCGGACTGAAGATGCTGTCGTCATTGTTCACTGTGCTGCGGACCTTCACTGAGCTGTAAGACCAACACTTTCTTCCATTGTCTAGAATGTTTATATTGATCAAATACCTCCAGGAGCATTTAAACTTCTAGCAAACATTATATTATCACTACGTCTAAAAAGTGATTTGTTTTAGGTAAGAAATGATTTTGAAAGAAAAGAGCTACAAAATGTGCCTAACCTAGTCTTAAAACATCAGAGGGCTGCAAGACTTGTGCAAGCTGTCAGATGTTTACAGGTTATACACTGCACAGTTATACGCCTACACACTTGCTGTACACACCATGTCAGCCCTTGTTATACTTTAAAATAATGAAAAATCTTCCCCTAAAATCAATCCTATCCTTTTTCTGGTGCTTTGAAAGGGATATCCTTTTTAATCCCTATTAGTAGATTTAATGAGGTCGAGTGAGCTGACTGGGTAAAGTCTGATTAATGCCTGGCCCAAATGATTCAGACAATTGCTCATCCAAGTTAGGTCTAGATAAATTCAGGGTTACAGTGCATGGTTGAAAACCCTTACACAATCCCCCTACTGTTCTGCATCTTGTCCAGAGTCGCATATGAACAGCCGAACAAACCAGGTCCTCCTCTGCCCACCGCTTGCTCCTTGGTTTGCGCAACTTTTTTTGCTAGCTGCTCCTCAGCATATAGTCCCCCTACCTCCCAAATCTGACTGACTGTGGTGTCCGTGATTTTCTGTAACTCACTCATCTTGAGGCAAACCACTTTTCCCTCCTCTTTTTTTTCTCAATAAGCTCTTCATTGTTAACATGGTGAACTATCTGTGCCCAGGTTCTGCAGGCAGGTCGGTTCTGACTCTCTGTGTTGCACAGTACAGGCTCATGGTCCTTCTCTGTTACCTTCACCTGTATGTCCTGTATGTCGACACAGAGATCGATGCATACTGCGTGGATGGCTTCTTTTGTATGCTGTTGCAGCTGTTTATGGGCTTCCTCCAGCCTGTAGCTGAGATCCATATTGATTGCATATTAGACAGCTGATGAAGGAGATCCTGGTTTGTCATCTCTGCTACTTTTCCAGTCTGGTTCTGCTTCACAAAATCATTAACCTGGGTTTTTAAGATCCTCAATGGATTTTTTTTGTTGGTTTTAAGGCTTCTCCCGTTGCCCTTCAACAGCTTCAGCTTGGGAGATTGCTGGGAAATTATGTGTTATTTTACCCCGGAGTAGATCAAGGGCTGCAGTTAGGGTTTCAATTTTGGTTTTCAGCTTGGCTCTTTCAGATGGGGTCACATACACATGTCTTTTGCCTTATTTGTGTGCAAACAGATAAGGTGAATCATAGAAATATTTTTGTTTTTGATAGTTAATATAACATTGGTTACCAAATTACAGCTATTTATATAGAATTATAGTAGCCGTGTGTATGCAAAACTGTTGCCTGTTATTCCTTTGTCATTTCTTTCAATAAGTTTGATGCAGTTGGTTGTCTTTCCCTTGGATAAGGCTGTGTAGAGGTGACCGTGAACGAACAGTGCTTGCAGTAGGTAGATGCCAACTCGCTCATTTTCTTGTACTTGTACTAATAATTTCCTGACTTCTCTAGAGATTCACTACTGCATGCAAAAGTCTTGCGTTCCATATCTTCACATCTTGCTGAGTGCTGTTACTGCTGTTCGCTTCATTTTACACTTGATGTAGACTCTTAATTCCAATAAAAACTTTAGCTCCTTTTGTGCCCCTAGCTGCTTCCTAGACATTGTTACTGATGAAACTGTAATCATTATTTACCCCTGCTAAAAATGTCTATTAGCCTAAAACACTTTTTTAGGTTTGACTAATTGCATTTCTTTGAACATCACTGTCAAGTGTTTAACTGATATGTAGTGCGTGGGTATTCTGGAAGCTGTTATTAAGCAAAGAGTAACAATGCTGGGATCCACTATATTTTTCTATTCTTCTTCACATTTTTTGTGTTAGAATTTTATCAGATATCTGCAAAATCCTATCCATTTTTCTGTTTTTGTTGCTTTTCTGTGTCACTATTTTCAATGACACACTCTCTTCATAGGGATCAATATGTTTCAGTTTACATTGTCTGAACCCATCAAGATGAAATACTGTAGCCACGTTGCACCACTAAGGGATTTTCCCCTCCCACCACATGGGGGCACTCTTTTTTTGCTGCACCCCATTAACATCTGTCTCCGGTCCAGGGGTGATTACAATGCGTAATTGCCACAATTTATCATAAGGGCCTGAGCCGGTGTGCCCCAGGGACTCAGGTAAGAGAGAGGGAGAAAAATGAAAAGCCAAGCACTTGTGCATGTGCTGGGACTGCTGAGGCAGTGAGCTGGTCATAAAGCACTAATGGATGTCAGGCTGCTGAGAGAGCACAGGCCTCCGAGAGACACCTCATCATCAGCAACAGCACCGATGTCTCAACAGCACGGCCGGCATAACAGGTGCCACAGCCCTGGAGTCAGACAGAAAAAAATAAATGGCATAGATGTTGAAAAGAGTGCAAGCATTGTGTGTGTTTTTTTATGTAATATTAGAAAGAAGGTGGAGGAGCAGGACAGGATGTTTTGTTATCAGTAACTTCACATTGGCAGCAGCTGAGGTTGAAATAATGTGCTGTGGGTTGTGCAGCTGTCGGTGATTTGTTTTCACTTTCTGGGGAAATGACAGTGTCCATTTTTTTCCTCCGACTTTTGTGTCATTTATGTGGGCCAGCAGTTGGATAGGAAAACACTATAATGCATGCAAGCAATAGTAAAGATGAGAGCAATATAAACTTTTTCAGTGAGCACTGGATGGACAGCTTTCACCTGAGTGCCGTAGCTGTCATTCTATGTTCAATACATTCATGGATATAGTAGAGGATATGAAATCCTTTAAAATCATAATCATGTTTTGATTCCAATTTAAGTGAAGAATAAAGATAATATTGAGGGAAAACAACACTTGACCTAAAACAACCTTGAACTCTCTGTGGAAAATACGAAAAACCATCAGCATGAACAGCAGCATCATACAGATGTTGAGATCAAGCTTCAGGGGAGCGCTCTGAAAGACAGAGGTGATAAATGATGAAGGGCATCAGAAACACCTGCTTTAGATGCTCTGAGATTTATCCGGCTGAATCGCCTGGGACAGACTGAAGTAGAGCAGAAGATAATTGTAGGTCAAAATGTACTTTGGGAAGAGAACAAGTTGGATGTGTACGGGTGCACAGGTGCTTGAATGTGGTTCATTTGTCATCACTGGTTGTTATGTGTGTAGACAAGTGCTGAGCACATACACAGTGTTGATACAGGCTGTAATCAGTGGTAGTGTACTAGGAAAAGCACAAATGGAAATCTAGGATGTCACACTCTGCACGGCACTAACACACCATTTTTTTTTTGTGGAAAAAGGTAGAAATTGGTCTAAATCTTGCATTAGATTACATTTTGTCATCTTTTTTTAAAATCTAATTTTCTTCTTTCTTTTTTGTAACCTGGATCCAAATATTTGAAATCACTTGTCGTCTTCAATAATTCAAGTATAATAGTGAATAATAATAATAACTATAATGAAAGAATGAAGTCAAACGAAAAGGAAACGAAAAAGTTCTTTCCGATTGTCAAGTTTATCACATAAGAGGGAACACGATTACGCCTTGTCTACACAGGAGTCAGGTTTTTTTAGTCATCTGTCTCATGCACCTGTGACAGAACAGATACATGCCTATTATATTCAATCCAGCTGCCCACACAGTACATGAAACAGCTCAGGTGTCAGCTGAGCCATTGGACATTTTTACCCTTTAATGTCCCCAACAACCTCTGTAGTGTCATTAGCTGCTCTTCTGATTTTTTTTAAGACACGTGAAAGCTTAAAAAATCATGAGTGGAACATTTACTGACGTATTTTATGTTGTAGAATATAAAAATGCCTTGAGCTTGTGTTAACCACAGACTCATTCCTGTAGCACTCTGTTTCAGTTTGCACCAAAGTAGTGGGCTGACTGAAAAACCATCATTGCCAACCCCTAGAGCCATACAGCTAGTATGGCTAAAACACAATAAATTTGACAATGGCAGGGCATTTAACTTCATATCTGACATACACAGATACTCAATCCTGACCTGCAGTGCCCCAGTCATAAAACGTTTCAACCATTATGTTGCATTTGCTAAATAACTGCACATTGCCTTTCGCCTAACACGAGCTCACAGCCTGTTAAAGTCTAACCTTGCCCTCAATTGTCCATTAGCCAACAGTAGCTGATATTCCCCAAGGAAAACATGTTCAGTATCTGGTGTATTACCGGCTAGACTGAAGTCAGCACTCTTTTTGTATATGTAGCAGAAATCCTGAGTCAAGCATTTGGCACACGGTATTCATTCATTGAGAACAATCTATACAGATACTATACAGCTACTTCAAGCTGAACAGAAAGACAGTTTTACTCAGCAGTGATCCCATATTGCATGGCACCCTCGCTTGATGTTCTAGGATCTGTCAAAGTCATTTGGGGAAATGGCCACCAGTGCTAAAGAGAGTGTGCCTGCTTTTCCTTGTCGTAAACACGAAATGGACTCAAATCAAGAGCTCTTCATGTATGTATGCAGGTAGGCAGGGTTGTAGTCGTTGCTAGGTGTGCAGGTGTCTGATGTTGCAAGCATGTAATCTGTGCTCAGGGAGCTACGTCTGAAGTAGACTAATCAGAGGGGAAGATGGGGCTTGTAACAGCAGGTGTAAATCAGCAGCGATTTTCTTTCTGTCTCTTTTTCCTCTCTTCCTCCGCCTCTCTCCATTTCTCTCTTTGGATGAATGAGCTCACTATTAAGCAGAACAATGCTAATGGCCCTGCGCCTTCCAACCATGGAGCCCTTGCTGGGCTCAGGCTTTATCTGGCTTCTTTGCTCTCAGCTTCTATGTCCTGTCTACATCTCCAATTCTGCCTCGCTTTCCTTCATGCATGAAGGGTTAAGTTCTTAGATATTTGGCAGTATACCTGGATCAGAGTGTCAAACAAGGGATCAGTGCATGATGGTCAGACAGGCTGTATTTCTCTGTAGGCAGTGGGCAGTTTTCTTTAAGCCCTTGGTTTTGCAGACTGTTTCTGCACTTATGTCAACTCTCTACTGTAAAATGTTTTTGTGTTTTTACTGTATGGAAAAAAACATTGATTTTGAGGAGAGGGACAAAAAGAGTGACTTTGACTTTTCAAGTTGATTGTGGGAGGTGAGAAAGGCTCAGTTCTGAGTGTGGTGCCAACATCACACCTCTCAGTTTGCCACCAGGATCAAAGAAACTGTTTGGAAACTGTAGCAGCAGATCAGATGCACTGAGTGTGATTTATTTGTTCCTAGAAAAGCCATGATACGGTGTCTTGGAGGGCCCAAAACAGGAGTTGGCAACGTTTTCACACGAGAGGGTGAAGGAAGTAATGTTGAGATTAAATTACATTTAGTATCATCAGGGGTGTTGTCAGGCCAGTCGAGTAGCTGTGGCAAGTATCCTCATTTCATAATCCTCTCTCTCTTCTTAGTTTGGGGACTTGTTTGAGTGAAGCACTGAAGGCAGAAGGCTGAAGATCAGCATCTGGTCTGATGGAGGACCAGGCTGGGAAAACAGTCACACTGACTGGCACAGAAACTTGTGGAAAAGGGTCTATACGTGATCATATTAATGCTAGCACTAACACAGCTTTATGTAGTGAAGGAAAGCATTTTTATCTTGGCCATTCTCACTCGACATAGTGTCCTACTGTAGCGAGAACAGACGAAGCAGAAATGGTACATCATATATATTTCTGGCCATCTTTACCTTTTCTGTAGTTTTTGTTTTTTCTTTTTGCATTGGAATAAATAAATTGGCCTTGCAGTATTTATTTTAAACTAGGCTGAATAACTAAAAACTATAGTAGAATAGCTGAATATTTTTATTTTTTTTAATTTATTTTTCACCATAAAATTGTTTTAGAGACTCCATGCTGGCCAGCCTTGTCAGGTTGCCAGTCGAGGGTGTCCCAGGTTTGTCTGGTGAAAAAGTTTAACCTGGCTTACCTTTTGTCACAACGCAATGCAGTGTCATCCAGTTGGCCAATACATGCAGGCTCACATTCCTGACGGATTACTTTTTAACTATAACTATACATTTCTACTGTTTAACTCACCCTCATCATGTGAAATATAAAACAATTACTGCTGTAATAAATTTTCACACTTGTAAAATCCTGTCTTATAGTATTATAAACAGTAAATAGTGCATTGTTTTGCCACTTGAGATACCTATGGAGTCGCAGATCAGCTACTCAAACTGGACTTCCAGGGTTGTATTTCATGTTTCTCTGATACCTGAAGATTGAGATTAACTTTATTGTTTAACAGAGTGGGAAATTTGTCTCGGGCTCTTCATCCATGCTGCAGCCATAAAAGTAAAACCAACATTTAATACAAAAAATATACAGATGTTTTGATAAATATCAAACAGGGTTCATAAATAAGCGCAAGTGTAAAAACAACATCTTTGGGATATATCCTCTGTGGAAAGCTAAATGTTTACAGAATTTCATATCCAAGACAATAATAGATAATATAAGTGACACTGTGATTAAACTATATTGGATCACAATACTGCATTTTACTGTAGGGAGGGTAAAATCATTAATAGTGATCTATAGTGTTTGTACAGTGTCAGGTAATGGAGGACCCGTGTGACAGTAGCATATAAAGGGCTGTCTGCAGAGCTGCAGGCCAGGCCAAGCTTGCCACATGGAAGAGCAGGGATAATGAGAAGCAGGACTGAGGGTCATTAGAAGCAGAGTGTGTTTTTCACACTGGTGGCTGCCAGTAGAGTTTGCTTACAAATGTGCGTGTGTGTGTCTGTGTGTGTGTGTATGAGGGGTGAATGGGGTTCTGTGTTCGGGGATGAGCAGGGGCCATGACCCTCAGTTTTATTGTTATTCGGGGAACAGAATTTTTTTTAACAGTGTAGTTAGTTCATCGAGTTCATTGAGTTCACTGAGTGATTGCAGTGCTGTTCTGAAACCCTTTTTTAGAAGTGCTCTTGTTCTCTCGCGTTCAGGCCCCTCTCTATCATTTCAAAAATGTCTGTGTCTCAAATGTGTATTTGCATCTTAGGTGCTGCTGGTGATAGGTGCTGGTGAAGGCTTTTAACAAGAGAGCAGGGGGGAACATTTGTATTCACATTACTGGCATGTTAACATACTGTTTAGATACTCTGAACTCTGAAGCACAAGCAACACAAAACGGATATGAGGACACACTGCATAAACACACATAAGTATATATGTACCCGCACACAATGACACACAGCCCAGAATGCTTCAGCAGATGCTGTGTGGTTGTAGGGATCAGATGGACACTGTTGTATCTGTACCGAAGGAGACGGAGTTGTGGTTTTAGACGGTAGGACGCCTGAGTAAATCTGGCTTCAGCCATCTGCCCCAGCATCGCTCTGCACAGACCGGCTCTAAGACCGTTCTGCACACGGTTATGAAGGAGTCATAAGGAGTTTTGGAGCACTCTGAAAAATGCAGTGTCAACAAGTCTGAGAATTGTTTAAAAGTTTCAGCGTCATCCGACAAACAAAGCAGCTTCATATTTAGCAGTTTAGCAGAGAAGTATCAATCTTCTCTTTTAACAGAAGAAAATGAAAAGGCATATTTCCCATAATGTACAATGATTCCTTTAAGAGGATTTAGCCCTTTTATAAGCTCTAATATGTGGCGCTTATTTGATTAATTTTAGCAACATCAAACATTCACAACATGTGAGCCATAGGCCTTTTTCACAGCAGACATTTGACTTATCAAAGTAAGAAAGTCACATTTATTACTATTACCATTAACAGTGGCTCTGTTATTTTCAAGTGTCCGTGTGAGACATGACAGTGTGACAGTGAGTCAGCATGAACCATACCAGGACCCTGAAACTGAAGCAGCTAATTGGAATTCAGCCATCATTAATTTTACTATTTATGCCTGTGCTTTTCCTTCTGTGACATGTCAAAATGTCCTCAGGGAAAAGTCGTTATTAGGTTCCTTGGATGATAATTAAGAGGTGAAGACCTGTTATGATGAGCAAATTAGACTAATTGTTTTCCCTCTTATATTTATAATAAAAGTCTCAAAAGCGGTCATGACAAAGTCAGAAGGAAAATAAAAATAATAAATAAAGGAAACGTACAGTGAAGGGGGTCTCGAGCCAATTTAGCTAAACTACAGCTCAGGAAGTGTCAGCTCAGTGCACCAGTTGACTGAGACAAACTGTTAGCTTACAGCCAGCAGCCTCTCCCACAGGCGTCTCATTCATGACCTTTCAAATGATTGCTGATTAGGAGCACTCAGCCGCCTCCAGCGAAGAGAAAAGGGAAGCAGGAGAGCAGAGGAGAGGTGGAGGAGGGCCATCCTATCTAAACAACAGTGTGTGCTGCGAGTATTTTCATTCCTTGTTTGCAGTCTTTCCACTGGGCTGAACACACACCCTGCTGATAGAAAAGCATCAGTCACTCAGTTAAAGTGTTTCGTCAGCAAACACTGACTGTTTCACTGTCAGGGTAGTTGCACTGCTATATCATGAAAAAATTACTGCATCAAATTTTATACAGTTTATATAGTGAGTATACATCAGGAGGTCATACTGTTGTATAAAAGGCTCTTTTATACAGCTGAATACATACATCTGTTCTTATTGTAGATAGAGGATATTACATACTTTATATCAGTTTGATAATTGAGAGACACTAAGAGTTTCAAGCCCCTTTTTCCCTCTAAAGCATCTATTCTTGGAAAATCCAGAGCAGACGAGTCATCAGTGTATAAATATGGAAACGTGTCTCCAACAAATTGCATTTTTATACCACTGAATGATTTTGCCTAATATGTTTTGGAGGAAAAATAATTGCTGCATGGATTATGGTTGAAAAAGTAAACATGTCACGTCTCATGTACCCACGCATAACCACCATAAAAATGTGGCTTGTGCCTCGTTGCCACAAGCAGATATCATTGGAAAAACAAAGGAAATAGTGAATGTTTTGTTGATGCGTTCAGTATTGACATATTGCAACTCCTCTGATGTGTTCTTTGAAAACATGTTGATTAAAGAATATGTGTGGTTGAATTTATTTTCCACATGTTGATTAATAATTTGAGGAGACAAGGCTGAATGTGTGAAGCTGGAGAAAAAGTCAGACAACGTGATCATGACGGGCCACAGCTGTAAATTCTGGCTCCCTGACGACAGGACGACATTATCCATAATCTTCATGTGTTTCAGGGGCCCGTCAAGCTTTGGTCCACCTGAATTATTCAGGGTTTCAACCTCATCCAATCCCTGGTTGCATAATCTATGTGGCATCAAGTTCATATATATGGAACTTGTGTGGTGCTTATTCATATTCATGAAGGTCTAGTAACCATGTGTGTGCTCAATGCAAAAGTCAGTTTAAAGTTGAAATTCACAAAACCTTTGTAGAAAGTTTTCATAGACTGTTACCTGCACAACTGTGGGTGTGTGTGTGTGTGTGTGTGTGTGTGTGCGTGTCTTATTTTCTCACTGTATGGGAGGACAGACAAAATAATGATATTCAGTATTATTCCTGGTCTGATGTGGCTTTTTCATCCAGGTTATTTCCTGCTCTGCTTAAAGTTGCCATTTTTAGACACACAAGACTTGATACATCACGTGCAACCTCTCTGCCTGTTCATCACATCATTGTGGGGACATGAAACAGCTGATCACTGATATTCACTACACTGCTCTCTTTTCCAAGTTTTGACTACACAAACCAAAGCAGAAAGAATGTCATCATAATAAAAAAAAAAAAAAAGGTCTCCAAGGTTTACCCTCATCCCACTTCCGTGGCAGGGATGAAGAATACTGTATACCCAGTAAGTATTTACTGAAACATGAAAGCCCATTACCAGGCCATATCAGATGGGAACAAGAAAAAAGAACAAGCAAAGGGGCAAAAACAAATAGAGCTGAGGAAAGAGGGTGGATGTGTGATGAAGCAGTGAGGAGGGGGACTGAAAGAGAGAATGAGTCAGCAGCAGGAGCAGCTTTCGCTTACTCCCTCTCTAAGGACAGATGTTAGGCTTAGATTAATATTCCCACTCAGAGTTTATTCATCTGTGCTATCCCCACCCTTTCCAGGTGATTTCATGCCTCCTGAGCAGCCAGAAAGGCCCTTTTTCCGGCAGCCGCGAAGTCCGACCTGTCACAGATTTTAATAAATGATACTGATAAACCAGGCTTGTGGGGACGCAGTGCAAGGCTGGGCTAAATTTAGCCCCTACAAGGAGCAAGCATTGATCCACACTGTTTACGCCTCTCCTGCGCCATTCTTAGCTTTTCCATTTCTTCATGAATGTTTAAACTGTGGAAATCTTTACCACTAACGCCTCTTTCAGAGCAGTCATAATTCACTCACAGCCACTCGTGTGCAAGTTGTTCTGCACTACAGGCAGCAGCAAACCAGTCATTACAGTTGCCCCCATTCACTGTGGTCTTAATTGATCACAGATTTGATAGGTTGCGATGAATTATGAATCACTGTTTCCACCGACATCTGAAGGTGGAGTTCTGTGTCCTTTTTTCTCAGTCCGCAGGTAATTGAGTGGGCTTTAGAAATAAGGTATGAGTCTGTGATATTGATCTGCTGGAGGTCATTTCCTAGCCTGAGAATGGTTGATCAAATTTCAGACGTGTGACTGTGCGCACACCTGCCATTACGTGTGTGTGTGTGTGTGTGTGTGTGTGTGTGTGTGTGCGTGTGTGTGTGCGTGTGTGTGTGCGTGTGTGTGTGCGTGTGTGCGCGCATGCACACACGTGGAAAAGTAAGACAGAGCAAGTACAGTTCAATCTCCAGCCATTTTCCTTTGAGCCTGGACCATGAAATCTTCACACATGAATGGATTACCTTGCGTCTGATAATTATCTTGTAATTGCAGATCCAGTTCTTGTTCTCACCTTCGCCCCAACCCAGCTTCACCTACAAATTCTTTGTTCTCTGCCATCTGATACTTCATTTAATTCCTTTACCTCCCCAAGTTTGTATTCTACCAACCTCTGTTTTCACCGGGGCTGAGTTTTTAATTTCACCTAATTACCTCCTCCAACAAAGGTAAAAGCTTTTGTTGTTACTCATCTCTTTCCTACTGAGCTGCACGGAACTCCCACAGATAGATGTGTTTTAAATGTGATGGATTTTGCCCGGCTTTGCACAGCTGATTCAGGTCTACAAACTTATTTATTATTATTATTATTATTATTATTATTATATATTTCTTTTGCACATGCATGTCTTTTTTCATCTTAAAGAGGTTTTTCTTAACATCTGGGAGCATCTGTTAGACAGTGTCATGACAGTTGGATCACTTTGGACTTTTGTTTCTCCTACTGTGAGTTCAAAAAGATTCGGTACTCCACAGTGATTATCTCCATCAGAGCCACATTTCCCTCATGTTTAGCGGCTGACGTGTAACTCTCTCTTAATTACACAAGCGCTGCCCACAGACGACATATTTAATCTTTTAAAGACAGACCTTTGACTCTCAATAATCCTTGTTGCTGTTATAGTGCATAGTGCTCCATAATTTTAGCATGTCCTTAACCTTCACTGGTTCTCTTGCCAGTCAGAAGCAATAATTGAATTGTGGAGTCAAAGCACCTGGTAGTCCATTTGTTCTCCATGTTAATTGTGAGTGTTAATTAGGTTCTGTCTTGATGTTGACAATGTTTCCTCTGACACTTGTGCCTTAAAGCGAAGGTCAGACCAATAATGACCGAACAGGTTTTCACCCTCAGTGGCGGCCTCATGCTGACTGATTAAAATTTAACGAAGAAAAGACGCTTTTCACTCATTTTCACTGTTCAGTTTTTGACAGTGAGTCAGAGAGGTGTTGATTCAATCCCATGACTGTTTTCCAGGCTGCACTTTGTGTTGCTGTGTTGTGTTGAACTAGACATTTTGAGGTATGTAGGCGGACAAAATAACACAAACACATGCACACTGCATTACTGTTCCTTGGAGTTACATTATACTTTAAATGTGCTCACATTGTTTTGCCTCATGACAAAATTTGTTTTCAGGAACCGGCACACATATGATTAGAAACTGAAATATATCATTCTTGAGTTGGGTTAGCGTTTTCAAGAAACAACTACTAAAACAATTCACATCATGCTGGGTTCAAACATGTAGGGGCTATCTCTAAAAATAAATTAGAAATACAGAGTGAGGAGGAGGAGGATATTATTGTACTATTATTGCACAATTTAAAAGACAATTAAATGTGGAAGGAACATTTTATTTGCAGGTTATAAACTCCTTTATAGACTGTTTTTATTAGTTATGACCAAGAACCTCATTCCTATTAATGTCCAATCACAAAACTGGCAGATGATATTTAATGCCAAATTGGGACCAACGTGTCACCCAACTGATATGTCTTCCATTAGTGTATATTGATTGTATGCGTGTTCTTTGTCAGCATTTGTTTTTCCTTCCTGCTAGATTAAACAGTCACACAGGCCATGTCTGTGGGGAAGATTAGGGTGGACAGACTCTAATCAACTGCTAAGGGTGGCCAAAGTGATGGACTGACAGAATGACAGAAGGTTTTACATTCAGAGCAGGAGAAGGGGAGGAAGAGTAGCAGGGAGAGATGTACAGATAGAGACGGAGAGATTATACCGAGTCTTCAGGAAATCAATTCAACCTGCTGCTCAGGTTTTCAATGAGCTTTGCAGCTTAGTGATCTGACAGTGAAGTCTTGACTCAGTGATGTTGCAGTCAAATACTTGTCATAAAACCACAAGGAGACGTTGTGTCATCTTTTCCAGCCTCTCAACATTGCATTGTGTTCAGATATTCTCTCCACTAAGCCTAAATCAAGGTGACCTGAAGGAGTTTTTTTCCCCCGTACACATATATGAATACATGTCTACTGATATTCTCATCAGCATTAAATACAACTTATTATATCATTACCCAGCAGGCTTGTCACTGACTTGGCTCGAACAAAGACTCTGGCTGCTTCTGGCCCAAAACCTGCAGGCATCTTCCCAGCAGCAGACCAGAAACACAATCTGTCACCACCACCAACTCCTACTGTAGTACAGTACAGCTCCGTGCTGCTATCATCACCTCTCCCGCCATCCTCCATCTCTCACCAGCCTTTAGCATTCCCTCCTACAGCATTTACTGCTCCAGCTCCAGTGTCCTGCCCTGCTCAAACCACCTACCCATCCCGATCATCCTATGTCCCTAATACTATGCCCTGCACACCACTCTGCTTCCACCATCTTTCACGTCATTCGTCATCTTCCTATTCAGCAGTAAGTTTAAGATTTACATTAAGATTTAAGATGACATAATTAAGAAAATATTATATAATATTAAGAAAATACAAGCAGCTAAAAGCAGCAGAGCAAACATCAGGGCTGCTTCTGTCGCCATTGTTTGGATTAAACATAAAAGAAGAGGAGAAAGGAAAAGAGTTAAGACTAAGGAGAAAACAAAAACATTTTTCAGGTAGAAAATTGAATAAAAACAGAGGATATATGTTAACATGACATATTTGAAAATATGAGTTTTCGATCAACAGCCCTGGCCTTTCTTCGCTTTATTGTGTCACCCTCCGATATTAAAATGCCACAGCAGAAGGAAAACAATGATATTGTGTCTGTATATTCATTCATAACACATTTTAACACAGAACAATTCAAGAAGTATTAGTGTGTGATTGTAGCAATATGCCACTTCAACAAAACAAAAATATGGAGTAAAGTGCATTAGTACCACTGCATAGCCGAACACAGCTGTATAAGACTTTTTGGGGCTTTAGGGGGAGCTGCGCAAAGTCTGATGAATTGCCTCAAATGATGTCACTTGAGTCAGCGTTGGTTGGGGCTGAAAACTACAAGTGTGAAAATGAAAAAGATCTGAAGGTGTGTGGTTGGAGAGAAGCGAGCTCACCAGATCTCTGCACCTCTGCAGCTCTGTTGGAGGCTAGCATCTCAAGGCTACTCAAGCTGCTACTAGCATAACACACCTGAACCATCTGTGGTCCAGTTGCATTGTGGTTAATGTAGGTACGAGGTTTTGACAAGGAAGAAGAGTGTGTGGTAGAAAAAAGCTGACTGTCCATTTTGAGTCTGGCAGTGTTATAGGAGTGATTTGCTAAATCAATAGAGTACTCTGTTTTTTGTATGTACCTTACCTACTGATAACCTAATGCATAATGTTGTGTATTTTAATACACAGTATTAAAGTAAGAACAATATCAGGGGCGCTAGTGTAGATTTCAGCAGGTATTAAGGTGCAGTATCCATATTGAGAAAGATTATGACAAACCCTTTGTATATTGTGGGCCTCTATATTTTGGTTTTGTTCAATAAACTGAAAAGAGACCCAGCGCTCATGCAAAGCCAATGACTCTCACTATCATTAACCTTTTCATGCGTTTATAATGATCAGGTCCTGTAATCATAAGTTTCCATTATGATGAGAGCACAGGTGGAAAGGAAGATAGATGGAAAGGTTAAACAAAAATAAATCTGGAATAACTGAGGTGAGCAGGGGCTGTGATTACTCTGATTAACAAGGCCATTACCCTAAAATTGCTTCCCAGAACAGACTGTCAGCTAGTAAATACTGTGGTTCATGTTCACAGGTACCTGGCACTGTCTGTTAGTCATGTATGTGTGAGTCTCAGGGGTTTTGAGTGAAAATGGTCATTGGTTTGCATCTTGTAGCATTTCAAAGGAGAGCAGTTTAATATTTTTGCTAGAGTAAGGTCTGGATATAGCCGCTGTTAGTAAGTGTAATGGCAACAGACTGCTGCAAGGCTACTCTTTATCCTGACCTGGTCCAGATGGCAAGAATGGGTCCACATCCAGTTTCCTGATCTAACTACAGCCCTGATTCAGATGGGAGGCCAATATCTACCTGCCCCAAGCCACCTCCTTATTGTCTGGTTGTTGTGAGGGGAAAAACTGAGCAGCTTCTCTGCTGTTGATTGTTGGACGCTGTGGAGCAAATTGTGTCTAGAAATCTCATCAATGGACATGATATTTGAAAACATCTTCCAAAAGGGCAAAGGATTTGTTTGACCAAGGGCTGCAACTAATGATTTGTCATTATCAATTAATCTTGCAACTATTTTTTGACAAATTTTTGAGTCTATGAAATGTCAGAAAACCAGCTGAAACCAAAGAATATGTGACAATTTTTTACAGATTTTTGGTGGAAAAAAGAACTGAAATGACTAATGGATTAAAAAAAATATTTTTTATAATATAATATTTTTATTTTATTTATTTTTCTCAGGCAACTTATCAATTATTCGACTTAATGTTTCAGCTCTGGTTGGATCTGTTTAAGCATCTCTCGTTTCTTACCCTCAGTGAGGACAGGGTTTGGCCAGAGATGGAAACGCACACCAACCTCCAGTAGAACATCATTACATCAGATAAATGATAAAATATCAAAAGCTGTGTGAAAATGACCTTTGAAAAATGTTCTATTCCTGTGCATTTTGAATACTTGACAGAATTAAAATGTATAATGTATAAAACGTGAGAATATGAGTGGGGTGATCCCTGGTCCTTTTTTGCTTCTAACTCTTCTTGACTGAGGCAAATTGTGGCTTATCATAAACCCAGTTGATAACTTCACTTAATGCCAGCCAGAAGACAGGATTGTCTTCACCATTTTATAATATAATTCTCTGTTGGTTTTATCCTCATGCACAGAACTTTTCAGACTTCTGTCAGTAACTTTTAAATATCAATTTGTGGAATTTGACCTTAGTGGGGCTTGTTACAGTGTTTATTGGTGGAGTTTGGAGAACTGGCTCATCCAACACTGCACTACAGACTAAATAAATGCATATCTCAGTTTAACAGTAAACTGTACGTTTTGTCTTTTCTCAAATTAGTTCTATTCTAAAAGGCTGATTTAAGTATTTGTTGTCATATTTTTATCAGAGCACTGCTTATCTTTACTTGACAACACAACCAAATGAGTGTAAAAAGTGAACCACTTCTTTTAATATAACAGCTATATTTTTTTTTCAACCGCTGTGATCCAGACATCCAAGCAGAGGCACATGAACTGAGCACACTAACTGCAGGTAGGATTACATGCTGGTTGCAGCTTTTACCGACCTTTACTTATTTACTCACCCACCCCACCCCCACCCCTCCAAGTTGAACCCTTTGCCCTCTTGACGTTCTATAAATACCATTTCACATCACGACTGCTCAGATTCATCATCATACCTTCTCCTCTCCCTCACTTTCCTCCGCTCACGTGACGTGTTGCTGTCTTGGAGTCGGTAACTAAATTAAAAATAGCCCCGCTGTGACAGGGTTCTTGACAGTGAGCGAGTCTGTACTTCAGCTGATTCTGTCTTCATTTGGTTTTTACTCCCAGCTCTGTCTGATGTCTCCTCTCTGCTGATGAGAGCAGCCTGCGCTTTCATCTCCACTTTAGTTGTCCTTGCATCTTTTATTTTGAGAAAGTGTGCAATGGATTAGTTTGTCCCCACCTCCACCCCCCAAAAGCCTTTGGATTAAGATGTGTGGGGGGGCGAGAGAGAGGATGATTAAAAAGAAGAAGAAGGAAGTCGAGGCATCAGAGAAGAAAAAAGAGAATAGAAGAAGGAGGAAGAGCAGGAGATGATAAGGAGGAGAAGAAAGAAGAAGTGGTGTGAAGAGCAAAAGGGGGGAAACACTGAAGGAGGAGGGAGCATCCTATTTAGTGTGTGTGTGTGTGTGTGTGTGTGTGTGTGTGTGTGTGTGTGTGTGTGTGTGTGTGTGGTGTGTGTGTGTGTGTGTGTGTGTGTGTGTGTGTGTGTCAGACTAACCATCAGTGAAGTTTGACTCTTGCTGGTTCTGGCTGCTCAACATCTGCGCAGCTTCATGTGCAACAGTTTGTGATGTATTTTCCTCTTGGTTTGCTGTGACTGGTTGTTTATCATCAGTCTATCAGCCCCTTTGAAAAACACAAAAAGTCATTCACTGTTGCTATGCGACTGTTTAAAACTCTTTCAAACCAGCTTGAAGCCCTGCGATCTTTTGCTGGAATAATGTGATGAAATCTTCAGAACCATCAACATCCTGCATGCTGAGTCTGAATGCATGAGTCCCACACAGAGCTGTTAGGAGGCTTTGTATTAGAAACCCATGCAGAGCAAGTGGATAGTATGATAACTGAAACACTAAAAAGATCTTCATTAGCTACAAATGAACTAGTTTCTACAACCACTTCTAAAGACAAGCGTGTTCATACTTGCTCCAAATGGCCACACTTGAAGATGTCGCTAAAAGCCTGTCATCATCAAGACGCAGTGAATCGTACAGATGAGGATTATAGTGCACAGTTTCTCTCCTCGAGGACATTCATGATGTTGCGCTTGGTTGTAAACACAAACATGACCAAAGAATGACTAAAGAGAGAGCTGTCGAGTTGAAAGCCTGTCGAAAGTCTGCCTACTGTCACAGCTCAGCATATCAGGTTAGCTGTGGGTGAAAAATAATATGCAACACATCATCCCATTAAAAAAAAAAAATTAAAAAAATCCCTGGCTTTGTGGGGATAATGGTATAGGCTGCATCACAATCTTAACTCTGATCCTGAATCTATATTTAGATGGTGCAGGTGACAGAGGGGGATTGTGGTGATTTTCTATTTGGGTCACCTTTTAAGGTCACTCATGCACACGAGCAAACAGCAAAGCCTGAGAGGTGATGTGATGTCATTGCCCAGTGCTGTAAACACATGTAAAAGTGTGCATACAGAATGGTGTGCACACATACCGCTCACACCGTGTCATACACATCCCATCAATGCTCTTGCATTTAAGATGGTTTTAGTATTGAGTTGTCAGATGAGGGAGGGTGGTGACATTTCTCAGACACAGTGGCCTCTGAAAAGCCAGAAAACTTGATGATTCAGTGTGTTACATACAGCTTTTGTTGTTTCATGCTTATACAATAAGTCTGGCTGTGGTGAGTCTGAAGCTCCTTTTCCATGCTGATACTTTGATTTCGGTCATTCTGTGTTCATTTTCTTTTGCCATGGTAACCTGTTGCCGCACGGGAACGGCACTTTTCTTTTAAAATTTTCTCTTATGTACTTCTTGTGTAATTACGACCATGTTAAAGAATACATTTTGTTCTCCTAGCGCCCCACTCTAATAATTTTTAAGAAAATATTCAGCTGAAAAAAGGTTTTTTTTTCTCAGCAGAGAAGCATGAAATTAGTTGGTACAGAACATAACCATGGAGGGACTTTCACAGTTTGTGAGAAGTGCTGGCCAATGCAGGACTTCTGCTATTTATATCAGAATCTGTAATGAGAGATTGTGAAGAAACAGGCTGAGCTAGTCAAGTTCATATACTCAATGAGGACTTTGTGAATGCATTTATTAATTCAAACTGGTCAAATATACATGAATTGGGAAAGGTATTACATTTAAATGTTCAATATTTATTAGGTGAGGCCTAGCAAGTGTTTTGTAAACACACATGTTCCCTGTGGGCTGCATTGTTACACAGAGACGGCCAGCACAGAAATTGGGTTTTGATATTGTTAGGAGCTGAATGAAAGCAAAAGGCATCTAGAGGGAGTGAAATCACATGGTGGCTGATAACAGCATGTAAAAATCTATTTTCTTTGAGGTAGAGGGCACGCTGAAAATAAGCATTCCCTTTGGCAGAAATGATCCTTTCAGAAGAGTGAAGACACTTAAGCAAGCGTAGTCATCCACAACAGCATGACTCTCTCTCTCTCTCTGTCTCATGCACACTCACACCCACACATTCACATCTCATTAGGACCCCTGCTTTCTCTCCACCCTCTTCTCCCAAATATCCACCATGTTCCTCATTCTCTGCCCACCACCACTTCACTCCTCCCCCAACACATTCTCAGTGGGATAATAGAGAGCTAAAGGTCACGGCTCCTTCTTGATTTTTCTTTTTCTTTTTTGGTTACTTCCCTAATGGACACAGGAGGGAAATTTTACTCTATCCATCAGATATACTGTAGATATCATAGATATTTCTCTCCATAGGATGACTTTCACCTTGAGATGACAGAGATGAGGACTGTCTCAAGTGGCAATTGGGAATCCATCAGGGGCGTGTGTGTGTTATTTTTTTTTTCATTCCTCATATTTTACACTGGCCATCAGAGTTCAGAGGGTTGTAAGTGAAAGGATTCAAGCTTTTATTTTTAAGATATCAAAGAATTTGACTTTTTGAGAAAGTATTTAAGAAAGTTATTCATTCACTGAGTGTTGATACTTTAATCCATCTTTAGATTCTGATTCATTTTTCAGTTGCCAAATCATACAATTGACAACTGATTAGTTTTAGTTTACTGACCCATGAAGATAAAAAAAAGGAAAAAAATTATAAAACACAACTATACTGTAAAGTTACCTGATAAGTAACAAGAATTTGCAATATAGAAATGCCAAAACAATGACGACATTACACTTTGTCCACTTGAAAATTCTCCAATAACAAAGTTTGAGACGTCCTAATCTAAAAACGTGCTTATGTAAAAATGTGAATTGTTTCAGTGGTGATGGAGAGCATTTTTATACTATTTATTTAGCTTGTATTAATTCACCGTTTCACTGCTGTTGCTGCCTATGTTGTTAGGGCTCATTTCTCCACTGCAGCTTATGCATTTCCACTGTATCATTCCTGGATGTCTTTATCAGTCTGTTCAATACATTTATTAGTCTTCAGTGTATCTTTAAAAAACAGAGTCCAGCACTGTAAGTGGTTAACATGGGTTCGTATGTGGTGTACTGGTAGCAAAACGACTACGTACGTGTGCGCGTGCCTCTGTTTGTACACACATGCGCGTGCGTCCATATCCATGCCCTTGCCTGAGTCGTGCAGCTCATTACGTTTGATTCATGCAGGGCTCCTGCTCCTGCACTGAGCACTTGGCGGACAGACGCGGATTGCAGGCAGTAGTTTGCTGCTGCTGATACCGCGGGGTATCCGCTCAGTGCATCACAGTCCTCCTCCAGTGGCGGGGAAGCAGTCTGGGATTCCTTCAGTGCCCGGTGTGGGATGCGCATCTGGACCGTAGAGTTTCCAGGGGACAATTACGCGTGGAGGCGCTCTGTTGTACCTCTGCCTGTCCCCCTTCCCCCACAGAGGAAATAATCACACCGGTTGAGGACAGTTTGCGTTTTTCTTTTCTTTTTTTTTTTGTTTGGTTGTTTTGACAGAATGGCAGGCGCAAAGTGCCTTCTGAAAACACCGAGGTAAGAGACTGCTTAATATCCCACGACAAAAACACAATGTCGATGAGCGTTGTCGCATATTTCCAAACAAACACACTGAAATTGTATGTTTGATATTCAGTAGTTAACATCTCCTTTATAGTGTTTTTATGGTGCCATTTAATTGTTTGTCCTCAATATCCCATTAATGGATTTGATGTGATATTTGTAGCACCCTTCTAAAATAGAGTATTTTAGCTATTTTCACAAAAGCACAGGACTGAAATAGCTAAGTGTAAGGCGACAGTGCAGAATATCCTTAATGCTGTATTGGATCAAAGCATAGTGATTTTTTTTGGGCTGTGCAAAGTGTGTCAGTTTGTGTTTAGTAAAGCGCCCCAAAATCCATGCAGAGCGTTGCAGTAAAGCCGCTTTCACAGTAGACTGTCAGTGTGTGTGCAGTAAACATAATATTTTAGCTTGCCTGGCCTGGCTGGTAGAAATGTGTGTCTGATTTAAAAAAAAAAAAAAAAGAAAAAGAAAAAAAGGGCAGCAGTTCAATTTTCACATCTCAGTACTCAGCTTCAGTCATTTCAAGTTATTGTCATCTGCATTCTTTAGGACCTAAAACTTTCCACGCTGATTATTTAGTCCATTTAAACGCTTTCCAAAGCAGTTCAATGCAAAGGCTGCCACCAAAAGTTGCCTGTAGTCAACTGGGCATGCTGGCCTTCAGAGTCTGGCGAAATCCTCAACCACGACAGCTACAGTAAATTACAACAGGGGACCGGCGGCTGTCCTTGAAAGCCAGACATCTTCAGGGGTTTATTGTGTCCTCTCATCAGGTTTATTCCTGCTGGGTACCTGGGGCCCCGGGAGCACGAGAGCGCAAGGACCTGTCCATCATCACGTTGTGGTGATGGAAAGGTCGTTAAGCGCAAAGATTAGAAAGGAGGTGGCGTGACAAAATGTATCCCGCTGATCTCTATTTTACAGTGTTTTCCATTTCCATTTTTTTAGTGTCATTCGCTTCCAATATCTTGCATGCATCCAACATATTCACTGCAGAATCATTGCCTGTATGTGTATGTATGTGTATGTATGTGTGTGTGTGTGTGTGTGTGTGTGTGTGTGTGCGTGTGTTAGATGGGTGTTTTGATGTGTGCCTGGCCGACACAGCAGCCTATATAAAGCACATCACATCGCATCCACTTATCTCCTCTACATGATTTTTAGTGTGTCCAGCCATTCACTGCAAACTCACTTTTCCTGTGACACACTTATTTACATCATTAACTGCAAATAGATCCAGTCGTGTGATCCCTCCGGCGATTTCAAAATGGAATGCTTTTAATTTGCTTTGAAATATGCGGATTACAGAAAAAAACAGCTGCTCCTATTTAAATATGCATCCCCAGCCTCTTTATTTTCCAAATTGATCCTCATTAATGCCATTCTAGATAAGCTTCGATTCGGCTTATCTCAGTGAAAGCATGCATGGTGGATAATGATGCCATCCTGGGATTTTTGACTTTGGTATGTTGTCTTTTTTGGGCTTGCCATAGTCTGACAGACATTCTCATCACTACAGTTTGTTGAATAATTTTGTCCTATGCACCAAATATTGCATTTCCCTGTTTGTCCTCCTGTCGCCACTGCTTACAAATTTTATGATTTGGCAAAGTGGTGGTGATTTTTTGACACTTCAATGCTTTGTTGGAAACAGTATGTGTGTGACATCTATTTTCTGCAATACAGAAATTGGAAACTGGCTGCAGGCTCTCTTAAACGCACTAATAGCCCTCTGCAAAAAGCTGCAGTTCACTAATGGGTCCAACATGCAGTTGGCTTTGCCTTCTCTTCTTTGCTAGAGAGTCTGTGTCATGAGTGTATTTATCCAGCTCATGTAGAGAGAAAAGACATCACAGACATCCCTAAAGAAACATTAGCTACAATGACTTCCCATGAATGATAATGTGATAAACAGGTCTTGACGTCCAAAAACCGGCCCCTAAAACTCTTTGCACTCCTTAGTAAATGATTGGCATTGTCATATTGTATGGCCATGAACTGGTTCATTTTTAAAAGGGGAGGTGTTGAGTGTTTGACAAGAACTTACTCTGACAAAGTCAACTCCATGCCCTTTTTGCCTTGCAGTAACTTCCAGTCATCTGCCATGTTTGAAGGCTCAGAGGCTGTCGAGGTGGAGGGAGGCAGCACAGACAGCACCGTGGCCTCGTCCATCAGCGCCTGTAAGAAGGTAAAAAAAAAAAAAAACAGAGCTGTGTCTCATGTGTTTGTGCTGTGCTGGAAATACGCGTCTATCTACTTGTGTCTCCGCCTGTCTGCTGTGTGACCACTTCTTTTTGTTTTGTTTTTTCTCTGTCCATGTGTTTGTGCACCTGACCATCATATCTGTCTCCTTGTCACTTTATCTTTTGTGTGTTTCCAGCAGTGCCAGAGATTTTCATTTCCTCCTCCAGGGTGCCAGTGACACCCAGGGGTTGTGTAATAAGAGGCACAGCCAGGCCCTGGGGTCAGCCCAGTAGATTTATCATCTCCCAGTGCCAGAGAGACAGGAGGGGAAATGGTACAGATCAGTGGGCTGAGGTGGAGGCTAGATTGAATTTTCTTTCAAAGTGTGTGTAGTTCTACTTGTGTGTGTCCCTTACTGTAAGTGTATGTGTGCAGGTGGACTGGCTGCTGTGTTCCTAATTAGCCTGCCGCTCATGATCTTAACTGACTTCCACTCCAGCCTCCTATAGAGGCACAAGGTGACAGCTTTGTTCAAATTGGAGCTCGGGCTCCTCTGACCTGTGCCCGCAGCCTTTGATACGATCGTTCTCGGTGAGATCAGCTGAGTCTACGTCACCTTTACCTGGCCGAGGGCCTGCACAGATGGCCCATTCCTGAGGGTGCAAGCATAAGGGGGGCATGATTTGTCACTAAAAATACACAGTGATGAGAGAACAACACACGTAATATCTGTCATACGTCAAAGTAACTGCATAAGAATTATTTTATTTATAGCATGTGCTTTTAATCTTTTAACTGCTTACCTGCTGTGCCTTATTAAATAAACACAGCACACTTCCTTACAAACAAATAGAAGTATACCATATGGGTAAATTCTGAATTGTGATTAGCATCAGGGGGATGTTTAAATTCATCCTTGTAAACAAATTGGCTTTGGAACTGGGTGATTATTAAAGCTGCAAAGTCAATAGTCTGTGACAAATGAATGTGTCAGTCACCAGCACACTTGTCATTGACAAAAGCAGCTGCATGGCTGTAGGTTTCATACAAAAAGGCTTCATTAAAGTGTCCCTCCAGGGAGGAGACAATAACTGTTGTGTATATATAATGTGCAGTGTCTGGTTAGCTGACAGATTATTGATCCTGTGTCGCAGACACTTATCCTGAAGTGAAGGTTCTGGAGAAAGGTCAATTGATCCCATCTACCAGAGGGAAAACACAGAGACTGGCAGATGAAAGTGAATGAGTGACTCAGTTGGGGTGTGCATGTGTGTGCGTGGAGTCATTAAGGAAGCTCCATGTGTGTCCCTGTGTGGTGTGACTTCAGTGCTACTATACCTGAGCTGGGTTTATCTGTGTGCTGCAGGTTCTGTGCAGTAACAGTGTGCTGGACTCGTCCGAGTACTGGCTGAGGAATGAGAAGGCTCTGTGCAGACTGGGTCTGCTGGACGACGACACTGAAGGCAGCTGCACCATGGTGAGTAGCATACTGCGGGTGATGAAACATGTGCACACTAATGGAAACAAAGATGCACCAAGTCATTTCTAGTGTAGAGAGCTAAAGCTGCAGGAGGTATGTTTGTGCCCTGAAATGACAGTGAGGTAGGGGGCTGAATTTTCAGGTAGAATTGATGTGAGATGACATCGAAAAACTGCCCTCACTTCAGTGTGCTCCCTCTGAGTGGCTTGTAGGCATGGACGTGGTTGGAAAAAAATGTTTTTACAGCAGGTTGTTGCTGGTTCCTTGCTGCTATTTAGCTGCCACAAGGTTTGATGTGTCTCTCGTATTGTGTTGAGAGAATGTTTGGACAAAATGGATGTGACTTAGTCCAGGACAATGGCTGCACCAGTCCTGAGCAGTGCAACTGTGAGATGTCACTTTTCTTTACTCTTTCTTTAAAACGCTAAAAAATATCTATCAATGGAGAAATAATTGTCCTGTATTTTTTCTTTTACTAAAATTTTTTTTTATAGTATTAAAGTAGAAGAGGAAAGTATTACTTTATGTGCAGCAACAGCTTGTGTGAGGAGTTAGTGATTCAGGCCGAAATGATGTTACACATAAATGCATGTGAACATCTGTGATATTCCCAGCTCAGTCCACCCTTTCACAGCAGGCCACACTGCAGCTCCACTGGAGCAGTTGGAATTTAAAGAACGACATAACAGCTGATCAAAATGCTGTTTTTTCTGACCCCCAGCAGTTTAACTTCTCATCTTCCTACAGTGATGTAGAGTTGTACATTAGGGTGTGTTATTGCACTGACATCACTGTGAGGTTAGTGCCTTGCTTATGGGCTTCATGCACTTAATGGACGGGAAATATCCCCTTAAACAACTATTATTTAATTCATAAATTTTATATTTTATTTTATTAAATCCATAAACAGTGTTACTTCTGATGATGTCAGTCAGTGTTTTTCCACTTACTTTATTGCCAGTTCTGTGAATGAAAAGAAGGATTTGGCTTGTGTTTTTATTCTTGAAAATTATTTTTGCCTCTACTAATGGAATATCATTTCTCAAAAGCACTTTACTGCTTGTAATATACTAGATGATTTTCATTGAGCAGATGTTATAAATGATGCTAGTTTATTCTGCAGATGTTAAAGGCTCAATTCAGTCTCAGCAGGTCCTTGGTGATCAAACCGTTAAAGGAAGATGGTTTTGTGTAGTAGATGCATCCCTGTTGTGGTAATTTTATCTCCCTCTGTGACTGAAAATAAAAAATCTGCCATAGAGTGGTTTTAATAGTTCATGATCATTTTCATTTATTTATGTGACTCAAGACCATGATCAGAACATGCATTGATAACAAAACGGTGGCACAAGATTACAAATAACATTTGGATTATCTGATTGCAATAACAATATTAATTTAAACATAAATGATCGGCTTAAATAATCTTTCTCTATATTTCATTATGTTTATATTCTTACATGCAAACAAAATATGATACTCGTCCCCTACAGGATTATCATTACAAAGATCTTACATATCTTCTGGTTTCTGTCCACCCCTTTATATTGTCCAATGACCAGAGGAATTCTGATGTTGTTCACTTTAAACTTACACATAGCCTACCCACACGTTTAGTTTTTACACAAAAGATACTTTTTCAGTTTAAGCTTGTTTAAATTCTACATAAATATCACATGATGTCAGACTCCTGAGCTCTGACACCATGTGAAGAACTGCTTATCCTGCAAGACCCATAGTGCTTCTTCTCAACGTAATAACAATCACTTAATAAAAGCTATTTACGTAAGCCTCGATCAAATTGGTCAATGTAAAAATTCTCTGACTCTTATACTTTGTTTACAGTGTTTTAATCACTGTAATCAACACCCCCTATTTCATTAGCATGGTTGCTAACTCCAGCTCCACATACAGACATCAATATGACACAAACCTACAACAACCTACGTACATAAATTCAGTCACTACACCATCTGTACACTGTAACTGTACATTTACTAAACAAAGCAGCGGTAGTGTCCTGCAGAGACTGAATTGAAAGAATGAATAGAAATCATACGCTGTCATTCAAAGTACAATTTAAAACACCACTTTTAAGTTTGTATCTTGGCACATAATATTGTAAATAAGCTATTTTCATACCGTCTTTGCCTTCATTGAGTGCATGTTGGAATAGATTTAGCAGAAACACAAGTCTTGAAACATCAAGATCAAACCGCGTGATCTTGTCCTGTGGGACAAATGACACCAAATTGGAGAAAACTCATAAAAATGATATTGAAATTTAAAAGAAGTTTGATATAGTCAACACAAATAACTCATCTACAGTTCTCCAGAACACTTTTTTATAGAATCTGCTATTTAGCAAAAGTATTCTGGACACGGTGGATGTGGGGATTTATAAAATACATCAAGAGAGAAAGCTAAAAAGAGAGGTTTAATCCTCTCTGTCACCCAGTTCTAACCCTTTGGTCACTCATACATTTTAAATGGGAAGTTAAGCATGAGTTGCTTTCAGGATTTGCATCACACAGGCACTCGTTTGTTTTTGTTAGGAGGAAAAACAGGCAAGTGTATCAGTTCAGTTAACAGGAGCGGTATACGTTATGTGATTATAAACCAGATCATCACGACCTAACTCAGATTTTCTTTATGGAAGAAAAGATTTGGATCTGTGTCCATGTTGTTGTTGGGCCTCATTAAAGAACATACCTGAAATACTAATCACTTCATCTGAACTGTTGTTTCTCATTAAGAATGACATATTCACCCACACTTCAATGATAGCCTAATAATATATCTAAATTTCATTCCCTCAGAGGTGAAGTCAATTTTCTCACCCCTTGCTGCCAAATATCTCCTATGCTTCCCTCTTTCGTTGGTTTTTCTAAGATCCTACCTCTGGACTCTGAGCAGCACCGTGTCTGAGTCACGACCTGCACTTCACTGATCAGAGCCTCGGCTCAGTGATCCAGGTTCCATTGCAAGAGTAGTGGTGTCAGTCTCACAGATCTGGATTAAGTGTAGTCCTTAAAAAATTCTTCCCGCAGAGAGATTCTGAAGAACACCCTCACAGACTAGTAGTCTTTGCATGGCTGTAGAATACTCGTCTCTCATTTCACAGCATAGTTAATGTTTTCATGGCAGGTCAGCGTCAAGAATCATAAATAACATAAGGATGATTAAACACAGCAAAGACCAGAACATGGTTTTCAAGCCTTATTTAAACAGTGCCATTTAAACTTCCTGCAGTTCGTCCACACCATCAAATCATGCAACTTGAGTTACTTTTTTTATTTTTAATTCCTCTGTCATGGACTGCAACTGGTTTGTGTTTTGTAGAATAAATGCAAATAACACACAAAGTGTTTTGACATTTTTCCTATACTTCCCTAAAACATGCCTCAAGTGTTTGATAATCATTACCAAGGTAACAGGACTAGCAGTAATTTAGCAAAGAGCACCGTTCTCACACACTCATGTCGCACTTCATAAATGTGAGCAGCCACATGCTGAATTGAATGTTCCCAAAACACGCAGACACCAGCTGTATTATCTAGTACAAGTTGTACACACGACTCAAACTGTGTGTGGGTTATATGCATGAGCTTTTCAGAGGTGTTTAATGTTTTCTACAGCTCCTCACATACACTGATACAAGTTTTGGCAAATACAGAGCTCATTCATTAAAGTTTAATGGGTTTTCTGAGGGCAGCTGGTCTGTACATCAGCTCAAATGACCAAACACATCTCATGAAATAGATTTACGCATTGCGCCTCAATGCTTTTCCTCGCCATCAGTCTTAACTTGAGATACTGTTTGTGACAAGTGCCAACTTGAAAACAAAGACATCACTCGCACTGTCCTTGTCTCTGCAGAACAGACCGCTTCTCAAGCACCTACCTGGGATTGGGATTATACGGACATTTTTATCTTGGTGAAATGTAAAAACAAAAGCAGCTTAATTTTCATAGGTGTCTGTATTTAAAAGAGACAATGGTCATTTGTTTTTGTTTTTTTTTCTACTTTGTGATAGTTTTCTATGAATCAGGGGGAACTTGAATGCGGGTGTGAGCAGATGCAGCCCGTCCTCCCGCAGCATCGCTCTTGGACTTTGACGTGACAAATTGCTCTTCCGACTCTCAATTCTCTATTCGGCTTTTCCGTGGTTCCCATGGCCAATCAATCAGATGGCAGCTTACGATTGATGACACTGTGTGAGAAATAAATTCTTCTGTCCTGGCCTGAACTGTACAGAGAGGCAGAGAGACAGCAAAGAAAAAAAAAGAAAAAAAAAACTGAAAAAAAGAATGAATGCTGATCCAAAGAG
Source organism: Seriola aureovittata (assembly GCF_021018895.1). Taxonomy (NCBI): domain Eukaryota; kingdom Metazoa; phylum Chordata; class Actinopteri; order Carangiformes; family Carangidae; genus Seriola; species Seriola aureovittata. Next base: position 11,946,541 of record NC_079367.1, on the reverse strand, counting down.
AATGAGAGGAGTAACCACTGAACCACACACAAACACTGGAAAGTGGAGAGTGATGCAAAAACTCACAGACCACAGGGTAATGAAGAGAGGAAGCTGATTGTTTTCATGTTGTTGACTTGGCCTTTTATTTAGCTTTAATTGACTAGCAAGTAATTATAGTATTGAGTTTTTGGGGTTTGGTTAAAGGTTAAAAACAGCATACTCTGATTACACTGGAAGCTGACTAATTAGAGATCTTTTTTGATACTCTAAATTTACCCATATTATACCCCATTGTATTGAGTTTTCTAATAAAATTATTTTTTGTGATTCAAAAAAATCCATTGTTTATGTATTCGGGAAGAGGAATAGTCCCAAATAATTAGTGCGGAAGGCCAAAAACTGTGAGCTAAATAAAAAATAAAAGCTTAGGATTTTCGCTCCATCACCCACCTCTGGCTGCATCATGTTGTCACCTTTGATCACTCACTCATGTTTTAATGCATGAAGTCACAGAGAAGTGTCATGTTGCTGTGATAGTCACACTGCATTTCATCACACCCCTGAGAGATTTGACAGGGTGAGCGTTTTGAGGAGGAAGATGGGACCTTATCATTTTTTTCTTTGCGAGGCAGAACAGTTACCATATCTCTGCATCTGATTTCCATGTATTTCTCTTAATCAATGTATTTATTTAGCTAATGTTAGTGTGTGCTTAAAGTTAAAACAGAGAAGCAATTAAAGTTATGTTAATGAACAAAAAGATCAAACCAGGAGGGAGCAACAGTCAAGTGTCCAGAATTAAACGCAATGCCAGCAGTTATTTTGGAAGAGTATTTATTGATTGCAGAAAATCTGTTTTTTTGACCGAACCTTTTCAGTGTCCCTCCTCAACATCTGTCTTCCTCCTTTGAAGCTGTAGTCCCAGGAGGAGAGTGATCCATTCATCACCAGATTCAAACACTTCACACTCCGGGTAAAGTGTTGTGTCCTGACCTGTCCCTTTCCAGCCCAGAGAGAGGGAGACCAGAATAAATATGCCATGTGCCGCGGCAGGAGCGCTGACTTACAGCAGGATCAGAGCAGGAAGACAAACTCTCTCCTTCCCTCTAAACCTAAACCTCTCCTCTACACCTTTAACTTCACAGTGTCTGTCTGACAAGATGAGAATATGCAGTCTTTGGTGCAGGGTCGTCGTCCAAAGTGTGACCTCTTTTCCCTAAAAGTTGAAGCCCTCCTCTGGGTAATACAAGTTCATCATGTGTGATTGAAAGCGAATATCTGTAGACAAAATGCGCACAAATGGGGAGTCTATGGACAAGTCTATAGTGCAAACACGGTTGGGTTAATCTGAAGAGGCCACAGAGCAAAAGTGAGGTGTGGGGACCTGTTCAAACCGTCGTCCCCAAAGTAGTTTTGGATATTTTGATTGATTTCAGGCAAATTTATTTAGAAAAATAGAACTGTTCAAAATAGAGCTGTCCATCTACTCTGTGAGTGTCCCAGGGCACATCATAGATATTTCACAAATTCTTTTGGGGCGGTGGTCTAGACAAAATTATAGTATTCTCTCTGGACAGAGGAAAACAACTAATGTTGTATTGAAAACTATAGAGTGGGAGCAGGTTTAATAGATAGAGTAATAAAGTGACTGTACATGTCATTTACTGACTCAAAAAAGTCAATTTAGTGTTAAGCTACTCTTAGAGCCTTATTTCACATGCTCTCTTTTTCTGGACCTAGAGCAAAAAAATATTCTTATGGTGACACTTAGCAGTAGAACATTTTGAAAAACATGGCGAAACCATATCTTAGCACTTCTCCAAATGTGAAAACAGCACATTCAAATTTATGCATTTCAAAGATGACAGAAGCTTCTCAACATCCACCAATCATCCACTCATAACCTGCTGTTAGCAAGTTTCATCATAGTCCTTTTTACTAATAAATCGAGGACCCTCTGGTGAATGTATACATTTTCTGACCCACAGGAGAACATATACACTCCCCAGAGATGCTATACATCCTCTGTTTTCAACATTTTTCCATAACATAGCCGTATTATTCAAGTCATGAGGAGAACCAGGACAGCATCAACTTCTTGATGTTCGCTTTAGCCCCAGGCTAAAGCAAAACATCCAAGCTGAGCAACTCACAGCCAAACATTAATTGTGAGTAAATGAGTGCGTGTGTGTGTGTTTGATACTCCTTACTCCTTGCGCAGTTGAAAGGCACAGCTGTATCAAGTACACACTGTTTTCACATATGTATTCAAGGACGGTGCATCCTACACTATCTTACTTTTACTGGTAAAACACTAGAAGCAAAATAGCAGTTAAATAGGAAGCAGCTCACTCATAGGTAAAAAGCCCGAACAACCTCAATGTGCAGCATGTGGAATCTCATCATATGGTATTTCCTGTCGTGCTTCGTGAACAGCTGATGTTATGCATTTTATCAGCACTTAAAATTACGAACAGAAAATAAGGCTGTTTACATTCACCCATACGTGAGATCAGCACGCCTGTCTGGTTCCTGCACCAGCACTGTTTAGCTTGTGGGTCGCATCACAAAATTAATATGGCAGGAGTCACTGAGCCTTAATGTTATTTCCCTCCAAGCTTCATTTGAATTCAATTAAACTTAAAATGGAATATAATTAAAGTTGCCAGCCACTGAGATAAGTCAAAACACTTTACAATGGAGGGAGCTATATTAAGTTTTGTGATTGAACCCTTGTTTGTGGCCAGCATTAGGGACATTTTACATGCAGCACCAGTAGAGCTTCACAGGGGTGTGGGAAATGGGAACTTATCTTTTGGACAGAAGACAATGACGGTACTAATGCAGGGGCAAAGGAACTTAGCTATGGTTGTATGATCAGTATATAAGTCCAGTGAGTCCTGCACTAGTTTCTCATAATTGATCCACCTGCTGCCAAAACTGAAGTTTTTATTTCACTAATTCTTTTATGTAGCCATTTTTCATTGCACACAAAATAAGCATGGTAAAATGAAGGACTACACAACTACAAAAATAGTTTTATGTTTCAAATCATGAAAAAGAGCAAAAAAAAAAAGTAGAGGAAAAAAAAGGAGACAGAAGGACTGAGAGCAGCAGCTGTGTGTGGGAAGATCAGAGTAGTGAGCAGAGAGAGAGGGCTGCTGAGGAGGAATGAAGCTTTGATGGACAAAGGAGACTGACATGTTTGTAATGGTAATGTAATATTGTACTGAAACTGTGGCTAAGTATCTGAATAAGCTCTATTTGTAGGTGTGTGTGTGTGTGTGTGTGTGTGTGTGTGTGTGTGTGTGTGTGTGTGTGTGTGTGTGTGTGTGTGTGTGTGTGTGTGTGTGTGTGTGTGTGTGTGTGTGTGTGTGTGTGTGTGTGTGTGTGTGTGGAGGAAAGAAAGAAATCTGCCTGCCTGACAGTTTTGTATGTCCAAGGCCAAATAGGATTTTATGCATAAATATATTGGGACAATTCAACCCGTGTGTGTGTGTCTGTATTGTTAGTGTATCGCAGATGCACACACACTGTGCCTCCAATAATAACATGCTGTGGCTGAATCTGGCTCTTGGGTCTGCGCATCCACATCCCTACCAACTGAAGGGCTGAAAAACAACTACAGAGCTCACTTGTCAACAGAGCTATCAACTGAGCAAACTCCATCCACTGATAGAAAGTGTGATATGGTTGATGGTTGATTTGGTTGGTTTGTAAGCTAGTAAGTGGATGGGGGGACAAAACTAGTACGTTGGCTTGAGTTGGAATCGTTTTGTCAAGGTCAAGAATGAAAATAAAGCAGCCGCTAACACTGACTGGACAAAACTGCATAATGTAACTGCTTTGCTTTATAGTACTGGCATGGTCTCCCTTTACAAAGAATCCCTAAAATGGCCTTCATATTACCTTGCAGAACCATCTATTCAAGCATTAACATTTTTCTGAAGGTGAAACTAAAACACGCCTCTGTTGCTGCCTGTTGCCTCTGAGCCTGATTTGAGATCCCCGTTGCTGCTGTCCAGTTTGGTCTTGGCGGTCCATGAGCACAGGTGGCCAGAGTCACCCTGAGTTTCACTTTGGCTCGTTGGGCCAGTGTTGAGCACAGATGTAGATTAGCATGAGTTGAGCACCTAGTGATGCGAGAAAGCATGGAGAGTTACCAAGGTCTCTGCTGCAGCTACTGAGTGGAGATAACACGATGGGAAAAAACTGATGTTTATATCAAGAATGTTGAACCTATATGTTGTTTTTCGCATGGATGTCAAAAGTGTTTAAATCTGACGCTGATTTTGATCTTAGATTCATAAAGTGGCCAGATACACAACTGTCAATATGCTCTGTATCTACTGGATGGGTTAAATAAGTTTGCCGATCATCTTAAAAAGTAGTAATATGTCAGTATGTCAGTGTTGTGTTCCGAGCTTGTTTCTAATGCCCCAAAGTAGCCGAAAATCAGTTATTTGAGGTTTAACTGTGTAGTCTTACTTGTAAACTTAACAACAACACTACTTCTCCTAACAGTGTTATGACCGCTCATCTCTCTCATCCAGAGCACTTTTCAAGCCCTTGAGTGTACCACTTTGCTTTCACCGTATCAGTTTATCCCTACATCATCACGTTATTTCTTTCACCCTCTCTGTCTTTGTATGTCTTTTCCTCCCTCGCTCTTTATATCCCTCAGCTGATGTTTACGTGGTCAGTCCTTCAGAGACAGGCTGATGCAAGCTAGTGTCGTCTAGCATGTCTGTGAAAAAGTGATAGAATCAGAGCATGTCCCTGGGCTCGTCTCACACATGGACACAGAGAGGACTAGACGGTCCTCAAATGTCCCAAATTTAGAACAACTGCCTCTCGGCTCTTGCCGTCTGATGGGGTTAAATTGCTTTGACCCTTCTCAAGGTCAAAATCGTGGATCACTTGCTTCGCTTTTGCCTCAATCTGAGTGTTATCTGCAGGCGAGGTGCTGGCAGGGGGAAGATGTCATCGCTGCTTTTCCGGGATGATTTCCAATATTGGTACGAGTGAACACTGCTGAGGTTCTCCTGAGCCTCATACCTCCTGTTCTTATGTTGTGGTATGGATAGAAATGCTTCCACCTGTATTATACAAGCATACAGTATATCCATATCATATACCATTTGTTTTCAGTAAAAGGTGCAGAATAATCTCAGGTCCTATGTGTATGTCATTGACATTTAACAGCTATTCTGACAGGTCTTCATCACACTCACTAAACTGATCTGAAAAACAGATGCCAATGAGCAAACTGTTTATCCTCCTCAGGCTGTCATTTTGAGGGAACGGTAACAAAGGAGGAAGAGTCTTGGTATTCAGATAAATGTTACAGGTGACATATGCAGTCCATGAAGGGCAGAGGAGGAAAACACTTCCACACACACACACACACACACACACACACACACACACACACACACACACACACACACACACACACACACACACACAGTATGATCAGGGTTAGATGGGAAAACCTTTTCAAATATTCTTTCATTGTCAGCTGTCATTGACTTCACATTTTTTATACTTGACTGAATCAATTTTCAAGCATCAGAATTTCATCACATTAGACGTGCTAGTTTGGAAAATATTGTGTTTGACTGCAGGATGCCAGATTGTAGGTGAGGGGGAAATTGGCCTGTTTTGAAAGTGCTGCATTACCGAAGGATATTTTAGCGCATGTGATGCAGCTTTGCAGACAGGTTTTGTCGTTCCCTGGTATTGTTGCCTATTAATCTTAGCTTTTACTTTGATGACTCAAACCCACTGTCTGACTGTTTTAAAGGTAGGAAAATACACAAAGTGCCTCAAAATTACAGCCTTATTTCCAAATATATGCGTGAGTATATTGACCTATTTATTGCATTTATTTCTTCTTTGCTTCACTTTCAGCTAGAAAACAGACAGACAACGTGATATGCAGGATCTATTGTGGTGTCTATACCTTGACATGACTTTCTGGGAAAAGATTCGATAAATAAGACACAAGACACGTGAAGAAAAAAAAGATGAAAATCATGCTATCTCACAAGCGCTGAGGCTGTTTAGGATGAATCAAGCACACCTCAGGTAGTTCAAAGGAAATGATTTCAAACACCGATGTGTGTCAAGATGGGATTATTTGAAACTATATATATATTTTTTGCAGGTCTAAAGAGGAGAGAAGGTGGGAAGATAGCAGCAGGTAGAGCGGGTATACAGATGGCACAGGAAAAATAGAGACAGCAGAGTCCTACCTGTGCCTGTTTTACATTGAAAAGACTGAGAACGCCTCAGTGAGTCACATTACAACTAGGTTTGATTATTGATGACAAGCATGGTAGCATTTAGATGTTAAACATATATAGAAAAGTGTATGTTCCTGACTGAGACACAAAAATGTAACTTCTCCCAAAGCACTTCACAGTACCCTGCACACACATGCTGAGTATGGGTGCTCAAGTGGGAAATAACCCCCTCTCTCCCTCCCCCTCAAGTGCTGCTGCTGCTGCAATGCTTTATCCTTTTAGCCACACAGGACTAACTTGGCTATGCAGACTCAGATCAGAAGCTTGTGTGCTGTAGAATCAAACAGCAGACGTCGGACAGTCCCAGACTCCCAACACTGACACGAGGACTCCATCACAGACCATTAAACCTGCAGCCGGAGGCGAAGGCGGGTGAGATGGGAAGAGAAGGGGCACATCGAGTGTGACAGGGACAGAGTGAGGGAGTGGAGACAGAGGAAGACGAAAGCAGGAAAAAGGATGATAGGGATGGAAAGACAATCTGGTTTACACCTACACCTGCAGTGAAGCAAGGGAGTCTTCTTAGAAAGGGCTCTACCAATGAGAGACAGTGCAGTTACAGTGGTTATTCAGACACGACAAACTGCTGTACCTTTTAAATGGAGAGTCACTTAGAGGAAAGCTATCATTCTGTCAGAAGAAATGGCACTTGTTGGCTACTCCTGCTCAGCTTTTGTGGTCTAATTTGTCCATCGCTGTAACTCTCTGTCTTTCTTTCTCTCTCTCTCAGATTTGTTTTGTAAATCTGGACCCCCAGAAAACGGACTGTCGTGATGACAAAAACAACAAGGTGAGCTGCTTCCTCATTCTTTCCCTCCTCCTCCTCCTCCTCCTCCTGTCCCTCCTGCGTGCACCCCCTTTTCTTTCCCACCCACTTTTCATCCCCCAGGAGTTCATTGTATTTCACATATAAACACTGGCTGAGTTGCCATGGATTCAGGATCATTACCCAGAATTAGAGGGTTGATTTGTTTAGATAGTATGCAGATTTAGCAGCCTTTTGCAGCTGGTGGGGCCACTGGTGGGGCCACTGGTGGGCGATCAATAATCATTCCACATGGTTCAAGACTCCTTACAGGAAGGATTTTATAATTATGTGTCTCTGAGTTGGAAGGACAGAGAACACATTATGTTCAGTTTTGAAGTTACTCGAAGAAAAGCTTTTTGTGTTATCATCCAGCATTGTTTCTTTGTGCTCGGCATGTCTCCTGCAGAAACTGGCTTCGGTGTCTCCAGATCTGCCAAAGCTTGTTGAATTACTTACGGTACACCAGCCGAAAGAAAATGAGATCCTACTGCTCGGCGGCCTGGAAGCCTCAGACGCCTGCCAAACACACCCACACTCCCCCTCTCAGGTGAGTCTTGCAGTGATGTCTTCAAATCCTTGCGAGCATTTTCAGACTTTGAATTAACTTGCCCCACAGTACAAGACGTGCAAACTGTTGTGTACAACAATTTTGTGTGATTAGATTTAAACCTTTTGTGCTGGGAACAATCCACAGAAGTAGGCACATCCTCTCCCTTTCACTCTAAGAAAACCAATATTTTGCATGTACAGGAAATAACACTTGCAGGTACAGAAAAATATACTGTATGACATAACATTTTTATCTCAGAATACTTTGAAACATTTAACAAACATAAAAATACACAAACAATTAAGGATATCTAACATCCATTACTAGTTTAGTGGAAGTTTTCTTTAAGTACAATGTTCCGTTACAGCCATCGACCATCTCATAGACTTTTTGAGGCTCACCAGATACATCACTGCATAAAACCACTGTTAGAATCAATACACAGCCTGAGGAGCCTGCACAGACAATTAAACTTGCATGAGCAAGTCCATTGAGTTTATAGTATCTTGAATAAAAGGGGGAGAAACAGCCATTGTAGCTACATTGACTCACTAAAGGTTTAAGATGTTTGTGATATTATAGCTCATAATTTGTGACTTAAAATAATGTACATGTGTTGTCAGCTGTGTGTTTATGCATGATTGGTGTGCACCTTTGTGTGTGTCTGCAGGAAGAGTTTTGTATACATGATGTGTGTGTTATTATGTGTCTCTGTGTGTGCATGCATAACAGGTATCTGTACATGTTCCATTCAGGGTGGGCAGCAGAGAAGCACAGGTGTGTGCCTGGTTCAGTGTTCAGGGCAGAGACGCTCTACCCAGCCCGGCAGCATCATCTTTGAGATCAACAAGTTCCTGATAGGTTTGCAGTGGGGAAAGGAGCGGCAGTATCAACAGGGCCGAGGAGCAGGGCAGCGGATTGAAGATGACACAAATCGCTCTATCTCGTCCATAGAAGAAGACTTCCTGACTGCTTCAGAACACCTTGGAGATGACAGCGAGGACGATGGATTCAGAAATGGTGAGCCTCATTACCTCCATCATAGAGGTTTTCTTTTCAAGTGCATATATGTGTCAGCTGGCAGGATATCTCAAATGGGTTTCTCAATATTTTAACATTAAGTATCTTGACTATTTTCTCTTGAACCACTGCGCATGAAAAGAAAATTCTGATAGAGATTAAGATCGAACCAAGGGCGTAGGATTGCATATGGGCGGTAGGGAAATGTATTATATTTTGCGAGGACAGAATTGTTGCTACCAATATTTGAGTGAAATTCTTTACACTATGTCTGGAATTAAGTCATATTAGATCATTCCAAAGTGCCTTCCAAAAGGCTACATCTCCAAGACAAATGAGTTAGTCATCTTAACATTTGATTTACTAAAACAGCGGTGGCTACCTGAAGACTCACATCATGTGAGAATATCACAGTGGTACCTAACGCCAACACTATGGGGTTTGTTATGACTTACTCATTTTTTGAATATTAATGCCTTACTATATGTTGACGTTTTTATGCCTTGCTATACTATGAGTTTTTATGCATTTTTATGCCTTATTATACTATGACTTTTTTTTCTTTTTATGCCTTACTATACTATGACGTTTTTATGCCTTACTATAGCAAGTATGTCGTTCAATCGTTTTTTTAAGACTTACTATATTATGACTTTTATGCCTTACCATACTATGACGTTTTTATGACTTTTTAAGCCTTGCTATACTGTGATGTTTTTATGCCTTAATATAATGACTTTTTTTTCCTTACTATATTATGACGTTTTTATGCCTTACTATATTATGACTTTTTATGCCTTACTATACTGTCATATTTTTTGACGTTTTATGCCATACTATACTGTGACGTTTTTTGAAATTTTTATGCCATACTATACTATGACGTTTTTGACATTTTATGACATACTATACTATGACGTTGTTTTTTGCATTTCTAGGCCTGACTATACTATACCGTCATATTGCTTACCATGCTATGACGTTTGTATGACCTTTTATGCCTTAATATACTATGATGTTTTTTTGACATTTTATGCCATACTATACAATGACGTTTTTTGTCATTTTTATGCCTTCCAATACAATTTCATTTGATGCCTTACCATACTATGACGTTTTGATGACCTTTTATGCCTTAATATACTATGATGTTTTTTTGACATTTTATGCCATAGTATACTATGACGTCTTTTGACATTTTTATGCCATACTATACAATGACGTTTTTTGTCATTTTTATGCCTTCCAATACAATTTCATTTGATGCCTTACCATACTATGACGTTTTTATGACCTTTTATGCCATAATATACTATGATGTTTTTTTGGGGGTTTTTTTTGCGCCATACATTAATATGACGTTTTTTGGCATTTTTATGCCTTACTGTACTATATTGTTTTATTCTTTACCATACTATGACGTTTTTATGACCTTTTATGCCTTAATATACTATGATGTTTTTTTGACGTTTTTTGACATTTTTATACCATACTATACAATGACGTTTTTTGTCATTTTTATGCCTTCCAATACAATTTCATTTGCTGCCTTACCATACTATGACGTTTTTATGACCTTTTATGCCTTAATATACTATGATGTTTTTTTGACATTTTATGCCATAGTATACTATGACATCTTTTGACATTTTTATGCCATACTATACAATGACGTTTTTTGTCATTTTTATGCCTTACTGTACTATATTGTTTTATTCTTTACCATACTATGACGTTTTTATGACCTTTTATGCCTTAATATACTATGATGTTTTTTTGACGTTTTATGCCATAGTATACTATGACGTTTTTTGACATTTTATGCCATACTATACAATGACGTTTTTTGTCATTTTTATGCCTTCCAATACAATTTCATTTGATGCCTTAACATACTATGACGTTTTTATGACCTTTTATGCCTTAATATACTATAATGTTTTTTTGACATTTTATGCCATAGTATACTATGACGTTTTTTGACATTTTTATACCATACTATACAATGACGTTTTTTGTCATTTTTATGCCTTCCAATACAATTTCATTTGATGCCTTACCATACTATGACGTTTTTATGACCTTTTATGCCTTAATATACTATGATGTTTTTTTGACATTTTATGCCATAGTATACTATGACGTCTTTTGACATTTTTATGCCATACTATACAATGACGTTTTATGCCTTAATATACTATAATGTTTTTTTGACATTTTTATGCCTTACAATACAATGACGTTTTTATGACCTTTTATGCCTTAATATACTATGATGTTTTTTTGACGTTTTTATGCCATACTATACAATGACGTTTTTTGTCATTTTTATGCCATACCATACAATGACGTTTTTTGTCATTTTTATGCCTTCCAATACAATTTCATTTGATGCCTTACCATACTATGACGTTTTTATGACCTTTTATGCCTTAATATACTATGATGTTTTTTTGACGTTTTATGCCATAGTATACAATGACGTTTTTTGTCATTTTTATGCCTTCCAATACAATTTCATTTGATGCCTTACCATACTATGACGTTTTTATGACCTTTTATGCCTTAATATACTATGATGTTTTTTTTACATTTTTATGCCATAGTATACTATGACGTTTTTTGACATTTTTATGCCATAGTATACTATGACATCTTTTGACATTTTTATGACCTTTTATGCCTTACTATACTATGACGTTTTTTGACATTTTTATGCCTTACTATACTATGACGTTTTTATGACCTTTTATGCCTTAATATACAATTATGTTTTTTTTACATTTTATGCCATAGTATACTATGACGTCTTTTGACATTTTTATGCTATACTATACAATGACGTTTTTTGTCATTTTTATGCCATCCAATACAATCTCATTTGATGCCTTACCATACTATGACGTTTTTATGACCTTTTATGCTTTAATATACTATGATGTTTTTTTTTGACATTTTATGCCATAGTATACTGTGACGTTTTTTGACATTTTTATGCCATACCATACTTTGATGTTTTTTGTCATTTTTATGCCTTCCAATACAATTTCATTTGATGCCTTACCATACTATGACGTTTTTATGACCTTTTATGCCTTAATATACTATGATGTTTTTTTGACATTTTATGCCATAGTATACTATGACGTCTTTTGACATTTTTATGCCATACTATACAATGATGTTTTTTGTCATTTTTATGCCTTCCAATACAATTTCATTTGATGCCTTACCATACTATGACGTTTTTATGACCTTTTATGCCTTACTATATTATGACTTTTATGCCTTAATATATTATGATCTTTTTTTGACATTTTATGCCATACTATACAATGACGTTTTTTGTCATTTTTATGCCTTACTGTACTATATTGTTTTATTCTTTACCATACTATGACGTTTTATGCCATACTATACAATGACGTTTTTTGACATTTTTATGACCTTTTATGCCTTAATATACTATGACGTTTTTTGACATTTTTATGCCTTCCAATACAATCTCATTTGATGTTTTACCATACTATGACATTTTTATGACCTTTTATGCCTTAATATACTATGGTGTTTTTTTGACATTTTTATGCCATAGTATACAATGACGTTTTTTGACATTTTTATGCCTTACTGTACTATATTGTTTTATTCCTTACCATACTATGACGTTTGTATAACCTTTTATGCATTAATATACTATGACGTCTTTTGACATTTTTATGCTATACTATACAATGACGTTTTTTGTCATTTTTATGCCATCCAATACAATCTCATTTGATGCCTTACCATACTATGACGTTTTTATGACCTTTTATGCCTTAATATACTATGGTGTTTTTTTGACATTTTATGCCATAGTATACTATGACGTTTTTTGACATTTTTATGCCATACCATACTTTGATGTTTTTTTGACATTTTTATGCCTTCCAATACAATTTCATTTGATGCCTTACCATACTATGACGTTTTTATGACCTTTTATGCTTTAATATACTATGATGTTTTTTTGACATTTTTATGCCATAGTATACTATGACGTTTTTTGACATTTTTATGCCATACCATACTATGATGTTTTTTGTCATTTTTATGCCTTCCAATACAATTTCATTTGATGCCTTAACATACTATGACGTTTTTTGACATTTTTATGACCTTTTATGCCTTAATATACTATGATGTTTTTTTGACATTTTATGCCATAGTATACTATGACGTCTTTTGACATTTTTATGCCATACTATACAATGACGTTTTTTGTCATTTTTATGCCTTACTGTACTATATTGTTTTATTCTTTACCATACTATGACGTTTTTATGACCTTTTATGCCTTAATATACTATGACGTTGTTTGACATTTTTATGCCTTCCAATACAATCTCATTTGATGTTTTACCATACTATGACATTTTTATGACCTTTTATGCCTTAATATACTATGGTGTTTTTTTTTACATTTTATGCCATAGTATACTATGATGTTTTTTGACATTTTTATGCCTTACTGTACTATATTGTTTTATTCCTTACCATACTATGACGTTTGTATAACCTTTTATGCATTAATATACTATGACGTCTTTTGACATTTTTATGCTATACTATACAATGACGTTTTTTGTCATTTTTATGCCATCCAATACAATCTCATTTGATGCCTTACCATACTATGACGTTTTTATGACCTTTTATGCCTTAATATACTATGGTGTTTTTTTGACATTTTATGCCATAGTATACTGACGTTTTTTGACATTTTTATGCCATACCATACTTTGATGTTTTTTGACATTTTTATGCCTTCCAATACAATTTCATTTGATGCCTTACCATACTATGACGTTTTTATGACCTTTTATGCTTTAATATACCATGATGTTTTTTTGACATTTTATGCCATAGTATACTATGACGTTTTTTGACATTTTTATGCCATACCATACTTTGATGTTTTTTGACATTTTTATGCCTTCCAATACAATTTCATTTGATGCCTTACCATACTATGACGTTTTTATGACCTTTTATGCTTTAATATACCATGATGTTTTTTTGACATTTTATGCCATAGTATACTATGACGTTTTTTGACATTTTTATGCCATACCGTACTTTGATGTTTTTTGTCATTTTTATGCCTTCCAATACAATTTCATTTGATGCCTTACCATACTATCACGTTTTAATGACCTTTTATGCCTTAATATGCTATGATGTTTTTTTGACATTTTATGCCATAGTATACTATGACGTTTTTTGACATTTTTATGCCATACCGTACTTTGATGTTTTTTGTCATTTTTATGCCTTCCAATACAATTTCATTTGATGCCTTACCATACTATCACGTTTTAATGACCTTTTATGCCTTAATATGCTATGATGTTTTTTTGACATTTTATGCCATAGTATACTATGACTTTTTTTGACATTTTTATGCCATACCATACTTTGATGTTTTTTGTCATTTTTATGCCTTCCAATACAATCTCATTTGATGCCTTACCATACTATGACGTTTTTATGACCTTTTATGCCTTAATATACTATGGTGTTTTTTTGACATTTTATGCCATAGTATACTATGACGTTTTTTGACATTTTTATGCCATACCATACTTTGATGTTTTTTGACATTTTTATGCCTTCCAATACAATTTCATTTGATGCCTTACCATACTATGACGTTTTTATGTCCTCTTATGCTTCAATATACTATGATGTTTTTTTGACATTTTATGCCATAGTATACTATGACGTTTTTTGACATTTTTATGCCATACCATACTTTGATGTTTTTTGACATTTTATGCCTTCCAATACAATTTCATTTGATGCCTTACCATACTATCACGTTTTGATGTCCTCTTATGCTTCAATATACTATGATGTTTTTTTGACATTTTATGCCATAGTATACTATGACGTTTTTTGACATTTTTATGCCATACCATACTTTGATGTTTTTTGTCATTTTTATGCCTTCCAATACAATTTCATTTGATGCCTTACCATACTATGACGTTTTTATGACCTTTTTTGCCTTAATATATTATGATCTTTTTTTGACATTTTATGCCATACTATACAATGACGTTTTTTGTCATTTTTATGCCTTACTGTACTATATTGTTTTATTCTTTACCATACTATGACGTTTTTATGAACTTTTATGCCTTAATATACTATGACGTTGTTTGACATTTTTATGCCTTCCAATACAATCTCATTTGATGTTTTACCATACTATGACATTTTTATGACCTTTTATGCCTTAATATACTATGGTGTTTTTTTTGACATTTTATGCCATAGTATACTATGACGTTTTTTGACATTTTTATGCCTTACTGTACTATATTGTTTTATTCCTTACCATACTATGACGTTTGTATAACCTTTTATGCATTAATATACTATGACGTCTTTTGACATTTTTATGCTATACTATACAATGACGTTTTTTGTCATTTTTATGCCATCCAATACAATCTCATTTGATGCCTTACCATACTATGACGTTTTTATGACCTTTTATGCCTTAATATACTATGGTGTTTTTTTGACATTTTATGCCATAGTATACTGACGTTTTTTGACATTTTTATGCCATACCATACTTTGATGTTTTTTGACATTTTTATGCCTTCCAATACAATTTCATTTGATGCCTTACCATACTATGACGTTTTTATGACCTTTTATGCTTTAATATACCATGATGTTTTTTTGACATTTTATGCCATAGTATACTATGACGTTTTTTGACATTTTTATGCCATACCGTACTTTGATGTTTTTTGTCATTTTTATGCCTTCCAATACAATTTCATTTGATGCCTTACCATACTATCACGTTTTAATGACCTTTTATGCCTTAATATGCTATGATGTTTTTTTGACATTTTATGCCATAGTATACTATGACTTTTTTTGACATTTTTATGCCATACCATACTTTGATGTTTTTTGTCATTTTTATGCCTTCCAATACAATCTCATTTGATGCCTTACCATACTATGACGTTTTTATGACCTTTTATGCCTTAATATACTATGGTGTTTTTTTGACATTTTATGCCATAGTATACTATGACGTTTTTTGACATTTTTATGCCATACCATACTTTGATGTTTTTTTGACATTTTATGCCTTCCAATACAATTTCATTTGATGCCTTACCATACTATGACGTTTTTATGTCCTCTTATGCTTCAATATACTATGATGTTTTTTTGACATTTTATGCCATAGTATACTATGACGTTTTTTGACATTTTATGCCATACCATACTTTGATGTTTTTTTGACATTTTATGCCTTCCAATACAATTTCATTTGATGCCTTACCATACTATCACGTTTTTATGTCCTCTTATGCTTCAATATACTATGATGTTTTTTTGACATTTTATGCCATAGTATACTATGACGTTTTTTGACATTTTTATGCCTTCCAATACAATTTAATTTGATGCCTTACCATACTATCACGTTTTAATGACCTTTTATGCCTTAATATAGTATGATGTTTTTTTGACATTTTATGCCATAGTATACTATGACGTCTTTTGACATTTTTATGCCATACTATACAATGACGTTTGTCATTTTTATGCCTTCCAATACAATCTCATTTGATGCCTTACCATACTATGACGTTTTTATGACCTTTTATGCCTTAATATACTATGGTGTTTTTTTGACATTTTATGCCATAGTATACTATGACGTTTTTTTTATGATGTGTTTATGAGCAACGTAAAACCAGGTAGTATTTGGAAAGACAATTTATTGCATAGTCAGGAGGGTCAATAAGTAAACAAAATTACAAACAAGGCGATAGTGTAACTAAAGCAGGGGAACAGGGCAAAATGGATGCTTTCTTAACTCAAAAACAAAACATAACCAAAAGACGAGTCTACCGTACAGGGAGTTACAAATCTCAATTTTTTTTACTAAAAGTGAGATGAAACAAAAGAGCCTACCTATGCTCAGTCTAAAATCCAAAAAGACAGGAAGTAGCACCCCTGTTCTTTCTAAGTGTGAAATGCACAATCAGTATCTAAGCCCTAGCCCAGTCCCCACAAGCAATACTATTACCTCAAACATGAATCACAGTGTATACAAAACATTCACAATCACAAGAGGTACAGAGGCGAGCTGCCGCGAATAACGTGCTGTCCAGGCTTTTGAACTCTCTCTTCTTCTGAATGCCAGAATGTCTGCAGTTGTAGTGTGCACTGGCTGGATGATTGCCACATCTATGAGGAAAGAAAGCTGTGGAACTGGAGACTCCTTCCTTCTTCTCCGACCAATCCCGTCCCGGGGTCCATGCAGGCTTTTCATGCCTATAAAGTCTTACTGTGTCTTTTTATGCCTTTTACTATATTATGACTTTTCCATGCCATACTATACTAGACTTTTTTTGACTTTAATGCGTTACTATGTTGTTTTATGCCTTTTTATGCCTTACTAGACTATGACTTTTTATGCCTTTTTATACCTTTCTAGACTGACTTTTTATGCATTTCTATACTATGACGTTATTTATGCCCTACTATACTATGTCTTTTATGCCTTTTTATGGCTTGCTATATTATAGCCTTTCTATGCGATAATATACTATTCTTTTTTGCCTTCCTATACTATGATGTGTTTTACTATAGTATACTTACTATACTATGTCGTTTTTTTGCTTTTTATGCCTCACTTTATCATGACTTTTCTATGCCATACTATGTCATTTTTATGCCTTACTATACTATGACGGTTTTATGATATTTCATGCTTTACTATACTATGATGTTTTTATGACTTTTTTTGCCTTACTATACTATGACGTTTTTATGACTTTTTATGCCATACTATACTATGATGTTTTTACTACTTTTTTTGCCTTACTATACTGTCATTTTTATACCTTACTGTACTATGACGTTTTTATGACTTTTTATGCCTTACTATATTATGACTTTTATGCCTTAATATACTATGACTTTATTATGACGTTTTTATGCCTTACTATACTATGACTTTTTTATGACTGTTATGCCTTACTATACTATGTTTTTATGACTTTTTTTGCCTTACTATACTACGTCATTTTTATACCTTACTATACTATGACTATTTTCCTTACTATACTATGACTTTTTTTTTACTTTTTATGCCTGACTTTAGTATGATGTTCTTATACCTTACTATACTATGACTTTTATGCCTTACTACTATGACTTTTTAATGACGTTTTTATGACTTTTTATGCCTTACTATATTGTCATGTTTTTATGCCTTACTCTTTGATGTTTTTATGACTTTATTCCTTCTTATCACGTTTTCATGATACTATGACCTTTTAATTATTTATTATACTGTGACATTTGTATACCGTACTGTTATGACTCAGCTCGCAATCAGGGAAAAAGGGAAGCAACATAAAACCAGGTAGTATTTGGAAAGACAATTTATTGCATAGTCAGGAGGGTCAATGAGTAAACAAAATTACAAACAAGGCGATAGTGTAACTAAAGCAGGGGAACAGGGCAAAATTGATGCTTTCTTAACTCAAAAACAAAACATAACCAAAAGACGAGTCTACCGTACAAGGAGTTACAAATCTCAATTTTTTTTACTAAAAGTGAGATGAAACAAAAGAGCCTACCTATGCTCAGTCTAAAATCCAAAACACAGGAAGTAGCACCCCTGTTCTTTCTAAGTGTGAAATGCACATTCAGTATCTAAGACCTAGCCCAGTCCCCACAAGCAATACTATTACCTCAGACATGAATCACAGTGTATACAAAACATTCACAATCACAAGAGGTACAGAGGCGAGCTGCCGCGAATAACGTGCTGTCCAGGCTTTTGAACTCTCTCTTTTTCTGAATGCCAGAATGTCTGCAGTTGTAGTGTGCACTGGCTGGATGATTGCCACATCTATGAGGAAAGAAAGCTGTGGAACTGGAGACTCCTTCCTTCTTCTCCGACCAATCCCGTCCCGGGGTCCATGCAGGCTTTTCATGCCTATAAAGTCTTACTGTGTCTTTTTATGCCTTTTACTATATGACTTTTCCATGCCATACTATACTAGACTTTTTTTTTACTTTTAATGCATTACTATGTTGTTTTATGACTTTTTATGCCTTTCTATACTATGACATTTTTTTGCCCTACTATACTATGTCATTTTTTTGCTTTTTATGCCTTACTTTATTATGACTTTTCTATGCCATACTATACTATGTCGTTTTTATGATGTTTTTTTTGCCTTACTATACTATGTCATTTTTATACCTTACTATACTATGACATTTTTATGACTTTTTATACCTTACTGTGCTATGTCGTTCTATCGTTTTTTATGGCTTACTATATTATGACTTTTATGCCTTACTATATTATGACTTCTTATGCCTTATTATACTGTGATGTTTTTTTGATGTTTTATGCCACACCATACTATGATGTTTTTTGTCATTTTTATGCCTTCCAATAAAATTTCATTTGATGCCTTACCATACTATGACATTTTTATGACCTTTTATGCCTTAATATACTATGGTGTTTTTTTTTACATTTTATGCCATAGTATACTATGACGTTTTTTGACATTTTTATGCCTTACTGTACTATATTGTTTTATTCCTTACCATACTATGACGTTTGTATAACCTTTTATGCATTAATATACTATGACGTTTTTTGACATTTTTATGCCATACCATACTTCGATGTTTTTTGTCATTTTTATGCCTTCCAATACAATTTCATTTGATGCCTTACCATACTATCACGTTTTAATGACCTTTTATGCCTTAATATACTATGATGTTTTTTTGACATTTTATGCCATAGTATACTATGACGTCTTTTGACATTTTTATGCCATACTATACAATGACGTTTGTCATTTTTATGCCTTCCAATACAATCTCATTTGATGCCTTACCATACTATGACGTTTTTATGACCTTTTATGCCTTAATATACTATGGTGTTTTTTTAACATTTTATGCCATAGTATACTATGACGTTTTTTGACATTTTTATGCCATACCATACTTTGATGTTTTTTGACATTTTTATGCCTTCCAATACAATTTCATTTGATGCCTTACCATACTATGACGTTTTTATGACATTTTATGCCTTAATATACTATGGTGTTTTTTTAACATTTTATGCCATAGTATATACTATGACGTTTTTTGAGATTTTTATGCCATACCATACTTTAATGTTTTTTGACATTTTTATGCCTTCCAATACAATTTCATTTGATGCCTTACCATACTATGACGTTTTTATGACCTTTTATGCTTTAATATACTATGATGTTTTTTTGACATTTTATGCCATAGTATACTATGACGTTTTTTGACATTTTTATGCCATACCATACTTCGATGTTTTTTGTCATTTTTATGCCTTCCAATACAATTTCATTTGATGCCTTACCATACTATGACGTTTTTATGACCTTTTATGCTTCAATATACTATGATGTTTTTTTGACATTTTATGCCATAGTATACTATGACGTCTTTTGACATTTTTATGCCATACCATACTTTGATGTTTTTTGACATTTTTATGCCTTCCAATACAATTTCATTTGATGCCTTACCATACTATGACGTTTTTATGACCTTTTATGCTTTAATATACTATGATGTTTTTTTGACATTTTATGCCATAGTATACTATGACGTCTTTTGACATTTTTATGCTATACTATACAATGACGTTTTTTGTCATTTTTATGCCATCCAATACAATTTCCTTTGATGCCTTACCATACTATGACGTTTTTATGACCTTTTATGCCTTAATATACTATGTTGTTTTTTTGACATTTTATGCCATAGTATACTATGACGTCTTTTGACATTTTTATGCTATACTATACAATGACGTTTTTTGTCATTTTTATGCCATCCAATACAATTTCCTTTGATGCCTTACCATACTATGACGTTTTTATGACCTTTTATGCCTTAATATACTATGTTGTTTTTTTGACATTTTATGCCATAGTATACTATGACGTTTTTTGACATTTTTATGCCATACCATACTTTGATGTTTTTTGACATTTTTATGCCTTCCATTACAATTTCATTTGATGCCTTACCATACTATGACGTTTTTATGACCTTTTATGCTTCAATATACTATGATGTTTTTTTGACATTTTATGCCATAGTATACTATGACATTTTTTGACATTTTTATGCCTTCCAATACAATTTCATTTGATGCCTTACCATACTATCACGTTTTAATGACCTTTTATGCCTTAATATACTATGATGTTTTTTTGACATTTTATGCCATAGTATACTATGACGTTTTTTGACATTTTTATGCCATACCATACTTTGATGTTTTTTGACATTTTTATGCCTTCCAATACAATTTCATTTGATGCCTTACCATACTATCACGTTTTAATGACCTTTTATGCCTTAATATACTATGATGTTTTTTTGACATTTTATGCCATAGTATACTATGACGTCTTTTGACATTTTTATGCCATACTATACAATGACGTTTGTCATTTTTATGCCTTACTGTACTATATTTTTTTATTCCTTACCATACTATGACGTTTTATGCCTTAATATACTATGATGTTTTTTTTACCTTACTATACTATTTCGTATTTATGACTTACTATACTATGTCATTTTTATACCATACTATGTCATAAAATGACGTTTTTTGACATTTTTATGCCATACTATACTATGACGTTTTTTTTGGTGCCATACATTAATATGACGTTTTTTTGGCATTTTTATGCCTTAATATACTATATTGTTTTATTCTTTACCATAGTACGACGTTTGTATGACCTTTTATGCCTTAATATACTATGACTTTTTTTGTCATTTTTATGCCTTCCAATACAATCTCATTTGATGCCTTACCATACTATGATGGTTTTATAACTTTTTATGCCTCACTATATTGTGATGTTTTTATGCCTTACTATACAATGTCGTTCTATCATTTTTCATGACTAACTATATTATCACTTTTATGCCTTGCTATACTAGGACGTTTTTTATGCCTTACTATACTATAACAGTTTTACGACATTTCATGACTTACTATAGTATGACTTTTTTATGACATTTCATGCCTTACTATACTATGACTTTTTATGCCTTACTATACTGTGATGTTTTTATGCCTTACTATATTATGACTTTTAAGGCTTACTATACTAAGACGTTTTTATGACTTTTTATGCCTCACTATACTGTGATGTTTTTATGACCTTTTTTGTCTTACTATACTATTTCGTATTTATGACTTACTATACTATGAAGTTTTTATGACTTTTTTATGCCTTACTATACTATGTAATTTTATGCCTTACTATACTAAGTAATTCTATGCCTTATGACGTTTTTAGGACTTTCTATGCCTTACTATACTATGACTGTTTTATGACATTTCATGCCTTACTATACTATGATGTTTTTATGACTTTTTATGCCTTTTTATACTATTGGTTTTTTATGACTTACTTTATTATGAATTTTTATGCCTTAATATACTATTACGTTTTTGGCCTTACTATACTATGACTTTTTTATGACATTTCATGCCTTACTATACTGTGATGTTTTTATGCCTTACTATAGTATGACTTTTTTATGACATTTCATGCCTTACTATATTATGACTTTTAAGGCTTACTATACTAAGACGTTTTTATGACTTTTTATGCCTCACTATACTGTGATGTTATTATGACCTTTTTTGTCTTACTATACTATTTCGTATTTATGACTTACTATACTATGCCGTTTTTATGACTTACTATACTATGAAGTTTTTATGACTTTTTTATGCCTTACTATACTATGTAATTTTATGCCTTACTATACTAAGTAATTTTATGCCTTATGACGTTTATAGGACTTTTTATGCCTTACTATACTATGACTGTTTTATGACATTTCATGCCTTACTATACTATGATGTTTTTATGACTTTTTATGACTTACTTTATTATGAATTTTTATGCTTTAATATACTATTACGTTGTTAGGCCTTACTATGACTATAGTAAGGACTTTTTTATGACATTTCATGCCTTACTATACTGTGATGTTTTTATGCCTTACTATATTATGACTTTTTTATGCCTTACTATACTATAACAGTTTTACGACATTTCATGCCTTACTATAGTATGACTTTTTTATGACATTTCATGCCTTACTATACTATGACTTTTTATGCCTTACTATACTGTGATGTTTTTATGACTTTTTATGCCTCACTATACTGTGATGTTTTTATGACCTTTTTTGTCTTACTATACTATTTCGTATTTATGACTTACTATACTATGTCGTTTTTATGACTTACTATACTATGAAGTTTTTATGACTTTTTTATGCCTTACTATACTATGTAATTTTATGCCTTACTATACTAAGTAATTTTATGCCTTATGACGTTTATAGGACTTTTTATGCCTTACTATACTATGACTGTTTTATGACATTTCATGCCTTACTATACTATGATGCTTTTATGACTTTTTATGCCTTTCTATACTATTGGTTTTTTATGACTTACTTTATTATGACGTTTTTATGACTTTTTATGCCTTACTATACTGTGATGTTTTTATGCCTTACTATACTATGACATTTTTATGACTTTTTAATGCCTCACTATACTGTGATGTTTTTATGACCTTTTTTGCCTTACTATACTATGTCGTTTTTATGACTTTTAATGCCTTACTATACTATGTCGTTCTATCATTTTTTTATGCCTTACTATACTATGACGTTTTTATGACTTACTATACTATGACGTTTTTATGACTTTTTTATGCCTTACTATACTATGACTTTTTTGACTTTTTATGCCTTACTATACTATATAATTTTATGCCTTACTATACTATGACTGTTTTATGACATTTCATGCCTTACTATACTATGATGTTTTTATGAATTTTTATGCCTTTCTATACTATGACTTTTTTAGGCCTTGCTATTGTATGAGGTTTTTTTCCTTGGAATGCTTTACTATACTATGACGTCTTTATGCCTTTTTGTGCCTTACAATACTATATCGTTTTAATGCCTTACTATACTATCACTTTTCTATGCTTTACTATACTATGACGTTTTTTATGCCTTAAAATCAATCTTTTTTTTTTTTTTATGAGGGGTGGTGGGGTTGTTGTCCCTACCAATGTTAAGACCAAAATTATGCCCTTGAATCTAACTACAATTTTAATTTTCAAAAAGTCATGTTACTTCATCCTCATAAATTCCTATTTATATTGTGAATAATCATAGTTGCTAGAAAAATGCTTTAACTTATGCACTCATTTATTTAAGCTTTTATATAAATGTCAATTTTGTCTCTAAAAGCTTCATTCATTATAGTTGCCTCAAGGACACTTTCTGTCCTTTGTGTGACACAGTGCACAACGACCTAGTGGTTAGAGAATTCATCTTACATCTGTACATCATGTAAACATGGTTGGCCTGAACAGCCTCACAGGGTTCCTGTGATACATTTGCAACTATTCACATCTTGAGTCAGCAAACTGTCCATTCAAAACCTTAGAGAGAGAATGTTGATCACATACTGTGCAGCATGAAAAGGTTGCTCCAAAAATACTTTAATGTAGATGTAACACAGCCAGCTCTACATTGAGTCAATGTAATGTTCATATTGAGATGGTTACCCTGCTGTATGTAAATGGTGCAGCAGTGGTTAAAGTGTTGACACACGACGGGTTCATTGTTAAGTGTGTGCTCATTGAATGTTTATAACACTATTTGTCTTATCTAGCCACATTGACAATATTCAGACTATTCTGACATAATTACTGACATCTAACTAGAGCTCACTCTTATATTGTAAATCCTATTTTAATCCTGTTTGTTTTTATTGAGCAGACATCCAGTTTAAAAAATGAATACAGCATATTTAGTGGCATTGAATCCTGTAGTTGTAACAAAACTACCAAGGCAGTGTTGTAACTACCACTGAAAGATTTCTATAGTGACTGAGAATAGAGAAGTATATATTTATTGCTACCGTGTTACCCCATTCATGAAATGTGTTAGATGAAAATAATTATCTGAAATATTGTCCAAGGGGAAATTGAATGAGACAAACAAGACATAACCCAGCTCAGTGAAGGGTAAAGGGTAATATTCTACTCCTGCTGTGACTCTTTGGAAACTGATGGAGCTACTTTGTAATCAGTGTGGACATTCTCATTCCCTGTGTTTCTGTTTTCCCCCTCCCTCTTTTCACAGACCCAGAGAGTGGTGATCTGGCAGAGAGCTTGGTAGAGGTTGCGCAGAAACATTGTGTCAGACTAGCATGTCAGAGGGGACAGCTGGCCCATCATCAGAGCAGGGAGGACCCTGAGGGGAAAAAAGAAGGGCATCAGCAAGCAAGCCTCAAGACTAAGGAATCAGCTGGTCACTACGCCACCAATCTGGCCGAGTCAGTACTACAAGACGCCTTCATACGCCTCTCTCAAGATGAAACCTCCTTTGTCTCTGAGGCTGCTGTCAGCGTGTCCCTTGCAAGTTGTCCATCCAACTCCAGTGGTCCTTCAAAGACCAAAGAGCCTTCCAAGCAGCGTACATGCTCTTTTGAACTCCCCAAGATTGTTATAGTCCAAAGCCCAGACAGCTCTGACGGAGCTGCAGAATGGCCAGAGACCCAGGTGTCTCATGTGCCCGACCAGGATCTCACTGCCAAAGCGGTGCCAGAGAATGGGACACAGGCTCACATTCCCCACCACAACAGAGGGCACTCTTCCAAACATGTAGAAGTGGCTTTGGCCTGTGCTGCCAGTGTTATTGGTACCATCACTACGCCACAGCTGACAGAACAGCTCACCATGGAATCTGCTTCAGAGGAGGACACAGAGGAGGAACTACAGGACCCAGAAGAGAGTAGTGACTACTCCCTCTCCTCAGCCATGTGTGGTGTGGCTCAGGTAGCTGGTGCTGTAGCAGCTGTGGAGGTAACAGAGGAGTCAGGGGAGGGAGGCAATTCTGACGCAGATTCTGCCGACATCTACACAGCATCCCACGGCCTGATGTCTGCTGCCGAGGCCTCTGCAGCCTTCACACTGCACTGCAGTGTGTCACAGGGTACCAGTGTTGAAGCATTTCGTGCCAACATTGCTGAAGTCCTGCACAGGGAAGCAGCAGAGGTGCTGACTCAGCCACAAGGCTACAGGAGTGTGGCTCACTTGCTGGAGGCCACACATAACAAGATAGTAGATGGCATTACTTGTCCAAAGAAATCCTACATGGATGAAAGAGAGGTGGATGACTTAATAAATGAGGTTGCAGACAGCCTATTTAAGCATGCTTTAGAGAAAGCAAAAAAAAAAAAAGAACTGGAGGGGACTGGAAAAGATGCACCAAGCCTTCAGGTTTGTCTGCAGGACAGTGTAAACAATTTGCTGTTTGATATCCTTTGCCTGACACAGAAGAAAATCAGTCACATCTCTAGATTTGACCAAGGGTCAGTTGAGACACAAGAGGGTGATACTTGTGCTAGGGAGCCTGCTATCACCAAGGAGAGCAAGGATCCATTAAGTCAATTACACTGGTTAGTTGGCCATAGCCAGTCCACTAATAGTGAGAACCACAGTGGCACGCTGAACTTCACAGATAAGTTCACCATGGTTTCTGGGCTGAAGGAGAAATATATGCTTGAGGAAAGTGATCTCCTTGTATCTTCCTCCACAGCACACAGCAAAGAGCAACAGCAGCAGTTGTTGTGCAGACAAAGTCAGTCTAAATCCACCTCCTTGCCTGCCAAGGACTTCGCTGACCACCAGCTGATCCAGCAGGGCAGTGGGGCCATCAGAGAACCTTTGAGTGAAATCCCAGTTCACACCACCGACAGGCGGGGACGATTAGTGACAGGAGGTGACAGCAGGCAGTCCTCCCTCACGCCCCAGTCCTCCCTCAACTCTTGCAGTTCTCTGCTCTCTTTTCGAATGGACTCAGAATCCAGGACCCCTATTACCTGCTACGCTGATGATTTGGCTACTACAGTGGTGTCTATGGCCACAGAATTAGCAGCCATCTGCCTGGAGAACTCCACTGGGAAACAACCCTGGTTCTGTGCCCTAAAAGGGGCATCTACTGAAGGCCCAGAAGCCTACGTCATCCCCGCGTGCCGCACAGTGCTCAGGAGGAAAGAGGGTCAGAGCAGCAATGCCGCCTCCAAGAAGCATCGGGCGCCACGCCTCAGTGAGATCAAGAGAAAAACAGAGGAGCAACCAGAACTGATGGAGCGGCTTGTGAACCGGGTGGTGGACGAGTCAGTCAACCCTGATGAACCACAGGACCCATTTGCCCTCTTTGCTTCAGAAGTCACAGCTAGGATCATGAACTGCCCTGAGCTTAATGTTGTAGATACATCCAAAGCAGGCCAGCCACGCAGCAGGTTGCAGTGTGAGAGATGGAGCCGTGGGAAGGCATCTAGTTATGAGAGCATTCCAGAAGAAGACGCAGACCCCTCAGGCACACCAAACACACTGGGGCCTGGCAGTCGGTTAGGTCAGAACTTGAGTCGTGGCAGCTCAATCTCTAAGCAGTCCAGCTGTGAGAGCATCACTGATGAGTTCTCACGGTTCATGGTAAACCAGATGGAGACTGAGGGCAGGGGCTTTGACCTTTTGCTGGACTACTACGCAGGGAAAAATGCCAGCAGCATTCTGACCGCAGCTGTGCAACAGGCTGCATCAAAGAAAAATGGTCACCTTAATGTCAGGGCCTCATCCTGCCTGTCCAAACAGTCCAGCACAGAGAGCATCACAGAGGAGTTCTACAGGTTTATGCTTCGGGACATGGATAAGGAAAACAAAGAGTATGGCATTGCTAAGACTAAAGAATGGAGCAACAGTCTGTTCCCCCCTTCTCCTAGGACACCCTTCTGCATACGACAGTCTTCTGTCCCAGACCGGCGCTCCTCAGACTCACGGCTGACTGTCAACTCACCCATCAAAGCCAACTCTTTTGATGGATTTGCCCGCAATGTGCATGGAGACACGCTGAATATCTACCCCACCAGCTCAGTGTCAGCCATGGGACTGTGTAAGTCAGACTCCTGCCTCTATCAAAGGGGTAAGACTGACCAGATAACTGATATGCTGATTCATGAGACCTGGTCAAGCTCCATTGAGTCCTTGATGAGAAAGAATAAGATCATTGCTGATCCCGAGGACAGTATTGAGCTGGAGGCTGCAGGAGACTCCCAGCCCCATGTGCAGCAGTTTGCCAATCGCCTGGCAGCTGACATAGTAGATATTGGCAAGTCTGCACTTGGAGGCCCGCAAGATGTAGCTGGGGGAATGTTTGGATCACACATGCCTGTTGGTGAAAGAAGGAGGGGGTTCAAACAATCTCATCTAAGTTGCAGTCGCAGTCGGTCAAGCCAGGAGCAAGCTGGTACTGGAGTAGGGTCAGGGACTAGTGACAGCAGTGCACCCCGCATGAGGGGCCCCAGAGATGTACCACTGATCCACATTGAGGGAGATCAGAAGGATGAGGAGACCCCTTCAAACCTTGAAAGGCCTGAAGGAGGACCTCAGGAAACACCCCCAGACATGTCAGCTACCAAGCGCGCAGAGAGAGCTACAGCCAGCGGCAGCAGGTATTACACTGTTCACAGTCCTGTCCTGACAGTCAGACCCCTCCTTCTGGCAGAATCTGCTTTTTCAGAATCATCATACTGTAGATGTGAAGAGTAGATACTGATCTATGTGACACAAGTAAGAGAAAAAAATGAAGAATCACATGGTTATTTTTAAGATGAACAATAAACATATCAGAAAACCGGTACTAAACAAATAACATCTAACTGTCCAAGTTTACCAAAGGTATTTTGTAAAGGCTGATCAAAGAGTGACTGGCACACCAAGGATCTACTCCCAAGGAAAACTAATCTATTTTAGCAGTGTGTGGGGTTTGACAAACCTTTGGCTAGGCTGTGACTCACACTGTCTGGGTGATGTACTGTGTGTGCAGAAAGCTTTTAGTGGTTTCATCTTTTATCCGCTGTGGGGCTGTTGAACTCACCTTGATCAGTACAATCTGCACCCACGCTTGTCTAACAAACTAAAACCACTTGACACTTATAGGTATCTAGATTGCAGTGACACAGCTAAAATAACAAGGGTCGCATTAGATGAAAGCTTGCTTGAGTTGCTTAAGTTGTTTAGCAGCAGGTTAGCTGAAGAATGGTGTTCATATTAAGTCAACTCATGTGTAATAAGTGTATGTAATCCTTCTGATTAGTACACTATTAGACATGGCCAGTCTTACATGTCTTATTCAAACCACTGACATTTTAGCAAGACAAGGGCTCAGCAAGGTGGCAAGATTCACTCTAATTCTAAAATCTCAGTGTCTGATTGGACTTTCAGAGGAGGCAGCAGAGCGTAGACTCTCCCAGGAGATGTCTTAGTAGATATTCTGGGGGTAATGAAGACTAGAGGAATCCATGATGCAACTCAGTCTGGAATCAAATGAACCTGCTGAAGTGGAAAGAGATGCAAACGAGCACGAGGCGTAACATAGAGGAAAGCAACAAATCAAGATGTGAGAAATCAGTTGTGATCTAATAGTATTTTGTATTTTGTTTTAAAGACATTTAGATGCTCAAAATAAGACATGTTCAATAGTGAATGAGAGGAAAAACAGCTCCCACAGCGCGGCAGAGTCAAAAGATGTGTTCCTTTTTACTTGACAATACATGTAATCCAGGAACAAGTGGAGTGCATCTGTTTGTCCCTTGTGTAAGTGTGGAACTCAATCACTCGCCTAGTCAATAAAACCTGATTTCCCTCTGGAATTGTCGAGGATGGCAGCCCTCAATCATCTGATTATGTCTTTAATTTAATCAGCTTCCTAAAAAAGAAACTGAAAATCCAACAGTGCCTCAGGGGAATGCAGTTTGCTGACACAGTAAAGATATTGGAATGAATTAGCTTTCTTTTTATGAAGTGCATAGTTATTTCAGATTGCAAAGGCTTGTCATTTGTATGAAGTTACTGTACTATCTATCATTTTTAGAGCAGAAACTGTGCCGATACTGCCTTTTAAACAAAACTTAATGTTTGCTGAGGAGGAACAACGGAACAACACTGAAAAAAACAGCCAACGCTAACCACACATCACAGCAGACACTGTGCACATCTGGTCGATGGTTTTCCCACCATCTTGCGGTTTGCTTTCCCCAGCAGTGAGAGGGACAGGCCAGCTGTGGCGGTGGCTGCAGTAGTGAAGAGTGACAAGCGTTCTATGAGTGCTAGCAGTGAAGAGAGCATGGGAAGCTGGTCCCATATAAGCCCTGAGGATGATCCCCACGAGGAGACCAGTAGTTTTATCCAGCTGAGTGAGGGGTCAGTAACCGTTGCTCCTTGATGCTGCTCCAAACGCTGCCACTCTCACCCTCACCCCCACTCTCATTGGCCCATTGCTACTGACACTTACGCTCTCCTGTGCTAATGCCAATTTACTCCCTGCTGCTGCAATATCCACGCCTGCTGAGGTGGTGTATGGCAGAGATGTCACTCCACAAAACCCTCTCTGCTAGACTCTGCCTGCACCCCACGCACAACTACCTGCAGTATTGGGCTGCAGTGGAACAGGGCTGTGATCGCTCACATCAAAAGCCCTCTAGAGCAGAACATTTGCAACACCATTCTCTGCTTCATTAAATTCTCATTTGTTTTAACTACACCAACTTTTTCAACTTTTGCAAAATAGAGTGGAGTCACTGCTCTGTGCTCACTAGTTGAAATAAGCTAATAGTAGTAGTCAGTCTGCTTTCTCTTTGCCTTATAAAACAGATGCCATAATAATGGACCAAATAATATTAGAAATACTAAGTAAGTTAATTAAACTGCATGCTCAAATGCATTTATTTCTACAGGCATTGACGTGTAGATTCAAGAGGAAAGGGGAAGCTGGAGGGCTCCATGTGCTCAGTGTGGCAATGATATGAAATATCAGCTTGTTGCTTAATCAGCTGCAAGGGTAGCTGTGCACCACCATAACACTTGCTGCTCCTTGCAACCTCTCCATCTACCTGCTTAATTTAACTCCACCTCATCTCTGATCCATGTTGTGACACAAGGGCGTGGCTGCCACCACCCCTGACTGTGCACCCTATCCCCCCTAAACTGCCTCAAACTCTCCTCATCCTCATTCAGACAGGCTTGCTGCCAAACAAAAATCACCAGCTCTCCCACCTTGAGCGTCCAATTCTGCTGCAGCTGCTATTTATATGTTAATCACCAGCTAACGAAAAACATGACCTGCATCACTGCACCTGGTTATTGTTCTCTTCACAAGTCAGCAATTGTGTCCGATGTCTTAAGAGGACATGCAAATGACGCTATCTCTTAATTTTTATTGGTTTACAGGAACGGGACCAGCAGCGCATCCAGTCTAGGCCTGGCAGACCTAGATACTTTTTCTGATGTGCCCACTCAGAGCACAGTAATCAGGTAACTGTCACAGGCCAGTGCTGAAATATTTCTCATTAATGTGTCACTCTGATGCCCATAATGACATTTTTTTAATACGACAGAAAGTATATTGCTTTTTCTCATGTCCTCATGCAGTGTGCAGCAATCCGGTGACACATGACTGTGACAGGCTGCTGGACTAACATGATGATAGCTAATTGCATATTCTGTTGTCATTCTACCGCAGATAACAAAGTTCTGCATCTACAGTCTGCTGCATTTCTACTATTCTGTTCTACTCTCTCCCATATATATCTTAACTGTAAAGTTTAAAACACATTCAGATTAACAGTATGATATATATATATATATATATATATATCTATATATATACATATATATATATATATATGTATGTATATGTATATATATATATATATCTATATATATACATATATATATATCTATATATATACATATATATATATATATATATATACATATATATATATCTATATATATACATATATATATATATATATATATATACATATATATATGTATGTATATGTATATGTATATGTGTATATATATATATATTATATATATATATATATACTTAAAAGAATAGTTCAACATTTTGGGGGATGTACTTATTCACCTTTTTGCCGAAGATGAAATAGCCCCATAAAAACAGAGTGTGTTGTTCTTAAAATTTCAGTTTCTGTGCGGATTCAACAACTAAGATGTAACTTGTGAATTAGTGAACTTCAGAGGTGCTGGTAGGCACAGTTTGTTGCCTTTGCACTGAACCAGACTAGCTGTTTTAAGTATTTATGTTAAGCTTTATTTAAGCTAAGCAAACCAGCTTTTGTCAGTAGCATCATATTTCATCATTAAAACAGTGTTATCAAATTTCTCATCTAACTCTCGGCAAGAAGGTGAATAAGCATATATCTCAGAATGTTGAACTATTGCGTAAAGTGATACTGTATGTTACTATAACTTTCAACCAGTATGTCTTTTTCCCCCCTCACAGTGAGGAGACAGAGAAAGGCCATCTGGCAAGAACTAAGGAGAATGTATTTGGTAAGTATAGTGATGGATTCTCATGTCATCTCAATGTTATCAACTTGTTAATTACTCACCTCCTCCTTCTGCTTTAACGTCCCCCTACTCACCAAGAGTTCTGGAGTGATTCGGAGTACAGCATGTGCTGGGTGTGTGTGATTAATCCCTCAACTGGATGTGCTTGAGTAGAGGCGATTCTCTTCTCTGAAATAAGGAGAGTCATCAATAATTTAAAAGGGCCCAAGTTACAGAAGTGTCTCAGCACAAAGTTCATCTTTGTTTAATGACTTACACTCCAACAAACATTACCTCAAAGCAAAACTGAGCTCAGGATATTTCTATTTTATGAAGCTGATCGTACTGTGTGATTGTATGTGAAGCTTTGGCACACTGGCTTTTGATGTCCAAGCAAGTGTAGAAAAGAAAGAACTGTCTTTGCAGGCCTGCAGTGCTTTGATGGTGAGAACATACTTAACATTCAAGGTGTGTTATGCAGGGATGCCCTCCTAATACAGTATGTCCCATCATCTTTGATCTCAGAGAGCAGCTCAGTGAGGACGGCAAGCGGCAGTGGCAACCTCAGGGAGCTGTTGGTGGTAAACTGCGACCTCGAGCCAGAGTGCGTGGACTCGGAACTGAGGGTGGCCCTGCAGTGGATCGCTGCCTCCGAGCTGGGCCTACCTGTGCTCTACTTTATTAAGTCCAAAGAGAAGAGGGTTGCAAAGGTAAGCACAGGAAGTCAAATAAAAAAAACCTAAAAGTAGACTGTTACTGATGACATTGCTAGTCATTCCCATGTTCTTACATTCTTGTTGATATTGTTTATTGTATATTGCTCCAGTATTTGATAAAATGTCAGATTACATCACCTCTTATGTAACATATTGGTAATTTCTTAAAGAAAAGATTTACACATACTTGAAGTTGATGACCTTGCATTTATTGTTTGATTCATTGTGTCTTCTCTCAGTTCCAGAGGGTGGTCCACCTCATGTCTCAGAAGGCGTGGCGGATCGCAGACTTGTTCAGTGCTGTGGTTCAGTTCTGTAAGCTACATGAGAAAGAGAAAGAGGAAGAGGATGGCAGGTCTCTGTCCAGCCTGTTTGATTGGCTTTTGGAGAGCCTGTAGACCAGATTAGCTTCCTCATCCCGCAAACAAAAACTCACATGTTCAATCATTCACCCACACTTCTAACATGTTCCTAACTGTTTTCCCAACCCTGTATCATCACACCAAGTGTCGCCTACTGCAAGCTGAAAGCACGACGCAATCAGCATACTTGAGAAACTCACACTGCTCACCCCTTTTCTGTGGAGGTCATGCTTTTTGTCTGTTCGCAGCCATGAATGGACCAGTCTCCCTTTAATAAAAGCATGTTTTTGTTTCAGATTCACCTCTCTAGTGTGAGACACAAAGGCAGAGTAAACTGTAGGCATACGGGTTGGACATTCCTCTTGGAAGTGAACCAGCCTTTAAGAGATTATAGTCAGCAGGTTTTAACTGCTCTAGATTATATATATATATATATAAATATATATATTTACAGATTCTCACTACCAAATTATGTTTGTTTATTTATTTATTCCAAATGAACACACAGGAAGCAAAGTACCAATAGATGATAGGAAAATCAGGTTCCATTCTCCCCACAACTTGACATGCTCACACCTTTTGTATCAAAACTACTTTGTAAAAGAGGCTGTTGAAATGGAAGCCCAGAAAAGCCCACTTTTTTTGTTAGCCAATTAGAATTGCACATTTGCTTAGCATAAGCAAAATGTCCATATCTTTGTTGTGTTCATTAGCCAACATACCACCTCTGTTGTGACCTTGAAATTCAGTTCTAAGTAAGTACGCCATCTTGTTCATGTTACTTGAGAACTGATTATTTTGGATAGCTGTACTGTATATACTGTAGATTTGGAACTGCTGCACCTTGGAGTAGTGGACTGCTCTCTTTAGCTTTTACTATGTCAGAAAGACAGAGTAAGGTTTGTAATGTTGAATTTGTATGTGAATTTGGTCTGTTTATTTCTCTACTTAGTGGTACTCTAGTGTTACATCAGCATTGGGAAAAAAAGCACACGATTCAGCTGTAAACTCTGTCACAGTAGAACTGAATGTATTTATCTTTTGACATCAATAAATTTCTGTGATGTGAAATACAAGCAGTCTGAATCTTTCTTTAACATTCAACAGAAATGCAATGAACACTGGTTAGTAGCACATTTATCCACATTAGTATTACACTATATTGCCTGGTTTTCCCGAAAGCATGTCACAGATGCAGTGAGACTATAAAACAACAGCCATATGATCTTTTGGGAAGCTAGGAAGCTGTTAAATAAACATTCATCATTGTATTGTGCTTTCAGAAAATACTGCTTTGTACACATCACAGAAACATACAAGGCAGTGGGAACCAAAATATAAAAATATTATTACCTTTGCTAGCTGATGGTGGGCTCATGAAGATGAAACATAGGCAAACCTTTACAGTAATGCTCGTGTGAGTCCAGCTCATAATTGCTAAAATTCTCTAATATTTCCAAAAGCCGTTCCAAAATTGTTGTCGAAGAATTCAAACTACTTGAGATGACATTTACCATACTGTTAACGCCATATGAAATGAAAAGCCAGGTCTACTGGTCAAGCCCAGTACCAAGTTAGTACAGTACAGATTTGCAAAACCACTAAAACTTCACATATCTGCTGTAAACCAGACTTTTACTGTACCTCAAAGTGACTAAAGATGTTACACAGTGGATCATACAGTACATGGTAAACACACATCGATTTTTGTGTCCATGTATAATGCCCGCCGGAGCACGTGATGGGTTAAGGGGAGGGGTCAGTACCAGATCCGGCATGTGTTATCCTTGCTGCCTGCAGGAGCACAAACGCAAACAGGTGGTTTGCACAGAGGGACACAGCTGTGACACTTCATCATGGAAAATGTGCAATATCTGAATCAAAATCGCTTTATTCTCCAAATGTACAATGTACACAGGAATTTGACTTGGCGAAATAGAAGAGCACACTAATGTTAAATAAAACTGAGGATCAACCAAGAAACATAATTGAAAAAAAAAAACAAATAAAAATATATATACAACTTAATTACAAAAAACACTGTGGCTGTCAGCTAGGAAGGTGGCGCCAATACAAGCAATTGGGAGGGCTGGCAAAGAGAAGTGTATTAGCTGCTCAAGGCTACATTTTATCAGCACACAGTTGTCAGCTCCATGTGTAGCTGTCAGATATGGTATGTGTGTGTATACCTGTAATGATGGTGTCACCCTCGTAGTTGAAGACACAGGAGAAAATCTCGTCTGTGTGCCCCTCCAGGACTTGTAGGCAGACTCCAGACTGAGCATCCCACAGACGAGCTGTCTTGTCTGAGCTGGCAGTCAGAACCCTGCTGCCCTGGGGGTTGAAACAGATCTACCAAGAGAGTTCTAGTCAGGAGAGTTGGTCTTATTCAGAAGTGTGCTACATGAGCGATAGAATGAGCAAGAGAGAGTGCTGAATACAAGATTATGCCAGATGTGGTTTAAATGACAAAGGCAGGTGAGAATTTAGTGAGTTTAGCAGACTTTTACCACGTCAGCGGTATTATTCCACACAGGTCATTCAACTTTATATACATAAGGAGGATAAAGGCAATGATGGCGCTACTTAGTGATGAGTTTTCCAGTAGAGTATCATGAAAATCATGGCTGAAGTTGATCATGTTAAATCCAGGGTTTATTGTTTCATGAATGGTTTTATATCCCCACAGTGAGGTAAAGGTAGGGATGATTAAATGAAGCTGGCTCTAGATGGCCATGAAAGTAAAGTGTGTTTTTATTAAAACTCTAAACTGAGCACGAAGGAGCATCCCCAGACAGGAAATGGAAACTGACTAGAGAAGAAGCTGACAAAGATAGAAGACCGGAGAGAGAAGATGAGTGGACGCTAAGAAAGGCACAGAAATGGAAAGAAGACAGATTGAAATTGATGGAGAGAAAAGAAAATTCAGGAAAGAGTAAACAATAAGAACAAGGTAGAGACAAAAAAGACAAAAGTTGTATCCCAATTCTAATCTCATGTCTTAAATATGGGTTTCACACTGCAAAAGTTGTTATTGTATACATACTAAAATTGCTTGACTTTTAAATGTGGTACATCTGCCGAGGTCATTGTCCATAAAATTGAATTGACTGTTGAATTGCTCTGTGTTTTTCTCTTAAAGCTTCTGTGTTCAATGCAGTTTGAAACATTTGAGATAGACTTAAATCGACCAACATAGCTGTAGCTGTTTTTGGGCAAATACTGCATGTAAATGCGCTTAACAAATTCCATGACAATGTGATGCAATGTGAAGTTAAAAGTAAAAGCCAATGGAGCATCCAAAATGGGAAGGATTCATCTAACAAAACATTTGAAAACAAGAGGTCTTGTGAATTCCTTACATGAAATACCACATAGAATCCACA
This sequence comes from Seriola aureovittata, assembly GCF_021018895.1. Classification (NCBI taxonomy): domain Eukaryota; kingdom Metazoa; phylum Chordata; class Actinopteri; order Carangiformes; family Carangidae; genus Seriola; species Seriola aureovittata. The sequence goes on along the minus strand of NC_079367.1, from coordinate 11,909,800 downwards.
AAAACATGCATTCGGGCATTTGAATTTCCAGGATTTAAAATAGGATAAGGTAGCAAGGTGAAGTAACAAGAGGAGAGATTGAGGCGACATGAAAATAAAAATGAAAGGGGGGAAACAAGGGGCAGACACAGAGCGAGACACTGAAAGAGAGAGAAAGACCTGTGAGAAAAAAATAAAAAATATGGTCATGGTTAAGAAGCATGGAGGGGAGGGGAGAAGTGTCCTGTTAGGGAGAGATTAGTGTCATAATCCTCTGGAATCATCCTCCATCCAGCCTGTTTATTACTGACTGCCTGATGTGTTTCAGTAAACAGAGGTAGCTCCACATCCCCTCATACATAAAAGCCCACTGCAGGAAACATATACTCATGCCCAGCACAAAACCTGGAAAAGACTAAATCACTCCCATTAAATGACAAGATCAGTTCAGGGTCAAACACACACACACACCCGATGCCAAAGTATTTGTTTGTTTGATTTTACTAATGACAGGCCATGTTACACTGGGTTATAAAGTGGGTTTTGATCATGTGTGATTACATGCGATGGCATGGGCGCAACATTTGGTGCTCAAAGGCTAGGTGAGACCATGCTCACTTATGGTCAGAGATGAAATAGATGGTATTTATCATCTCTCATGGAGCTGTTCGTAGAAAACATTGAAAATCTACTTTGAAACCTAGAGATTTAATTAGTCAGATCAACAGAAGCATCACTGTAGTGAAAAGCTTAAAAACCTCTCTATTCAGACAGACTTGCTGAGCTATACTATGTGAAACAATAAGCACCAAACTGCCTATAGCCTGGACCTTCAACTTCAGCATTCTACGTTACAAGTTAGAATAATAGGATACCAATTTAGCTTATCACATAAAATACTCATGTTTTTTTTTTTCAGATTAACAAAAAAAAAAAAACCCTGAAAACAAAACTCCATTGCAAAACTGATGCTACCCTAAAGCTAAAGCTACCCTGTAAACGACACAAATTTTGGATCTCTATGGTGACATAAAATAACACAGAATAACACACAGGATATGGCTGAATAGCCATTTTGGGTCTAGTGATTTACCTTGGAGATTTCTCCATCATGGCCCTCTAGGGTCAGGAGACACTGATGTGTGGTTGCACTGAACACTCGCGCTCTACCTGACAGAGACATGCATGGTCGTTAATGTACACGTACTGTAGTTTTTTTACTTGTCAAAATGTTGTTATTCTTCAAGAGAACCAAAATATTGGGATGTGGAGGACTTGTGGCATCAGAAAAAAAGACCTCTTTGTAATTCTAAAATAAACTTTGGGCATGAGATCAAAACACAGTGAGGAAAAAGTTTAATAGTAATGTAAACTTAAATTTTCTCACCATCAGCGGAGGCAGTAGCAATGAGCTGACCACTTAAATCAAAACACACATCCAGCACCTCTTCTTTGTGTCCAACTAGGGTGGCCACACACTTGCCACTGACTGCCTCCCACAACTGCAAATACATACACATAGCAAAAAAGTGACACAATTAAACACATAAACACAAAACTGGAACACACACATTCATGTGAACAAAGATATACACAGTCTCATAAAATATGCTTGCATGTAGCTGTTAGCTGTCTTAAGTGGCTTTATTTTAACCATCTCCCCTGGAGGAATCCAGTGAGGTGGATAATTCTTTCTTGTGAGCATGACTGATCTTGGCATAATTAAGGAATTAGGATTTAATTTTTCTCCTTGAAATGATGGAGACCTTAGAGACAGGAAGTGGGAAGTGATGGAAAGTGGGAAATGGACGAGAGTGAATATGAATGACAAGAGGAGCCATGTATCTCAAATACCGATCTTTTGCAATAGTTTAAAAAGCTAAATGAATGACTGTCACTATGAAACTATTTCAATGGGTTATTATTACTATTTAAATACAATTTAAGCCTATAAGCTTTTTGGATAAATAACTATTTCAAAGAGTTAAATTACACACACACACACACACACACACACACACACACACACACACACACACACACACACACACAGGCTTTAAAGTCTTTGGATAGATGATAGCTCACCTTGCAGGTTTTATCCATGGAGCCTGTAACTATAAGGGAACAGTCCCAGTTAAACTGAACACTGCAGATTTCCCCCGTGTGACCGATCAGAGTGTGGACACGTCTGAGAAAAACAGAAAGCAGCATAAAGTCAGTTGTGTACTCCTGTTTGCAGAATCTATAGGTGTTATGCATGTGCTGTGCAGTAAAAATCATAACACATATGCCCAAGTCACACACAAATGCACAGATCAATGCATACATTGTGATAACAATTATGATGTCTGACCTTGCTGAAGCAACGTCCCATATAACAACTGTGTGGTCGAAGGAGCCAGTGACAAGTTGATTTCCCACTGTGTTAAAGCACAGAGAAAGGACCTCTGCAGTGTGATCCTGGATGGAATCAAAGAGAGAGCATTATCCCTCACAACTGTCTCACTTGCTCTCTCCCTCTTATCTCCCATTATGCATGAAAATGCACATCAAAAAGGCATTATTATTTATTAAAATAAAAATACAGACTTTGGCCTTACTGGTAGATGTTCAAAGTCTTGAAATAAATAAATAAGAATTTGCATATGCTTAAGATTCTACGCTCAATTGACTGCTGTCAGCATGATTGATTCTTCATGGTGGGAAGTGCTGAGAGAACAGAGAGAGCTGCAAAGAGTTGCTCCTCATTGAGACAGAGCCAGGCAGCCAACTAGTCACACTATGGACCCACGTGCAGTCTGCACATCAAGAGGACTCCCTACTCCCCTGGGTGCATATATGAGGTGGTAAAGATGCTGGCCATCAGCAGAGGTAACAACACTCACTTAAGCATTAATTACTCTAAGAAGAAAATTAATAGTTAATTACTGCATTATTAATGAATGGATGTGCGCCGTGCTTCCAGAAAAAAAGAGCAAGAGAAGCATTGAGGCATCGGGATAAGAAAAAAAGACAACTCACATTCAGAGTGGCCACTTCCTCCCCAGTCTCCACATCCCACAGCTTGGCAGTGGCGTCCATGCTGCCTGTGGCCACCAGTGTACTCTGAGGGTTGAACGCCAGGCACACCTACACAATACAAAATTCCCTTTTATAGTTACTGGTGTTGGATTCTGCTACAAAGCCAGGACAAAAACAGGATTTGGCAGAGACTTATTTATTATCTAAGCACTAAACATAACACCAAAGTAAACCGTATTTGAATATAAGATAAAACAGATTGTTATACATACTATCTCTGCGATGTGTCCGCGAAAGGTATGAAAACATTTGCCCGTCTCAGCACACCACAGTTTGCAGGTTTTATCGAAAGAGGCGGTGGCGATCTTGTCTCTAAGTTTAATAAAGAGAAAAAAAGCAAAGAAACTATTCTAATCTATCTAAGATGGAAAGCTCTTTTGAATGTGTAAATAGTGTAAAATAGAGCAATGCTGTTCTTCGATGCTATGAAAGTTTTGCTGAAACTGCTCATTACCCGTAGGGGTTATTGAATGTAATTGCATACACCACGTTTCTGTGACCCTTTAGTGTATGCAGCTCTGTGCCTGAGGCCGTGTCCCAAACTCTACATGTCCTGTCATAGCTCCCAGTTAGAAACCTGCAGAGTGAAAGAGAGATGTAAATACCAATACAACAAACGAAAACTCCAATGTGCCACACTTTTGTGTGTTGCATATAAACCTACCTTGACCCTGATTTGTCAAAGGCAACATTTGTCAGTGGCAGTATGTGTGCCTTGAGATCCTGCAAAAAAAGCCCAGAGATTAGAAAAATATAACCTCCAAGGCAATATAGTTATTAACTTCATTCATCATTAAGATTACACATGTAATATCCATCCATATATAATTAATCTCACTTTGATGTAATGGGAAGGGTCTCCCTCCTGGCTCAACAGTGATGGAATGATTTTCTTCCCTCACTGAGCTCAGAGAGAAGAATCTCCCCAGTTTTAGACACAGGCAAAAAACTATACCCTAACCTCTGAGCAGTTGTGTTTTATATATTCCATAACACTCTAAGACAGGCACTTTTGTTATCATGTTAGCTGTTTCCCAATTGTAAGACTTAGTAACCTAACCACTACTGCTCTCTAGTGCCTCTATGGAGAAGTCACTGCTAATTTCACAACTCAAACTCCTGAATTTCCACAGATGAAAACTAATATACTGCTGTAATTAGATGATATTGCTAAAAAAGGCAACATCCCAAACCTTTTCAACTGGATGTGTGGAATGCATTCAAACAACACATCCAACCAGCATTTGTTTTAGTCCCTCAGTGATGTAAAACATAGATGTGACAAAAGGGTTTGTGCCAATACAAAAGACAAAGAACTATTTGTAATTGTTTCACAAAACTGTACCATAGATTTTACAACCTGCCCTGGGACATTAATTAGCAACACACTCTTAACCAATATGAGCTACTTTATTGAATCTAGATGGCAGGACAAGGTGCTGGTTTGTATATAATGAGTCCAGTGTCTGACCTTATAGAAACAGAACCTGTGGTGGTTCTGCTGGCTCTGTTTCTGCTGAAGTCGAAGGATCAGCTGTTTGACCTGATCAGCCCGGGACTCTGTGACCAGAGGCTCTGAATGCCTGATCTCTGCCACCAGCTCATCTGGGTTTGTCCTGCATGGTGGGAAAACGCATGTTTTACACATTTTTAATCATCAAATGTTAAAAAAAGAACACCTGAAAATGATATGATGATAATCATGATAATGATGATTTCAGAAACTATGTAAAGAGGATCTGTTGGAGATTAAATGCAGTTTAACAGGCATTCAATTCGTTCAGCCTTTTACCCAAAAAAGTATAGGAAACACTCATCTTGTTAGATTTATGCATAGAAAGGCAGTTCAGGAGGACAAGATTGATTCGAAATGTGGTATCAAGAACAACTTTCTAATCTATAAAAATGTCACAATCGCATCAGAAACATAGAACAATACATAAACCGGACTGGTGGTACGTCACATTAAGGAGCTACAAATCTACTGCAACTAGTACAATTTACAACACATCTTCACTTCATAGTGTTTACTATCACATTCGTTCAGTGTAGGTATGTTTAGTGATCAGCCCTACCATTGTATGGAGCGCTGAGTTATTGAGCTATTTGGAAATATGTCTGGCAAGTTAAGTAATAAAATGGTAGTATTTAAGAGAGATGGAAAGCAATAACACTCGTAAAGATGGTAGAGGATACATCTCACTCACTCTGGGGTCAAACCCAAAAGGTCGATTGATTTGGTCCTCTCGTATCCTCCTCTCTCATATTCGAGGATTATACCTGACAGCAGAAAAAAAAAACATTTAGAGCAGGAAAGGCCGCTCATGCCGGCTGAGCTCTGTAAAACAGCGATATATGATGCTAATAAGTCCGATTATCAGTATTAGAGTAGCCAATGTAAGGCTACGGCAAGTTGTTGTCGAAGTTGAAGCTACAGCAGCAGCATATTCCCATGAAAAGAAAAAAATGTGACAACTTAACTTGTGTAAATGTATTACCTGGAGGATAATATCGGAGAAGAAACCGCTTGAGTTTCATTTTGCTGTGTGTTAAGACGTCTTCACAACACATATCAACAAAGAGTTGCCATGGCGACTGACTCGCTCGAAGTGCCCGTGTGCATTCATCACGCATGCGTAGTACGAACATAAACAAACCAGCACTTGAATGTGAAGTTGGTTAAACAGCTTATGGTTAAAATACCCTATCTAGGACATTAGTTACCGCTCCTGTATTTTCACGTACACAAGGCGATGAAGTACAGTACACTGGCAGACGTGACATCCCCTGGGTTTGGCCTTTATATGGTGGTGTTAGAAGTAGGTTAAACAACAAATATTACGTCACTGCTTTGTACATCTGTTTGTACTCTTAGTTATATGATTGATTAATCAATGGCTAATACATTCTTGATGATAGTTACCCATGCCTTTATGCTGTAAGGGAGCCATCCTATTCCCAGGCTCATTTTTCCTGCCTCTGCCTAACAACAAAAGGTTTCATTTCTCTCTTTAAATTGTCTCATGTCTTGTCTGATATAATCTGTCACAGGCCCATGGCTTGTACTGATCACCAAACCTGAAGAATGTCTGATTTCATCACATTTCAGCTATCCCTCTGTTTTCCTACCAGCTCAAAGTCTATCACTCATAAACTTTGACTAAGGCACGTGTAGATCATAAAGATTATGTGTGTATGTTCTAGCTACTGATGAGTAATGATAGGTTCAGGGAAGCTCACAGCGCTTAGGGGATAGTTCAGGTAGTCAGACTGTCGTGGTGGCCATAGGAAACAAAGAACAAACACGGTTTCTGAGAAATTCGGCCGGGGTGAAAGCATGGGCTGTTGTGCAAAGCTGAAGTCATCCAGTTGGGCTTATCCCACTGCTGTCCTGTCACTCTATGGGTTTTTTGCTAATTGCAGAGTAGCAGAGCCCTTCCTCACACCATACCTAATTGGACCACACAAGAACATCTCTGCAGAAGTGGTAAGGACAGCAGACACAGAGATTCCCATATTTACAAAAAATTTCACGCAGAGTTACTGTACAGTCTGTAATCATTAAGTATTTTAGGAGCACTTATCTGAGATTAACTGCTGTCTAGTTTTGATCGACAATGAGATATGCATGGCATGGACAAGACAAGGAACCAGTGACTCTAGATCAGCATTCTTGTTCTATGTTGCTTTCTGTTTACAGGTGACCAACTACCTGTTCCCAATCTGGACATACTCCTACCTGGCCTTCCTTTTCCCCGTCTTCCTCCTGACTGACTTCCTGAGGTACAAGCCCCTCATAATGTTACAGGGGCTATTCCTCGTCACCAACTATGTCCTGCTTTGCTTTGCCCCAGGTCTGCCTGCTATGATCTTCCTTCAGGTCCGCTGACATTTTGATAACTTGTATTGAAAACATTTGAATAGTAATAATGTTCCTGATGTAACATTAAAGTTTTAGTCAGAATAATCAAAGATGCAGCACTTATACTTCAGAAATGCACTTGTTGCTGTGTATCCTGATATCAAGTTTATTGAAAACCAAAAATATCTTATTTAGATAATACAAAAGACTGTAATCCTTCACAGGCATAATGTGGTATCACTGCACTGCTGCATATTACTCATGAGGAACTTGTAAAAATAGAATACATTATGTAATGCATTACTGGTACAAGGGATCACAGGCTACAATCTCTTTAAAACTGTTTCCCATCAACAGGTCAACTATGCTGTAGTGACTTCCACAGAGGTGGCCTACTTTTCCTACATTTACAGCATAATTCCAGTTGAAAATTACCAAAGAGCCACTGGTTACCTGCGCAGTGCCATGCTGGCTGGATATACATTTGGTGCCGGCCTCGGCCAAGTGCTCGTCTCCCTTGGTAGGGCTTCCAAGCCTAAATACACAATAAATAAAAAAATATTAGATGTACATTGTATCTCTGTATTTTCCTATACAATGAATCTGCCCTGCCTGCATAACAATAATGACTGCTAATGGAATTACTGTATGAAAGTACTGCACTGCATGAAGAACTCTAAGAGCTGAAGAAATATGAACTCTAATCAACAGGAGTGGACTACTTCTACATCAATGCTATCACTCTGGGGATTGTGAGCATGGCTTTTCTCGTTTCCTTCTGGTTGCCAATGCCCCAGAGGAACATGTTCTTCAAAGGGAAAAAAGCTGCAGCTGTGCACTCACAGTCCCAGCAGGAGGGGCCACAGGGAGCACAAAGGCCTGGGGAGCAAGTGATGGATAAGGAGGGAGCTGGCTCAGGGAAAGAGAAAATGGAGCATAATGGCAGCCCTGGCTGGTGCAGCAGAGAAAATGTGGCCACTGCAGGTCATCTACTCTGGCAAAGCTTCAGGGAGTCGTACTCTTCCAGGCATTTCCTTTTTCTGACTTTTTATTGATACACTTTTAGTATAGCTGTGCTGAGCATGCAACTTTTTCACACTTTGTCCTGAATCATAGTTTAATGCATTTAGCAAATGAGCAAATTAGATGATTTTTGATGTATGTTTTTTAAAAAATGTTTATTGTGTATTCATACCGGATCATAATCTTTATCATAATGACCACCCTGCAGACATTTAATCTACTGGTCCCTGTGGTGGGCTCTGGCAACAGCTGGCTATGTTCAGATCTTCAACTACATCCAGCTGATGTGGGACCATATAGAACCATCTGCCACATCATCCATCTACAATGGAGGTGTAGAGGCCGCATGTTCTCTTGTAGGTAAGTCTGCTGGTACACTTGACTTGAGCTGTTTCAGTCTAATTCAGTATCACCATCAACTTACATAAATATCGCCATCCAAAACATAACCATAGAAACAGGACAAACCACTTATAAACTAAAGATTCAAGTGTCCTAAAAAAAAAAAATTGCAAGATAACATGCACAAAAGCACATTTAATGAAAGAGTGAAAGTTGCTGTTGAACACTGTAATCTCACAGAGGATCAGAAGATTAACAGAAGCAGGGGATCACTGACTTTCACTTGAGTTTAATTAACACAGGGGGAGAAGACGGTGGCTGCAGCACAACTGCATTATATAGAGCAAAATAAAATTTAACTGTTATTAAAATCTGCTATGTCTGATGGCACATAGAGCTATAAAAACTTGCAGTTAAAAGAAAACAATGGTGTCAATCTTGGTTATAGGGGGTACCTGATTAAATGGAAAATCTGTATTGATTTTGAAAGGGAATAGCATCACTATGGTCCTGTTGGCTCACTCTCAACCTGGCTCAGCATTAGAAGAAGAAGAGTAATTGCTTCAATTAAGGAGATAGAGTTAGAAGGTAATGGGTTCTCTGATAATTGCTGATTCCATGAGCCGGGTGAAAGTGGTTCATCATAATGGGCAGCTGCTGAGGAGGCCAGCAAAGGCATGTGAGAGCAAGAGGTTTTGTTTAGAGGCCATATTCCCCTTTATACCAGTGTTCAAGGAAAAAAAAAAAATGTTAGGATTGATGAATGAATCACAACAAGGATGCACAGACACATTTGAGGTGATGTCCACTGAATGACAGATTAATCACTTCATTTTTTTTTCATCCACGGGCCAGGTGCTACAGCAGCCTTCTCTGTGGGCTACATCAAGGTGACCTGGGCCATGTGGGGAGAGCTGGCTTTAGGGTTGTTCTCAGCAGTAGGGGCAGGTGCTGTGTTTCTGATGGCGCTCACCAGCAGTATCTGGGCATGCTATGTTGGTTATGTCATATTCAAATCCTGCTACATGCTTCTCATCACCATCACAACGTAAGTTCACTGGAGAATTCCTCCGACCAAACTATTGTTCTCCAGTTCCATGGTAGCTTTCTCTAAATTGCTCCTCTCTGTAGATGGACGAACAGTAGAGCACAAAGCCTGAAATAACTTTCTCAGCTCCTAAGAGGGATTGTTACGAGGATCCTTCTGTGAAACAAGCTCACTCACAAAGAAGGCTGGTTTTGGATTAGGGCTGCAACTTCAACTAATCTGCCAGTTCTTGTCTGCTTTCTCCATTACTTGATTAATCATTTTGTGCATAAAAACGTAATAAAATGTCAAAACATTACATATTCATTGTTCATTCCAAAGCCCTTAGATAATCAATTTACAAAGAAATACAACAGTGAAAAGAAGAAAATGTTCATTTAAGAAGCTGGTAACAGCAAGTGTTTGGTATTTTTGCTTGAAAAGTGAGCCAAATAATTCACTATCAAAATACTTTCTGATCGGCATATTATTGTTTCAGCTCTTTTTTGCATTACCTATAAATATCTATGACACTCTTTGTCTATTGTAAGCTCTCTCAGAGGTCATATCCCCTTTGTCCTTTAAGTTTTCAGATTGCATCTAAACTCTCCATGGAGTGCTATGCTTTGACATTTGGGATCAACACTTTTGTGGCCCTCTCACTGCAGACCATCATTACGTTCGTTGTTGTTGATGAAGCTGCACTTGGACTGGACATTGTGTCGCAGGTATGTATCCACTCCCCTATACACATCTTACTTCTATACTATCTTTGGCAGAGCATGGATATCGATCATTAAAGCCTGTTGGGGTAAACTCAAACTGAATTAAGAATGTACACAGCTCCAGCTTTCTGCTAGATAACAAACACCAAAATGTGAGGAAAGAGTGACACCTGGTGGTTATCATTAACTGTTGCATCCAGACACGTTACATGTAGATGGATACTTGGCATGACTGAAATAGTAACATTGAGTATGACAGAAACCTCTCTCTGCAGTTCATCATCTACGGGAGCTACTACGCTACCATCTCGGTGCTCTTCCTGATCCGAGGGACCTACACCGCCTGTGTAAATCGTCACAGGCCTGGGCAGACAGAGGCCCAGGAGCAAAGGTCCAGTGTGGAGGTGATCGCTGCTGACCCTTTCTGACCAAGTTTAACAAACTGTTATAATCTGGACAGCACTAAATGAGCAGGTGATTGTTTCATTTGTTGATTGGGAATAAAATAAAAATACATCACTGTAATATGTGCAAAACTGAGCATCTTATTGCCTCAAAAATGGTGCTCATAGACACTGCAATGTTCCTTAGTTGCTGACTGATCCCATGAGTGTTTTTCATATCATCTCTACAACTTGCAAGCACAATAAAAAACACAATAAAGCTGCAATTATCAATGATTAGTGAAGTATATTAAAGATAAAGCCCTGATGTGTGTCTGTACCTGTTTAATTTGTTACACGTGTATCTTGGCCAAGGCTGTGCTGCTCTTTGACTGGGTTATTGATTGACAAACCGAGCTCAACACTTAGTAGTTTCCCACAATGAGGCAAGACAGAAAGAGTAGCACACTGACGAACACAACACACCTGAAACAGGCAGAAACAGGCAGAAAAACGGCAGAAGATGGAAGCAGTTAAGAGCTGGAGGTCAGACTGGAGGTATCCCACCACTCTGCTGTGCATCTATGGATTCTTCAGCACAGTTAAACCCCTGGAGCCTTTCCTCATCCCATACCTGACAGGGCCGGACAAGAATCTCACAACAGAGCAGGTATTAAAGCAAAGACAAACAACTACATTGGTTAAGCAGAGAGTTAAGCAGATCATGAATCAGAGAAATATTATTAAATAAATAAATACAAAATAACCAAGCTGGTGAATCACAGTAAAGTTAAATACAATCTCTCCAACAGTTTGTAAGTGTATTATAAATCCAGTCACCTTAGAATCAAAAACTAATCAGTTGATATTGTATTTAGATTTCAGTGATTAAGTGTTCACTAACCAAAGTCTATCAGTTTAATGTTTTGTATTCAAATATCTTCTTTAAGATTAGCTAAAGAAATATTCACTATATTTACTATGCCTACAGAGCTTGTACTGCAAATAGGTATGATATGAACATTATCTATAAAGTTATTATAATGCTTAATATTATTCTGAAAATCCCCTCAGCAACAGCCTGAGCAACATAAACACAAAGACAGGTGATCTGCAGTGAAAGATCATGCCATAAATTGGGGACTTGAATGAAAAATAAAACAAGAATAAGTGTTCTGACATCATGTAAAGATCAGATTGAGCATCACTGTGGAAACTCGAGCTCTGTTGCCTAAAATCAACATTATTATTATTAACATTCAAGTAAACCTTCTGCATTCAGGCTTTTTATGTATGTTATGTGCACACATGTGCATATGAATGACTAAAGAGAGACAGAACAAGTGCGCATTTTGTTTTGGCCATCGGACTAAAAGTGTCTCTACTAAAGATAAAAACAAACTTTTGCCCCTTGAACCTTGCTATGAAGCAATACAGTTCCCGTCTCATATATATACACTCTTTCACATTTATCACTCTCAAACTACTGTTTCCTCATCAGGTTAATAATCAAATTTTCCCCGTGTGGACGTACTCCTACTTGTCTGTGCTGGTGCCAGTGTTCCTGCTGACGGACTGGTTGCGTTACAAGCCTGTGGTGGTGTTCCAGTGTGTTATGCTCTTCATCACCACAGCGATGATTCTGTGGACCAAAACTGTAGCAGCCATGCAGGCCATGCAGTTCTTCTACGGGGTGGTGACAGCCAGCGAGGTGGCCTATTTCTCCTACATCTACAGGTACATCTTCATCTACTGAAGGTCAAAAGGCAAAGCATGGCACCAGTACTGCCAGGTGTCAGGGAACTGAATTTTGCATTATTGGCACAGATATGACATTTTGACTGTGTTGTTTATTACAGTGTAGTAGATCTGAAACGGTACCGGAAGGCCACCTCTTACAGCCGCAGTGTCCAGCTGCTGGGGTATACGGTGGGCTCTGTTCTGGGTCAGCTGCTCGTCAGCTTCGACCTCATGTCCTACAACAACATAATGGTGCTTACTCTGGTTCTCACTGGCATCGCTCTCCTCTCTTCCTGTCTCCTGCCAATGCCAGAGCAGAGCATGTTCTTTCATCGCAGACATACAAGACAGAAAACAGCAACAGAGGCAACAAAGAGCGACAGAGATGGGACTGTGGATGCAACAGAGCACACAAGTAGAGTAAAGACCTCCTCGGAAGACACGCGAGATGAAAGGGTGGACATAAGCAGAGAAACAGAGGAAGTTGCTGTCAAAGGACAAGATGAAAAAGTGCCTAAAGCTGTGGACTTTGAGGAATCGGTTGGTGCAGAAGGCTGCAGCCAAGTTCTCCTGCAGCTGTGGAGGGACTTCTGCCAGTGCTATTCCTCCAGACAGCTGCTGTACTGGTCATTGTGGTGGGCAATGGCCACCTGCGGGTATAACCAGACTGTCAACTATGTGCAGGTCAGTTGTGAAGGCAATATAAACGTAAATGTAAGATAAATAAAAAGTGAAAATTTAAGGTTATGCTATCGTGAAAATGTAATATACAACCATTGCACCAATCTAAAGCACCAAGTGTGATTGCAGCAGATCAAATTGTGCCACTCCTTCCTGGTCAAATAATGTACAGTTGATACACCTGCAAATGAAATTCCAATGTTGGATATGATTAAACGCAGGAAATCCAAGCCGCGATACACCAAAAAAAGTAATATACAATATACCCTGCAGGTGCTGTGGGAGCATGTGCAGCCTTCTCAGAACTTCAGTATCTACAATGGAGGCGTGGAAGCGGTGTCCAACCTGTTGAGTAAGCAACATCAGATAAAGGTTTTCAGGACAGAATACCGATTAGGAAAGGAAAATCTAGGCAAATCGAACAGACTGTCGCATTGTTGTGGCCACTGTAAGGTGTTCTACTAATACACCATATTAAGAGTAGATATATTTGTTTTCAAAAAAGGAAAATGACTTAGCAGCTTTTGTTAGATATCCAATTCATTTTCTTGCTGCGTATTTAATTGTCTTTTCTACTACAATAATCCTAAATGGATGTGTTTTTCAGGTGCAGCTACATCTTATGGTATAGGCTTCACTGAGGTGAGATGGGAGAAGTGGGGAGAGCTGGCCCTGGGGGGTTTCTCTGGACTTGGGGCAGCTGCACTTTTCCTTATGACGTCAATCAACAACATATGGGTCTGCTACACCAGTTACGTCATTTTCAAGTGCCTCTACATGCTGCTGATAACAATAGCCATGTAAGAATTTTAAGTCATTTGATATAAGGTGGTTTACATTTTATCCCATGATACAGAGCTAATACCTGTGAAGGAAAAAGAACATTTAAATCTTCTTCTTAGGTACCAGATTGCAGCTGACCTGACGATGGAAAGATATGCACTAGTCTTTGGAGCAAACAACTTTGGGGCACTGGTTCTACAGACGATTATCACTTCTGTTGTGGTTGACAGTGGAGGATTGGGCCTGGCCATCATTCCTCAGGTGAGTTATCTGATCAGAAAACATGTGCAGGCAGAAAAAGTCTTTATACGTGCACTTATCACAAAATCATGTGCTCTTTTGCAGTTCACCATATACTCCAGCTACTTCTCAGTCATTGCCGTTCTTTTTTCACTTCGGGGACTGTTTACCATTTGGAAAGCGCAGAGAAACAAAAAAGAGACAAGTCCTCCAGACAAAAACGAATCTCTCGTCCTTGACGAACACACATTCTGACACTGCAAGCTACGATAATCACTCATACTTTAGGTCCTCACTGTGGCTACATTTGGGGGAAGAAAAAAAAAAAAAAAAAAGCTTCAAATTACTGACCGCAACACCATGAACATAATTTTTTTTTTTTTTTATACAAAACAAATATACAAGATTTCCATACATCCATGTAAATGAATGGTTTGGTCATTTCTTCTTAAAATTCATTTTAATATATATACTGTATATATTTACATATTAACTTAAAATTCTCTAATACCCAATGTAAGTGGTTTTCAGTTCATCGTTCTTATTAGCCACATACCGATGTGGTTCACTGTAGTTCAGGAGCAGCAGGGCAGGGGATGGCAGAGAAATGAGTCCCCTACCCATCCCTGATGCAGCATTCACTCCTTTTTCCATCTCTCAACAACAGACTATGCATTCTTTTTTTTCTTTAGTGAGAACAGTTTACCTTAGAAGGATCCTGCACAAATAAACAGTTTGGTTCTTTACAAAGACGGTAACTGGCAGTACCCATTAGCTTTTCCAAACAACAGCTCTGTCTTAACAAATCTTGTGTGTTAGATACAAATACTGATATGCACAAAGACCTAATTTCCTAAAAGAAAAATAGTATGTACAGAATTGCAGCATAATGAATAGAATATACTGAATGCAATAACTTAGTTTTCAGCCAGTTTGATTATACATTGTGGCTCAGTATTGGCCAGGCCAGTTCACAGGTTAAATAGAGAAGAGGGGATCAACCTCTTCCTCTGCACACACTATCACTTTGTTTTGTAGCCATAGACATTGTCAGCATGACTGTCTGTCATATTGTTCCATTAGTGACAAACTGCGATAAAAAATACAAATCCTTACAAACATTGTGTTTTTAAAGCTACTTGTGAAACAAAACAGTGCAATAGGTGCAAGCGCGCCAGTTGTTGACCCTGTGGTACAGCTGATTGAATGGATCGCTATAAGAAGGGATTCGTTGAAGAGCCTCCTGCTGGATATTGTGCGGATGGACCCGCACCCTGAAATGAAAAAGGGAGACACAAAGAGGAAAAGTCAGAGAAGTACTTAGTATTAATGAGGGTCAGAATAAATCCAGTAGCATTAATACAAAATGATCACATCTAGCCTAAAACCCACCAAAGTGTCAGTTCTAATAAATCAACAGTCTATTCAACAGAACTAAAAAAGGAATAATTTAACTGCCTTATCTCTATCAAACAATCTTGGCTCATGGTACTAAAGCCCCCCCCATTCCTTTATGTAAGACTAGTTTCTACAGGAAACAATGCCATGTAGACCTCTTACTAACCAGGAAAGGGTTGCTTGAGACCATAGGTCCAGGCATTGCCTGCCCAAAAGGAGTCACAACAGGCTTAGCCTGGCCAAAGGCTGGAAATCCTCCACCTGAAAGACATGTGCAGTCATTTAGGAAATATAATGGAAAACACACCCAAAAAATGAATTAAAGCAACAACAAATCAAGAAGGACTTCCTTATTTATCACACCTAATACCACAGCAGAATAGAATTACCTAAAAACTGACATATTTTAAAAACATTTAAGTGTAGCAATGTGACAATGTGTCAGTCAAATGCACATGTAATGTTGAACTTCAGTGTAGTTACTAATGCCGATAAGTCTTAACTACAAAATCTACAAAGAGGCATACATACCATTGGGTTGCTGGGGATACGCAGGAGGCTGAGGGAAGGGAGCCTGGCCAGGAAAGGGTTGCTGGAACGTTCCACTAAAGCTGGTGGGGAGGTTGTAGGCTGCAGCATTCCCGAATCCAGACGGCATACTCATGGAGCCTGTGCCAAATGATGCTGCTACACACAGCAGGACAGCAACTGGTTAAAGAAGCCTGTACAAGACTCAACAACACCTAAAGTCATACAACAACATAGACAACACCTTTTGCTTCTTCATTTTATTTTCAAAATTATGGTATTGTGCCACACACACACACACACACACACACACACGCACACACACACACGCACACGCACACACACATACACACACACACACACACACAAAAGTTAGATTACACAAGAGCGGGTACACATCAGCAGAAAAACACAGGGCAGCTATTAATATAAGCAGTTTGTTAGGAAGCAGTATACTGTAGTACCGTAGTAAACTTAAAATAAGTGAGAGGATACACAACATTACAGACAGGTCAACAAGAAAAAAAACACTGCTACAGCAAATTAGGAATTACAAATATATCAATTATGCCATGCAGTAAGTTTGGCCATTGTTACTTTAGCAAGTGAATAACTGCACATGTGATTCTGTAATCAATAGTGTCGTTCCTTCAGAATCTTACAGTGCATGGATTTGTACTTTGTTTAAACACATGCAAATTGTGAATACAGTTGTCTACAGACAAGCCTTAGGAAAAAGGAGGGATTGTCTGAACAAGAGTCAGGCATGAGGCTACAACACTTGCAGTAAGTGTAGCACCAGTGTCTGACCTCTGATGAGCACACAGGAGCACAACTTCCCCACAGCGCAAGTGGAATTAAACTGTGGTAAGTAAGACAGTCAGCTGGCAATTGAACAATCCAATATCTGGTACAAATGCTACATTCAATGCCTGTTAAACAAAGTCAACTACTGCAGCTAAAATTGATTGAATAAATGAGTAAAAGCAAACAGGTTCGCTGGTATTGAAATTGATTCTGGGGGATTATTTTCAGTCTAACTGGGTTCATTCACTGAATGAAGCATTTTTATGAGAATCAACCTAATGAATGACTACATGATTTTTTTATGTACATTAGAGTTAGTTTTCATAATTCAATGTCTTCGAAAAGACACACCAGACTTTATTCTTCCTGCCAACTAATAAGAGGAAAATGTTGAGGAAGCCACTGTCATTGAGACTTGTGGGGTAAGATGAGCAATATATACTTCAATTTGTCATAACTATACTTTCAAAAAAACAGAGCACAGCATACAGGTCACTTCATGTCCATCTATACCTCTCTTCTCTTAAACTGCACTTTCTGACTCATCTTTATTTTTTAAATCCTTCAAGGAAACTAACATGTTGTGTGTATTGATATTGAACCTAGTGAGTAGTCTGTTTAACAAAACTGCTTTGCTCATCAGCTCAGGCCTACAAGACACTAGGATGAAATGATGGCCTCATGCTGCAGGAGCCACTCAACCTAGCCCATTGTACCCTATGGTGAATTGTTGATTGCATTAAATGTTGTCATACCTGTATTTCTGGATCTTGATGCTATGCTTACCTCTCCCAACATTTTCCTGATACATGTGAAACAGGAAAAAGGATGTGCTGCCAGAGCAAAATGCAGGAGAGCAAAGGGGAAACAGAGAGCACAAGAGAACCTACCAAAGGTGGGAGGATAACCCTGCCCATGAAGAACCCTCATCAAGCCTGTCCAGCATGGCAAGAGCAATCAGACAGACAACTGAATCTCAATTTCTGCACTTTACTGTATCTTTCATCCCTCATGTGCACACCAGTAAGTGGCAACGCTAGTCCTGCTACCCATTTCCACAGTGAACAAGATGGTATTCAGAACTTTTTTTGTGTGATCATTTTCTTTTCTGCTTGTGTTTGGCACTGTGGCCTCAGGCATATTCATTGCTATGGCAGCCTGGGCAAAGGTTGCCACTTTGGGTGTGCAATGTAACCTAACTCATGATACGCCCATTGTATGATAACATAACACAGTTGCATTTTTTTTTTCCTTCAAATAAAATGATTTTAATATGCACTCTTGTACTAACTTGCTGATTGGGTGATGTTCCATCTGTACTACACAGATACACAAACATATACATAAACACACCTGCTGCTGCTGCCACAGTTGCGGCTCTGCCGTTGCTCTGGAATGGGTTGGTGGGAGCTGCTGCTGGGGCAACTCCAGCAGCTACAAACGGATTAGTTGACTGAGCTGTTGGAGAGAGGAATCAAGTCACCAAACATGAGTACAGAGTGTGAAACAGAACAATAAACTGCTTGATCTAAATGTATTAAATACAAAAGCATTGATTGATGGAGGAGGTTCCATTTCAACATGCCGATGTTTACTGTCAGTGATCTCCCCTGCTCCCACTTCAAATCTCTGGAACATTAATTATCTCCTGTTGACGACCTTTACATAATTGGTGTCTTTCAACCAAACTGTTCATGGCTAAATCCATTTTGCCAAATTAAGCTTTGCATAGAGTTCTAAGAAGTAAGATGATAAAATGTCCAAAAACCTGCTGTAATTTTAGAGCATATACAGTCAACATTTTTCAAAACAACTTTATAATCAAAGTGCCAAAATGACCTGTGAGCCAGCTTGGCTAAAAAAGGAACAATAACTCTTGTAAAGCTTATCCATGTTTGACACAACATGATGATTTTTCAAAGCATGGAACTTGCTACAGATTGATGATCCATACACATATTCTCTGAACACATCTGCAAACTGTTCTTCACATCTCAACCATGAAGGTCCTCAAGGAACCCCACAAAGGTACAAAAGTTGTAAATTGTCTAGCTAGAGTTGCCTAAAGTACACTGCGCCTCACCCCCTAGATTTCTGTATCATTACCGATATCAATTTGCAAGCACAATAAGAAGCAAGAGAAAATGCAGGTTCACTCACCTCCAAAACCTTGAGCCATGCCAGGCAGGGCCTGCTGTGCTTGTGCTGTTGACACCCCAGCCTCTGAGCCAAACAAACCCCTGCAGTGAAACAAAATCAACACACCGACTCATCCGGGAGCCAGCAAAACAAGAAGACCAGAGACCACTGCATAATGCTGTATGATAGACAGTGTGGTCACTGTATGTCTCTATGTCAAGTTGCTTTGGATAAAAAAAGTTACTTTGCTGGTGAAAATTTCCAGCTAGCTGTGACTGCATTCTAACTGTATTCTGGCACATTGGTTCACATCCATCAGCTATTATATCCCTATGTTCCAACAATCAGGTGAATAATTTAGCTGTAAACATCTTCAATAAGCTAAATGCATCAACTTAAATGAATAAATAAAACAATTTTTGGATTGTACAATAACAGGGGGCGTACTGTGGTGTGTATATGTGCTTTGCATAGTCTCACCCTTGTGAGGTGCTGGTGGTGTTGTAAACACTGGTGGCAGGGGCTGAGGAACTGAAGACAGTGTCAAGCTCAGCTAGAGCTGCATAGCGGTCCCCCCCTGTTGGCATCGCTGGATGCTTCTGAGGCAAACCACCCACTCCTGCTGCTGCTGCTGCTGCGGCGGCGGCTGCTGCTGCTGCGGCTGCGGCTGCGGCTGAGCTCACCCCCCCAGGAATACCACCTCCTGCAATAGAAGCAAATAAGAGCAGAGCCGGGTTCAGTCCACATCACTTCAACTAATCCAGGAGGAAAATTCAAATTAGCTGCCGGAGATAGCCACCATTTTCAACCTACTAAAAATAATGGGGAATAAATGTTCAATCATTAGGAAATTTGCGTTTTCTAGCACAGAAACACAGGTTGTAATATGAACAAAATAAACTAGTACCAGCCCAGTATAATTCACAGATGCTCGAGTGCCAGAATTCTGACCATGTGACATTAAAACTCTCCAATGAAACCAGTACATAAAACATTCTTTAAAGCAAGGAGGTATTTCCACCATGTGCAGTGGCCTGTTACACAGGCTGGTTCCATAACAATGAGGCCAGGAGACCGATTTGAAAAAAACAAGATGGTGAGTAGATGTTTTAGATGTTTGCTAGAAAATGTAAATCAGTCCTGTTTAAAGAGCGATTGCGGCTGTCCCTGCACTGGGAGGAAGACTCATTGGGACTTAAATCTATGAGTTAGTTGTGTCAACTTCCTTTTTCAGTCAACCTCTATCCCTACAATTGTGATCTATGAAACAGGCTAGGCAGGAGAAGTTTACCTTGCTCTGTTATGGCAGAGCTAAACATGTTATCCAGGTCAGCCAGGGCTGCGTATTTATCGGCAGGGACGCTAGTACTCTGTACAGCATCTTTGCCAGCTCCTGTGGAGTTACTCTGGGAGGAGGAACTGAAGGATCCAAAGTCAGCACTACACGATTTGGGGAAGTTGTCAAAATTTGCAAAACTGGCATTTGCTAGTCCCCCTGAGGCGCTACCTGTATGAAAGAGAGAGATTAAAAAGTCATAAGGGGGACCTTGATTGTTGGATTTGAGTGACAGCATTAACATGGTGGACAGGGAGAGAAGAAGCTGCATGGAGGGTAAAGTTGGGGTGGAGTTGGGCTAGGGCTGGGATACCTTAATTATCGATAGGATAGATAGCAATACTTCTAAAAGAAGTCCGCAATGCTGCACTATGCCGGCTCTCCAATAGTCTATGAACCTGAAGAACGCATTAAATTAAAATTTCTTTATGTTAGAGACATATGATGTACAGAACAGCATCTTTCTTGCATGTCTCAGTTACATAGGAGTTCAGCACCATACTGTGGATCAAGGGCGTTACAAGCAAAACCAACCAAAAAGTATTTAATGTGACATGGAAAACAGCTGGATAGTTCAATGGAAAAGACTGTTAGTCTGCCAAAACCATCCCGTAGGCATAACTGAGCTTTGTAATGAGTAGAGTATCAACCAGAACCCAGATTGTTACTGGGCAAACACTTACTGCTTAGAATTTTACCACTGTAAATACCCATATATGTAATTTGTTTCACATAGTATGTGTATGTTTGGCCACCATGCTAATTCAGGCACTTCTCTTGCTCTTGTTCAATGTCTCTAAGAATGCCTGCAGGTAAAAATTCAACTTTCTTTTCAGATTAGGGTTATTTATACTTAACCGCTTAATGGACAATAAGAATTTTGACAGAACAGTACTGATACCATCAGTCAAACAGTTAAAATCTCCTCGGACAGGATAGAGACATGTTTGTATTTCTAAATAAAAACCAGAAGACAAGCTTTCTACTATGCAGATGACTGATGTTGTTCTGGCCCATTTATTTTACTTTGATGTTTAATGCCAGGAATATGTAAATATATATATATAAATTTAACCAAATTATTTACCATAAATAATTAATGGTTTAGACCTCAAGGGCATAGTGCTCTTGAGTTTCCTAATTATTGTAAAAGGTAAAGGGTATGTTAAAAATAGTACAGTGACTATCCGATTATACCATGTTTAAAAAAAAACATTAAACATTATCAAAAACAACATTTTGATTCTTTTCTTTATTCCTTTTTAATTCTATACCACTTAGCTCTTATGTCGTTCCATTTGGTTGATTCTCCACAGGCATTCTCAATAATAGCAGCAACCATCAAAGCGTATTATCCCTGTTTTTAACCAGTGAGATTGTCAACTGTGATGCAGAGTTTCAGACACAAAAAGAGCTACATGCTGAGACACACATTACACCCAGAGATAGGAGGATCAGAGTGACTACACGTTAGAGGCGGTGGAAAGGGTGAAAGCTGTTAAGAGGGCAAGCCCAGAGAGACTTACTGTGTGCACCCTGGAGAGGCAGAGCAGTGGCAAACTCACCCATACTGCGGCTGGATGAGAGCACAGTGAACGCTGGCAGCCAAAAATCAAAGAAGGAGGGAGGGATGGAGAAATGGGGCAGTGAGCAATGTAAGACAGGGCGGAGAAACAAAGAAAAGACGTCAACCAAACCAGAGGTAAAAAATTAAAAAGCATGAAGTCAAAGCAAATCAACTGATGCCGAAGCAAAGGATGAAAAACACATGAGACAGAATGGACAACTGAGACCAGATAGCACAGTCAGTCAGTGTCTGTGAGAAAGGGATTATCTTACAAAGCCACAAGAGAGAGGGGGGCTTTATCATCAGGCAATAGGCATGCTAAAGAGATCACTGTGCAGCTCTGCATTAAAATTGTTACCAAACTGGATGTCCAGCAGAGGGCACTGTAGTATACAACATTTTCCTGAGACTAAGCCCCAATTACATTTTTTTAAGACCACAATATATCAAATTAAAATTCCAGCTTTAGGTACAAAGCATACATTCTATTAAATCACACAGCCTGTGTGTTTACATTATTGTTAAATCTCTAGTATAGTAATAAAATATTCCTATAGGTTTATCCACGATGTGGTTACGGTGCTACAGCACAAACAAACCTGTTGTACTACATGTCCTGTACTGTCTACCTAATGACTGCACAGTGATCTTTACCTCGTTGGTCAGTTTAACTATTAGAAATATAACTAATTCAGAATGTAGCATATTCTACAGATATTTGATATTATAAGTTTAATATAATATTAATAATATATAAATATATTAAGTTTTATGCCTTAGGCACATACAATGTGAACATTATCTTATGTGTTCACCTGCAGTCAACAGCAATTAACTGAGCTAATGAAAACAAATATGCATTAGCAGTTTTTTCCCAAACTTGCACATTCTGTTAAACTTGCTAGTTGTAAAACTAATGCACAGAAACCTTTCAAATTTGACACTGGATGAATGGACACTGCACATATGGAAAGTTCTGGGAAGCAGAGGATATGTGTGACGCCAAATGTTGATGACTTGACAGAAGACATGACTGACATTGTGCTGCATTTGAAAAGGTTTTTGTGTTTAACCTGTATGTACATTCTCAAGTGTCTGTGTACACAAAATTATACAAGCTCATGTCTTATCAGAGTGATTTGGATGTGTGTAGTTTGTCCAGTGAAGAGAACTTGCTCTACCTGTATTTGAGGGTTGGAATGGGACGTGGGGTGCGGAGGGGAAACCACCTGTCGACCCAGAAGTGCTCCCGAATGCATCAAAATTTGCAAAGTCTGCATTTGCGTTGGCATTCTGTGCCGCTGGAGGTGGTGTCAGGATGAAGTTCAGACAGATGAACAAAAAGACACAATGAGAGGATAACAATGGATGAGATAATAATAGAATGGATTTATACATATGACAGCCAAAGGCATGGATGACAGACTGCAGAACAAATACAATGGATTATGTGCTAAATATGAGAGATAATCATAGAGTGGTGTAACATAACAATAACATGCATAACAGCTTTAAAGGCAGGCAGGATCGTCTGACATTTACACTCTCCCATGAGATGCTGTCTGGACTCCATGCTGAGCACATATGAGACCGAATGTGTGTGTTTAGGACTACACAAATCATACAACTTAGAGGTGCACATCTGTGCTCATGTTTGCTATGTAGAGATGTGTGGTTGCCACTTTAGTCACTGCATTAAGGGCAAGTCTTGATGACTCTTTGAGGGGGAAATGAGAGGACATTATTCGCCATGGGAAGCAAACACTAATAGCCCTATGTTGTAGACATTAGTAATCATGGAGATGTTTCTGTCCATAGCACCTCTGATATCAATCTTTATACCAAGGCCACTAAGGATTCTGATTTCTTGGAAGGTGTGGATTAACTTTTAGTACTCGATGGCTTAACCGGACCACTATCACATAGGTGTTAGTTTGGTGTCTTAAATAAATGTGCTAATATTAAACTGTAGGTAAAGACAGTAGCAGCTGAGCCTCAGCTTAACAGACTTGAGTTATTTGTGTAACCATCAACAAGAGCTGAAAAAAAGAATAAACAGCTTCTCAGTGAGAAACACACAAATGTAATTTTAAATGTGTATCATATTTGCCTGAATCTGAAAGTTGGCTTAAGTAGAGGAGCTAAATAATGCTAGTCATGATGATGCAGGAAGCACTGATGCTGCAAGCCTGATGCTGGAAGCCTGGGCAAAAGTGGCCAGAACTGGAGAGAAAATAAAGAGATGTGGAGAAGTCACAGGTCAGAGTGAGGGAGTGTGAGAAAGACAGCAAGAGCGCAACATGTGTGTGTTTGTGACAGAGGGAGGGGGAAAACAGTGGCAGCCAATGTAAGGTCGACAGAGAGTGCTGTAACATTATTTCTGCTGTTTTAATAATGTCATGTAGCAGAACACATTGCTGCTATCTGTTCTTAAGATTGACAGGAATCACTGATATTTCTCTTCTCTGCTTTTAAAACTTGTGAACCCCTTCCTGTTCAGCTAGATGCCTAGCAAGATGCCTAGCAATGCCTCAGTTCTGAGTCGCAGGTACTATATTTTATGATTCTTAAAATAGGAAAGCCAGATCAAAATGAACCATTTATATGTGTAAATTGATGACTGATATTTTTGTTTTAAGTGACCATGGTATAAGCAGGTTTCCCCAGTATCCTCCATTGCAATCATGGAATATACAACTTGGAGGATATCATCCCACACATAATGTATGGCCACGTTTCTCAGTCATGGGGGAATGTGACTGCTGACATTTTGGAGATTCTGCCACAATGTATAAGAGGTGTGAATTAGAATGCAACATCATTCAGCATACGTCCGTCTCTTTAAGCACCTTAAACATTTTAAATGGAAGCAACACCATTACTTTATGTCTAGTATTCACACCGTTTGCCTGACTGTTCTACTCCTTCTAGATAAACATGTCTACATGTACATATAAACATTTTTAAAGTTTCAGATGAAACTGATCACATTTTTCCTCCAGACAATGAAGGTAATTTCACCAATAAACACCTGTATTTGGAGGTAGGAGTTATTGCTAATTTCTTCTGTATTCCCTTACTGATTTGTGCCTAGTATATCAATTTCCTATGTTTTTTTGTATGACATATTGATTTTCAGTTTTTTTCTTTTTAGATATTCAAGCAGTCACTGTGTTCCTTACTTGTGTGGCTGTTGAAATGTGCAAAGTTAGCAAAACTGGAGCTGGCGCCTGCGTTCATGTTAGGCGGGGCAGCAAAGATGTCTCCACCCAAGTCACTGAGGAGGTCGAACTTCTTGTCGTGGAACTGCTGCTGATGGATTTGTCCACGGCTCACCACTGGAGACTGGTGAACACACGAGATGGATTAGAAAAACTGCAGGCATGTGTAGGTGAGTTACATATGCCTTTCTGAAAACTAAAAAGACAAGAGAGTGGCCTTCTGAAAAGCAGACGAACAATGTGTCTGGCAGTCTCTATGTATACAATGTGTCTTCATACAGTGCATGTATAAGCATTTATCACAAACGTAATCTATCTCGTGCATATTCACACAACAATACACCCAATTTAAAATAATGGCTCTTAAAAACATATCCTCATACTATTGGTGTGGATGGATTGACACAGTTTGATTAATACCCAGATGTGCACTAATTAACAGTATGCAAAAATAAGAAGATTGTACGTTATGGATAGGTGGTAATCCAGTATTCTGGGGTGTATGAAATTAGCAACAGTGTCCATTTAATTACCATCAGGAAAAGATTCTGCTATGCAATGTGTGCCTACATATAATAAACACTTCGAGAGTGTTTGTCCAGCACCACTTTCTGTGTGAGAACTTTTTGTAATCATTGTAAATTGTAAATACATAAGTTGTCAAAAAAGACTAACTATTTTGAAGTAATGATAATTGCATGTCATGGAACAGGTGGGGAGTGCAAGCAAGTTGAAATCGCACCTGATTTGGTGGGGTGTTCTTGTTGAGGTGTAGGGAGGGTGCTGACTCCCCCAGCAGGGATTTGAGTGGTCTAACCTCTGGGGTGCTGCTGGTGCTGCTGTTTGAGGAGCCAGAGATGGAAGCATGGACTGATGCTACTACCTTGGCCTGCTCAGGAGGTACGTACCTGGGAAACAGTTCACATCATGAATTAAATTAGACTACATCACAGTGGTACCATTACTGGTGTGTGTATTTGTGTGTTACAGAAGAGTGGCCTTTGTGAGTGAGAATGCCTGTCTGCAGCAAATGGGGCATGTTGAGTCATGCGCCACTCATTGCTCTCATTTTGGTCAGACAAAAATACTACTACCCAATCTCATAGGTGTGTTAATCTAATGGCCGACTATTAGCTACATAGTCTAAATGATTACCTGTCCATACAGAAAAAGAACATTTGTGTTAGTTAGGTGTGATGGTAATAGTCATCCCTTTTTGTTTCTAATGGTCTGATCAGCCATTATATATGTCTTCCTCTTGTTAGGGCAGTTAGTTGAATTAATGTCTTGTTTTTTAAGTAGAGCTCTGTTTGGTTGACTGCTTTTAAGTGCCCAGTTATTTACAAAATGTTCTTATTTTCATTCATTTGAATTTTTGGCATGTTTTTGGGTGAAATAAAACCAAGCAGTCAAAGGACAAGGAGCACATGTTTACTTGTCAAACAATTGAAAAGTAAACACGTGCTCGCTGGTCCTTTGACTGCCTGGTCCCATAGTGATATGACTTTTTTTGTGGAGTATAACTACATGAACCAACATCCACACTAATATTTACTTTTAACAACCAATCCCTAATTTGCATCTATCAATAAGACACGCACTTGTTGGTATGGTCTTCCCTTAGTTTCATTTGTCTAAAATAACTGCTCTCATTAGTTATGGCACTCAACAGTCACAATGCACTAGTAAGAATGTCAAACCTCATACATATTTGAAAACAATTAAACCTATGACTTCATGGAATAAGTAAATCTTGCACATGAAGCAGCTTTACTGTACTGACCTACATTCTGTGCATTTAAAGAAGGTTATCTGGAGGTTTGCTTGAGGCTAACTGCTATGAGATGCCTGTGAGACATTCCAAGCCAGAGAAGTTAAAAAAAAAAAAAAAAAAAACATAAAGAAAAGCTACACATCTACACAGTGCACCTTGTCAGAGGATTGTTCATATCTTTGCACTGCCAGTTTGAAAAACTGACTTACCATCGCTTCTTCTCGTATTTCTCTTGAAGGAATTCCTTGACTTTCTGTGGTTCTCTGAAGTCTGGTACTGAGGAGGTTCTGTCATCATAAAGGCCAAGCCAGATCTGTTTACATACCTAGAACACACAGAGTAACAGAACATGTGATTTTTGGTACATTATTATAGTAAACACAGCTCCTTACAAGTGCACGGCTGGTCAACTTTCACAATTAGCCATTTAAGTTTTAAGCCAAAGGAAATGAAAAAATAAATCAGCTAAGTTCAAAGTAGCATTGACTAATAATTTAAAACTGTAACCATGTGCAAATTTATGTGGTGCACTGGACAGATGAACACTTTGCGTTAATGGTTGCACTGAAGGATGGCGCCATGTTTGAGTCTAGCATGAGTTGGCCCCCATGTTAGGAAATACAGGTTGACCATAGTCACTCTGTGTAAATCAGTGTAAGTCTCACCGTAGCCTTATAACTTGGAAACTAGCATTCCTTAAGTATTTGCCTAATCCTGTGAAGAGAGATTTATAGGCTTCAAAAGTGTGTACACTCAGTATAGGGTGCCTTAATGTAAATGGAATGATGGTGCTGCAAGAGCGAGAATGGCTTTTTTGTTGCTCATATGCTGCTGCTGCTGCTGCTGCTGCTATCTCTTTAGCTCGCTTTGGTGCACATGCTCACGCATTCACAGCTCTTCACAGTCTTTCTTTTTCATCAGTTAGATTTTTAAATTGCAGTTGCTGAAAATATAAAGTGCACCTTGTTGTATGAATTTATTCTGTGCCAAGAGCTCTCTGTGAAAAGACAAAAAGCAACTTGAATACAGTAGTATTTATATAGAAGCCTTGAAGGACATATGCATCAGCTCCAACCTTGAGTCTCCTGCATGTCTGCCTGGCCTGCCACTTTGCTACAGCTTTTAATAGGCTGTGCTTCCCAGGTGGTATTGCTCTATTTCATACTCCGTTTACCAGAAATGGTTCTTGAATGATGATGTACTTTGGTTCTTCTGTGCTGTACAAATATGGGGTGCTTGTGGTTATGATGGATAGGTGAGAGCTGCAGGTTTTGAAAGACAAACAGACGTTGCATTGTTCAAAACTATGTATGTATCAATATAATTCATTACATTTTTGCATAAAAGTGTAACTGGGTCACTGAAATGTATTGCACCTTTTAACAGTAGAGCTCAATTATGACAGACTCACAGTCTATTATGGCTAACATGTTAACAAACAATTGCACACATCCAACAGCCACAGAACATATTGATCCCAGCGAAGTCTATCTGGCCACCTGAAGAAAGTAATGCCATAAAATTCACCAGCCTTCCAGTACTGATTTGGTCAGAAAATATGTGGATCTTATTTGGCTTTCCTAATCAGCTTGTTGTCAACTGTGTCATCTGCCGGTTTGTGGTGGCCAGGTAGTGTGCAATAGGTTTATTAGAGTTTGTATAGTGAAAACAGCTCGTTGACGGTGCCAAATACAAGGCTGATAAGAGCTGTAAGGATCAACCAAGCAATAAGTGTTTCTTCAAAATAAATAACTGTGGGTTATAGAAAGTAACACCCCTCATATTGTACATAATCATTAGATTCAAGCCACAATATCTGAATAAATACAGCTTTGAAATGAATGCATTTCCATGTGAATTCTTGTTGCTTTGATGCATTTACACAATTAAGTCCACATTCTACTGTAGAAAAGAAAAAACTGAGCCTAAAAATATTATCATTATAAATAATAATTTGTAATACTGCGATATTTTTAAATAAAATACTTAATCTTCCCAAATGAACTGTCCTGTCTCAGGAGTGAGTCTTGTCCTAGTATTAAAAAAAAAAAAAAAAGCCTCTATGTTTTCCTCAGAAAAAAAACTTTCAATTCAAATTTCAAATATTTTGTACTGAGTGAATCATTTCTGGACCAAGGTAACTGGGCACAGTTTTTCTTGTCAAAGACCGAAATATTTGCATGATGATGCATAATGATGTATGGATTCTCACATAACATATAACCCGATTTCTGAGAACTGACCATTCAATTTGATTTTCATATTGTCAGTTAAAAATATAACAGACATAGACAGCAAACAGGATAAAACAGCAATGGTACAATGTCAAGCTAAACTACACGGACAGTCTGTAAAGCAAACCTGCTAAAGCAGTGGGAAAGTTGACCTCAACCTTAATTAACAACTGTGACTGTGTAGATAATCGCTATGCTTACCTCATTGCCATGTTTTTGTAGGAACTCGATTTCCTGTTGCGTGAAGGTTGTCATGGAGATGGACTTGACTCTGTGGGGTGGATTCAGTCCTCGTCTGTAGGTGAAGAAACAGAAACAAGGGTCAATTTAATTTGAAGACACTGTACACGAAAACCTCATCTGGACATTCTCCAGATGCCACCTCTCAGGACAAGGCCATTTAATCAGCAACGATCTGACTGGCTGGTGTGCGTAACTGCGGAGAGAGAGAGGGACAGCAGTACAGAGGGGAAATGACAGAGACAAATAATGACAGAGACTGCTATTGACTGAACTGAGGTTGTCAGCACAGTAAAAGAATGAGCAATCTCCCTTAATATAGAAACTTCCATTATGCAGTAACACCCATTAGCCCACACTAGCCCTACTCATTTTCCTGAGCAGGTCACAGCTCATGCCACAGCTCATGCCACAACGGGCCAAATTAAAAATGCCTAGTAACTGTAATTGTTAAAAAGAGCCATCATTAGGCTTTTATATTAAGCTCCAGGCCTGTTTGCCTGCATATTTTTCCCTGGACCAACCAGTAAGTGAAAAATAATGTCGCCACCTGCTTTGACTGTGACCAATCAGTATTTAGCATGCAAGCAGAATGCTTTAACTGCAACCAAAGTCATCAGAATGAGGAAAAGACTAATTATTGCTGTAAAGTCTAATACCGAATTCTATCCGAGTGCTTTCCACATTAACTTTTTGTTGCTAGCAGAAAGTGTCTGTAGCCATTAACCAAGTCATAAATTCATCTCTCATACTATGACAAAAAAACATCACCAGCAGTCAATTTAAATACTTAAATACTTTTTTGCAACAACTTAAGTGTCAAGTAGAATCAAATAGGAGCCATAAGTCAGATATCATTAGGATAACTTTTAAATTGTCTAGAAATTGCGACCCAAAGCATCTTTTTACTCCATTTCTACACTGGCAAGCATGTCAACAGCACAACAGCAGCAGCTGGATTCAGTGTCTACAGTGGATTCATTCATCGACAGTACTGAAGTGTAATGAGGAGCATTTTCACAGCACTCACAGCCCAACAAACAGTGAATGGATCCATGTAAAGTAGGACGAAAGTAGATAATACACAACCAGCATAGCCCTTATCAACCTAAAATTATACATGAATTCAAACACACCAACATGTTTTAATGACACAGTGACATAATGACATGACAACCCATTTTAGGACACACAATTAAAAGAAGTAAAATTCAGCACTAATAGGCAGAGAACTAATTACTTGTACTCAAGTCTTATTATAACAAGAATCACTCCAATATTAACCCCTGCCGATGGCTGAATGTGTTCAGTGTATTCTGCCATACATGGAGTTAGTGTTTCAAAGGACCTTCATAAATTAAGCACCATTTTTTATGTTTCACATGCATCTGTATGTCTAAATGGAATATGGTGATGTTCAGGCCTTTTTTACCATTAATTTGTGTGTTTTTTGTTCTGTCCTGGGCTGAACTCTCAAAGGGTGTGTAGCAGTGGAGCAGGCCAGAGCTTGTCAAAAACATGTTTAAGTCAAGCATCAAATACCTTATCCATTCTCTGTGCTCTTAAATTCTGTTCTGATGTTTCTGTTACTTCTTCTGTCCTGAAATTATTAAAAGGCAACACATTTCGTTAAAAGGCTACTTGTCTATAGAGACAGAACACAGAACTTACATAAACGAATTTAGGATTATCAAACTATTACTGGATGCCCACTGAGGTTAGATACTTACACTGCTAGCATAAGTTGAATAATTTGGGGATATTATACTTTTGGCCTGTACATTACTTTACTCAATTTTATTCTTGACATAGTATTTAAATACAAATCAAGTTAGATCTACAGCTAGTAGTCTACACCTGATACCATTTGACTTTTACTTGGTCATTTTCATAAGGTCGTCATGACAACTCTCTAGGAAATGAGATCCACAGTGTCACAATTACAAACACAATGTTATACACACACAAAGGAGTCAGATCCTAAAGGCAGTGAAATACTAGACATGACTGCTAAATTATTCACTGCTGTCACCCCTTACAGAACTTGTTCTCATCTCCACCAATTCTTTACACATCCACTGATCAGCTGAATGTACCGCAAAGTGTTTCAAACAACAATTATATTTATGACAATTAGCTCTGACAAGGAATAGAGTAGCCACAACTTAGTCCACACATTGTATGTGAACCTCCAAGTAGCTGTGTCAATTCACATTCAAAGACCATGTGTCTATTGAAAATGCTGTCCATATGCCCTCACCTAAAATTGGAACAGCTCCATGGGAACTACTAGGGCTATTTCTAAGGTAGCACCTTTATCATCTTCTACCCAGTTATATTATGCTGGTATCACTTGGAGAAGACAGATAAGGTCAAAAAATGCCACAGACCTAACAGAAAATAACTGCTGTATTTCAACATTTGCAGGATTTACCAGGGAAATCAGAAGCTGGTTAAATACCCTAACCATAAAGACAGAAAAATGATAATGAATCAATCAACAAACTAGAATTACTGCCTCATGGTTGTAAGCCTCCGCCAACCAGTTATGTTGCAGTTTACATTCATGTTTGTCCAGACTCATAATACTGTATATGTAGTGTAGTAAGTCTTTAATATAAGGTTTTACATGTATTTTGTTATAATTAATATATAAATTCTTAAGTTTTGCCCAAATACATGTTTTGTAAGGTCACAATGACCTTGACCTTTGACCTCAAAATTATAATCAGTTTATCCTCAAGTAGTCCAAGTGGACGTCAGATGTAATGAAATTCCAACCAGGCGGTTCCTGAGGAGAGGATGGATGGATGAATGAATGGATGGATGGATGGATGGATGGATGGATGGATGGATGGATACGGCTGTTGCTGACGCGGAGGCATGATTTAAATAAATAAATAAATAAATAAATAAAATGTATTGGTTGCATTGCACATTCCACAAAAAAGACATTATGGTTGTTAAAATTTTAATTTTACAATTATTAGTTGTATCTCTAGTTGGATTATTGAACATTTTTAGATTATTGAAGCAATAAACTAATGTCGCAAATAAATGTATCCGCAGAAAAGCAGAAGAAAAGAATGTGTGAATGAGTCTCTGTGTATTTGAGCTTCAATGTGTTTTTCAGCGCCCTGAGGTAGGTGAGTGATCAGATCCTAGTCTCATGAAGATGAAACTGGGTCAAACACAGGGAGGAAGTTCCATTGCCCTTAAGGCCTAAATATTATGGCAGCATCTCTACCCAGTTGTCCAATTAAGGAATTCTGATAGTGGTTATTTTGTTTTTGTTAGTTTACTGTATTTTACATTAAATACATTTCTGCCACTCTTCTTTAATTCAAAGCCTCTCCCAACTTTCAAAAGTCTTATCCCAAAACTTGTAGAAGAGGGAACCATCTTATAATTGGGGTCTTTTATATCCAGTGACTGTGGTTTACGACTGTCAGGCAATTCCTGTGTTCTAGATTCCAGTCTGGTACAGAGCCCAGCAACACAATGTTATGGTCCTACAGACCCCCACACCCTCTATTTCT
Organism: Seriola aureovittata; assembly: GCF_021018895.1. Lineage (NCBI taxonomy): Eukaryota > Metazoa > Chordata > Actinopteri > Carangiformes > Carangidae > Seriola > Seriola aureovittata. Next base: position 11,877,151 of record NC_079367.1, on the reverse strand, counting down.
GCTGGACAAAGTAGCTATACAATTGTGAGAGTGTTCAGTGACAGTATGATATTCATAGGGAGAATGAATTGACAGCAGTAACTATTAATTTGTTAAAATAAAGTAATAAAATTACTTCTTACAACACAGTATTGTACGCATGAACAATATCTGTAAAGCACTGATTAACAATTTAATCAAGCCATTGCTCAGCTCCAGTTTCCACGTTCAAATTTTACATCATTACAGTATCACATATTGCACAGTAAAATAATTATGACCTAGCCGCTACTGTACATCAGACCAGCTAAGCCACGGGAAGTCAGTTCATTTGCATAGTGCAACACCCCCAGGGTGAGAGAAACTGGCAATGTTAAGTCTCAAAAGAGACGAGAGGCTATGCACCAGCCTTCACTTTGCTGCTCTAAGTCCCTATCAAATGGATGTCTTTTACACATTCAACAATTGTATTAATTACCTTTTATATAAGAAAATGCCTCTTCATAATTTCAATATCTCAGTACTTAATCAGCATATATATCAAGTTACAGCATCAGCAATTTGTCACTTTTACAGCGCAAATTTTGAAGAGGTCAAATGTTGTCAGGGACACAAGGAAATCAAACATCCATTGTTTTAGAGTTCAAGTCATGTCTGCTAAAATGCCGTTGATTAATATTATCATGAACATTTGGTTTCAGTGGCACCTCCCCACCTCTGTGATGTTCCTAGTTACTGTTGCAGCCATGCTTTACTCAGGAACAGATAGGCCATGTGGGGTTACTTCCTGCTATAAGCAAATCTCCAGAAAGAGTCATTGTGAGTGCTGTACCTCCTGGGAAGGCCTCCACCTTCACAAGGAATGTGTTTACATAGCAGATTCCAACTCCACCCATTAAACTACCACAACTATGGGGGCAAAAGTGTCTTAAAGTAGGTAGTCGTGCCCCTAAACAAGTAAACACTGTTACTGCACAACCTGCAAATTTCATAAATCAAAGACCACTTCTAAGATTGCCTTAGTAATGTCCCTATCTTTCACATGTTTAGGACTTAAAAGACTCTTTTTGAACCAGTAACACAATATTTCATGGTAAATGGAGGATATATACAGAGATGGATGTCTGTGTTGAGGGGTTTTGTTCTGTGCCTTGTGGAGGACAAAATATTGTATATTATACACTTTTTTATTCATAAAAAAAAAAAATCATAGTAGTAAAATAACGAAGACAATACATTGAGTCTGAGAATGAATTTTTAGGTACTCTCTTACAATGCTCAACAACATTGCCTCTCTAGAATTAAAAAGGAAAGTGAGAGGCAGACAGTGACCTCTCTGCCACTTCCTGTTGCACATATAAAATCACATGCTGCTGATGTTGCAGCACGGTGAGGCCATACCACTTCCTGAGCCTACAATCACACCAGGCTTCCTGCATACATCTGACAGACATCAATCCTTTCAAAACCCACACCCTTCTGCTGGGATGAAATTTTTTCTAGCCCCCACCCCGCCCCCAGCATGTTTTGTCAAAATAAAAAGTGAGTGAGATTTGCAGCAGAAGAGAAAATGGGAGGAATTGTGATCTCAAGCTATAAAAGAACTCAATTAACTCACATTACAGACTTTAACACTACGGGGTGAGCAGATGGGAATTTCACAGTGGAGTCCTTGCAGACCCACTAGTGAAGTGAAATGGAGGGCAAGCTCTACCCATCAGCAAGCACACAATTAATCTCATTCTTTTCAGTACTACAGTAAATAACCTTCAAAGTGGAGACAGCTAAAACAGTTTGCACAGATTAAGGTCACAAACCTAGTCAAACAAGGGTGGTATCTTAGGCAAAGTCTGGGGGACTGACCATTTTAAAATGTGTCAAAGCAGTCATCTGTTCCTCTGTCGACTATTAAAACTAAAAGGTCATCAGTAGAGAATTACTGATTGAGCAACAAATACCTTCCCTTTCCCCTGCAAAATTATTAGAATTATCGTTGCCAAATGGACAATGGCAGGGTTATTTCCATAAAGCATTAAGACAGACCAGTGCAGGCTGTTGGCAGTGTGAATGAGCAGAACAGGATGGACAAATGAACAGCTTATTAAAATACCTGCTAATAGGCCACTGTCAATTTGCTATTCTTAAGTGTTTTTAATTACACAGGCTTTTGTTACATAAACATTATTTATATGTTTACAATAACCAAGATAAACTATTTGTGTGAAAAGATTGGATTCAGAATTTAAAATTTAAAATGAAGGGAGAAACTGAACTGTGAGTTTTTTTGGGGGGCAATTGATGTACTGACAAGTGACAAATACAAGGAAAAACAAATCAACAGAAAGTATCTTAGTAAGGTGTTGGGCCACCTTCTGGTGGCACGTGGTGTTGGGCCACCACGTGCCACCAGAACATCTTCAATGCACATTGGCATTGATTCCACAAGTCTCTATTCTACTTGAGGGATGAACACCATTCTTCTGAAAGAATTTCATTTGGTGTTTTGATGATGGTGGTGCAGAGCACATTCTAACACTCTGGTCCAAGTTTCATAATCATCAAACCATTCAGTGACCCCCTGTGCTCTATGGATATGGGCACTGTCATCTGTTTCTCCACTAATTTTTCAGGTTTTTCCCTTTAATTTGTCCGTATGTGGGCATAATTTGGTTTCCAGTGAACCAAATGTCGATGCAGTTAGAAGAGAAAGCAGAGAAATCCTAATTTTTCTTCAGAGGAGAGTGGTTATGTGCCAATTAGCACAATGTCATGCATTATGGATAATATAAGACTAACATTTCCTCAGAGTTGAATGTCAGTCTGCCATTTATTAGGAAATACCTTTTAAAAAACCTTTAGGAGAATTGTGCATTAAAGTGTAATTAATATATCAAACTACTTTGGATTTCTTTCTAAATCTGGCCAAAATCAGATCTATCTACACACAAAAACAATTTTACCACGCAACATTTGACAGCTGAATTTAGGTGGGATACTTTAGCTGAATAAGAAGAAACGGAATGCTTCACTAATCCCAAATCCCAAGCTACAGATGCTTGGTTACACAACTGCAGAGCAAAGCTGTAAGTCAGGCAAACGCTATCTAAAGTCAAACACCCAGCTACACTGAAAAAATTTCAATGCTGTGGAAAGGTTCTTATGCTGTTATAGGGGTAAACTACTGACATGAGTGAATTCATACAAAATGATTTAGGCAGCCAACCAAAAGTGTGAAAATCATGCCAGTATTTTTTCCTCAATGTACATCTGTTAGAGACTGACTAGTGTAATGCTTTTAAATCTGATACAAAGATACTGTAGATGGCTGAACTATATACAGCATGAATACCGGTACTGCATTATCAGTTCGATCTCAAAATGATGTGGCCTTCACAAACCTGGGTACCATATTACAACTGTTAGCAATGAAAACAGAATGTTACTGAAAGAAAATTGATAACTTTCAGTGTGGTTCCATTAAGTAATGTTAGAAATAGCAACATAATATAAATCCGACAGATATAAAATGAAACCTCGACCAACAGACAATTAAAACATGTATTCATGTGTATGTGTGTGGGGAGTATACCATAACCGTTAGTTAGCCAGGTTACAAGGTGGTGCTTGCAAACGTTGCCAACAATTGGTAGTAAGAGTTGTTCACTGACCCTATCCGCAGACCTAGCTTTCAAGTGCCAGAGAAGTTCACTAGCTAGCAGTAAAAGATGAAGTTACCTAGCATCTCGGGTGGTTGCTAGCTTGCTGTGCTGAGCATTGGCACTTCTACGTACCCCGCCCAACAGCACAGCAAGACAATGTCAAAACTCACACTGACACTACTGGTTACCTATCTAACGTTAGCTAGCGCTAGTTGGCTAACTGGCTTAGGTTACGGTGTGTAGCTGAAGCGTGCTAAAACGTTATATCGTGTGCGCCATGTCTAAGCTAAGGTCATCCAGTAACTTAATACTTACAGGATGCCAGAGCAGGAGGTGCAAACGAAGGAGCCCACAGTCATGTTGGCATAGGTTGGGCCGCGCTGGTCGCAGTCAAAGCACTTTCTGTTGGGAGGCAAACTCGTCATTTCTCTCAGCATCTTCAGGTGTTTCTCCTCTTGTTTTCGTTTAGCACTCGCCGCCATGGTGAGGGATATACAGCAGGATTAAATAAAACCGGGGGAGACAGGAGGGTCAGCTACAACTAAGACAAAGGGCTGTGCTTTTTAACAGTTGCCGACCCGTGTTCAAGACAGAGAAGAAATGGGCAGGTCGCTCTGTTTTCACGGCGGCCTCGCGTCTCCTCGAACAAGGAGTTTGAGGCGTTGGATCACGTTCACTAACGGAACAAGAGCTTTACTGCCACCTACTTCCGCCTTCGCTTAAATCCCGTTATACAGACTACACCGCTTCTCTTTGTGTCAGAGCCAAATATGAGTGTCATATATCAAGTACGTTCCAAAATGTTTTCAGCAAATTTTCCCTGAGACACATCTGTTGCGGCAATTATCTAAGGTGACTTTCTTTCAACGTTTTGGTCGCACACGACAGCAATGTTGCTCAAATGTCCTATATGTACTGCGCAGAGCCATAATACGCAGTTTTAACCGGCGTCGACAATTAAGAGTAATTCATGTTCCAGCTATTATCAAATATGTATGTTCGTTTACCTGCAATTATTGGATGGTGAGGTATATTGAAAACATTATTATAGATACGGAGGGCTCAAAGTTATTAGTCCGCGGAATTTCATGTGTAAAATAACCGGATTCTGAGGGTTAGAAGAGGGTGTTAACTATCTTGTCTCTAAAATGAGACCTCCTTGGTTGTACTGACAGTCCACAGACCGCTACAAGTCTTTTTTAAACACACTGTCGCCACTATGCGGATTAGCGTTGTCACTGCAACACTATGGGGGTGGGATGCTGAAGGATTTAATGCAATAAGGAATTTTAATTTGATTAATATTACAAAGCAAAACATGTAATAAATAAGGGTGAAAGCATGCATATAAAAAGCCAAAGGATTAGTCTGTAAAAATGTTTTTCTTTTGCCTGAAAGTCTGACTGCTCATCAGCTCACTCTCCGCAGAGTTCCAGCTTAAAGAAAAATCCTTTAGACAAACACTTTGAAATCTACACTTTAATAGTTGCAGGATGGTGAATGCATTTTGTTATGACTTAAGCAGGTGGACAACACGAGCAATTTCTTGGGACTAAACTAATTCAGTCACTTAATTATGTGCCATGGAGATATTTGAAAGATACTTGACATTGCCAAAATTCAAATGGAAAGTCTCCTTCAAATTCTTAAGCAACAACCTTCAGATAAAATTTAAGTAGAATGAATGTGTAGGTATCTATGGGGAAAAGTCATGATCCAAAGAAATATGCCTTAACAGAGTTAGGATGTACACATACATATGACTTTTTATTACAGATTACATAGAGAACAACATTTAATAATAGAATACCAAGTAAACCAAATGGCAATTGTATTATTTACAAGAACAATCGCATATCAGGACTATTTTGTGAGATGGACTTTACACTTGATTATGTTATACAGTTTATTCAAAAATGTTTTGATTAGATTACTGCCCAATTCAGGGGAAACTTGGATCTCACACCAGAGTCACACCTTTTATTTGGACATCGAGGCTCTTTTTAGTCTCCTTTTTGCGGGGGAACTGACATTTGAATACCCAACAGAATCAATCCTGACAAGTGCACTGTTGGACTGATGCTTAACAAGGTAGATGGTGACCCAAGCTTCCTTCACTTTCTCCTTACAATCTGTACCAGGTTTCTACTCCTCAAACAAGATGTACTGTATCTGAAATTACCTTTTAAATAGGTTCAAGCTTCCTTTGGTTTTTGACTTCACCCCTTGAAATTATTTTGTTCTGTTACTTCATTAATTGCTGCTGACTGACTGAATTAATGGCTGCCGATGCTCCTGCTGCTGTGGAGAGAAGTCAAACGGTCTGCGGTTCTCATTGTAGCCGTAGAGTTTCCGGAGGGCCACACGAGCTGCCTCCTCCTCGGCTGCCACGAGTGTCTCTCCTGGACCCTGAGCCAGTAGCTTCTTATCACTGAATCAACACACAGGTGAGAACAGACAAAAAATAAATAACATAGGCAGATTATACACAGAATACTGTTCGCCATCACAACTTTTATAAATGATCTGCATCTTATTCAAACTGCAAAAGTGTAATTTGTAATGTCAGGTGATTTTTTGGACATGTCAGCTGTAGCTTCCACCTTTTATATTAATTTAAAACTCTTAATTTATTACTGTACTTTGGGTAACAGCATCCACAACAGCACACATACCTGTACAAGCCAACAAAGTATAGTGGCAGGACAGTGCTTGCTCCAGCAGACCTGATGAGGCGAGGCTCGGGCAAAGAGATATTCCTCTTAGAAAGCTCTTCCACCAGTAGCCCCATTGGGTTGACCACTATCCACATATCAAACAGGTCCTTTCCTATCAGCTGAGTGACCAGGAAATCCTACAGAGGAAAAAAGTCGAAGGTGAACTCAGGAAGAAAAAGTCATACAATGTTGCTGTGGAGACAACAGAACCAGAACTCAGCCAGACAGTTAGCGTTCATGTTACTGTACTCCAAGCACCTTACCCTTAGGAAGAATCCTGCTCGCTCTGCTCCACTGCTCTCCTGTAGAGACCCAATCACTGCCATGAATGTAGAATGGAGCACATCATCAGGAACAGGGAATTCTGCACTCATGGTTAGGTCTTCAATGCCGAGATTTCTGGCTACATAGGTAACAACTGCTGAACTGTTGAGGTACCCTACGATACTCTCCACTCCCTCGCTGGGCAGGCTCGGAAAGCTGGCCCTGCACCAGTCGGTCAGGAAGCTTTTGGTGAAACCTGCACCATTTGCCTTTAGCTGAATATTATCTTTCAGAACAAGAGCAGTGGTCTCAGAGTCCACGCCCAACCCCTGTCTCCTCTCTTGCTCAGCCTTTAGGTAACAGGGATTGATGAAGGCTGTTTTGAGTAGCTCCAAGGAAAAGTTCTCATGGAGACGGGTGCTGAAAGCCTGAACCTCAGTATGGTAATCCCAGAGAGGTTTTTGAGAGCTGAAAGAAAGTCAAACATTGAGTTAATCAACCGTGAAAATGGTGACTACTTCTGATTGGTGCTGTTAAGGTTTAGCATTGAAAAAAATCCCAGTTTAGTGGCATTTATGCTGATAAAGAGATTCTTACTTACTGTACACTGGAATTAAAACTCTTTATGACAGCAGAAAAGGAAAGCGTATTTGCTGATCACGAGCAAAACTTCATCTTAAACTCCACCAATATATAGCCAAGATTTCTAGCTATGCCCCTGGTTTTACTTTAAGAACTGTGTAAATAGTAACAACCTGCACGCTGGTTAACAAGTCTGCAGTGAAAACCTGAGCGATGCAACTATAATGTTATCTATATCAATCCTTTTCAAACGGCTAATACTAATAAACACACACTGACAAATATAAAATACATTAATGGCCTTGAAATGCTCTCTAGTGAACTCTTGTGCTAGCTAACGTTAGCCTTACCGTGGCTTCGGTGGTGGCGGTCCCTCCAGTTTTAACTTCTTTGCCATGAGGTATGTGTATGCCTTCATCCATCGCTTTTTCTCTCTAACCTGCGATAATGATACATTTCTGCAAACACGTTGGCAATGAATTCCTAATGTTAGCACCCCACGATTTAGTATGTACCCTGACGCCATGTCGATCCAGTGACAGCGGATTGCAACAGCTAAATGTGTTCGGCGCGGAACAAGTAACAATATCCGGCCAGGCCAGTCCTAACTTAATGACCAAACGTTACCATGGAAACAAGCATAAACGTTAACTCACGTTAGCTTAAAGAGCAGGCTGAAAGACTGAAATTTACCGAATCGGACAGATATTAAACATACCCAGGACTACTAGAGATTTGTTCAATTTCGTCTGCTTCTTATTTCGATATATTTTTTTGGCAATGTCCACTGGAGAATACCAAGAAACAATGGGAGATAAAGAGGCAGCTCAAACGGAAGGGGGAGATGCCGAAAGAACTTCTGTTAAAACTGGAGTCCTTAGTGCCATGATAACGGGTGGAGCTCAAGAAACCAAGGAAAATGACAGAAAACGGCACAATCCACTTCAAGAGGAAACAGAAAAGAAGTCATGGCCTCGAATGACCAAAAAATTCCTGAAAGACCACTGTAAGCAGAACAAACTTTACTCAACACCATGCCTGAATGACACATTGTACCTGCATTTCAAAGGTTTCTCCACCATTGAGAACTTAGAGGACTACACAGGACTGAAGTGTCTCTGGCTGGAAAGCAATGGGCTGCAACGCATAGGGAACCTGGATGCCCAGACTGATCTGCGCTGCTTGTTCCTTCAGCAAAACCTCATATATAAGCTTGAAAACCTTGAACATCTGAAAAAACTCTGCACCTTGAATGTCTCTAACAACTATATCCACACCATAGAGAACATCTCTTGCCTTCCTGACCTGAGTACTCTGCAGATTGCCCATAACAAGCTGGAAACTGTGGAGGACATAGAGCACCTGAGTCAGTGTCTGGCAGTCAGTGTGCTCGATATATCTCACAACCTGTTAAATGACCCTGAGATCCTCCCTGTACTTGAGGCAATGCCAGAACTGCGAGTGTTAAATCTAATGGGAAATGAGGTAGTGAATAAGATCCCAAACTACAGGAAGACCATGATAGTGCAGCTCAAGCAGCTGACCTTCCTTGATGATCGCCCTGTGTTTCCCAAAGACAGGGCATGTGCAGAGGCATGGGCAGTGGGAGGGCTGGAAGGGGAGCGCAAAGAAAGGGAGCAATGGGAAACACGAGAGAGGAAGAAAATTCAGGACAGCTTGGATAGCATGGCAATGATTCGGAAAAAAGCTCAGGAGAGACGACACCTGCAAGAGCTACAGGAGAAAGGTGAACAAAATTCTCAGCTTTTCCCATGCCAAAACAGACATAGAGTAAATGTGGATTTGCATGACTGAATAGTGTTGTCTGTCTGTTTCTTTTCAGGGGAGACTGAGGTTTCCACAGCTCCATGTGAGGAAAACAACACAGAGATTTTGACTTCACAAGAAGTGAAGATCCAAGCCTTTGTGCAGGACAGCCTGGATGCCCATGAAGAGTTCTTGCAGAGTCAAGCAACACACAAATACAAGACAAAAAGTGAACTTAGAGAGACAGAGCAGAAAAGTGATGGGTTGCAGAGAGAGCAGTTACAGAAAGATGACCAGGACCAATCACAGAAGAAGCAGCTTGTGAGAGAAGAGACAGAAATGGTGAATCCAGAGCAGTCAGCACAAGAGCTAGAAAGTACTGCAGCAATGTTAGAGACTGAGAAAATAGAAGATAACACACAACAACAACAAAACCAGTCAGTTGTAATCCAGCTGATGAGAAATGAAGCAGAGAGAGAGCAGGCAAACATGAGTGAGCAGCGTGAGAAGAAACAGCCTCCGACTGTCAAGGCAGCACCTCCTGAAACAGATGAGGTTGTTCCAACATATGGTCCGGGACCACTGGTTACAGAGCTGGAGGATGTAGAACAGCTGGAAACCATTCACCTTCCACTGCATAGCTTACTCCATATTGATGACCTGCCTGATTTGGAGGATGTGGATACTGAAGACTTCACTCCAATGTTCTCTTCTCAGCAGGTGTTCAAACCAAAAATAGAAGTCATATCAGGAGGCAGTGATGAGGACGAGCCAACTGGGAACCAAAGTGAGACCATCCCCTCTTTAAGTCCAGACAAAAGCTCTTTGTTCACTGAAGTCTCTCACAATTCTTCATCACTGCTGTATCCAGGGGATTGGGATGCCTTTGAGCCACTGGTATTTGAACCAGTGGAAAAGTCAAAGACAAACCAAACCTCCTCTCCACCACGCTGCCTGATTGAGGAGCTGGATTGATGCTTTTTAGGTTTAAACAGTCTCACAGGACATGGCTTCAATTATATGTTTTAATGCTGACAGGCAGTAGACCAGCCATGTGAGACCATAAAAAGCCTAATAAGAGCACAGCTTTAATTTAAAAAACATTTCGCTTTGAAAAGATACACAGTATATGGTTATTCATTGCTTTGCATGTTTGTGTTAAACAAGTCAGACATTTTGTTTATGTGGTTGTTAATTGGGAAACTGTATGAAATCAGAATAAATCTTTCTTGATCTGGTCTGTATTCTTTCATGTTTTTGTTTAGGGACAACAATAGCTTTATGCCTTTATATTAAGGGAACACAAATGTTAATGACTATTATATAAAAATAAAAATAAACACTCTTTACACTGACTTTCTGTAAGCTGTCAGAGCATCTACAGGAAGAAGACAACCTACAGTAACAGTAAATTATGAAAAATGCTATTTCTGCATTAAGCAGAAATTATGATTAAAAAAATTCAACCAGTTTAAATAAAAACTGAAATAAGTTAAATTTCAGCTACCACCAGGCTAATGTAAGAGTGGTTGTTCACATAGTTGCAAAATCATAGTAGTGTGTGTATTTTTCACATAAAGCTTCGATAAAAGTACAGGACGACACGTCGTGTGTGGTTTTACTAAACTGTATTACATTTCCCAGTACATGTCACATATTACTCTCCCCGCATTAAATATTCACCATGTTACTTCTCCGCATTACAGCTCCATTTTCCTCTTTTGATAAACTGTGTTGTACAGTAGCTCTGGGTGAGATCTTTCCAAAGCTCTGAGTGACAGGAACAAATATTTACAACAAGTCATGCTTAGCATTTAGCAAGAAGGTCTCTAATAAAAACAGCATGAGAAAGTATGAGAAAACAGAATAAACAGAACAAGAGAGGAGTAAAAAAATAAAACTGTACATGTATTAAATAAACAAAATCAAAAATATCAGCCCTGTGTGCAACAGGCCTTGCACAAGTGTCAAGGTCTTCCTCACACAGGGCCTGAGTGCAGCGAATAGCTAACATTTGACACACAGAATGAGGGACAGTGCGTTCTCCTGTCAAGGTGACGGCAGAAATAAAGGCCGGCTCTAACGTCGCAACCACACCCAAGTGTTGATGAGCCAGAAAGCTACAGTGACCGAGTACATGATCATCTCTCGCTTTGCTCGCTCCTTGTTCTCCTCTTCCAAATGTTGCAGTCTCCGATTTAACTTGATGAGCTACGGATAAACCAGGAAAGCAGGTTTTGTCAGTCACAGGGTTTCCATGATTAGGTCTCGTGCCACAAGATGGAGATAATGTATTTATTAAAAACTAACCTGACGTCGAAGTGTTGTTGCATCAACCACAGTCATATCATCAGGCCCTCCCTCCAGTGTAGCTTCATATGTTGATAATACAAGCCTTGAGAAGAGAACAGCAACTTTGAGAACAAACGGTCACAAACAGTCGCGATGGAGCATATATTTTAGATGGCATGTTAATAATTGCAACAATACATTATTTTTCTATAATCCTATATCTTGACCCAGCAATGAGAATGTAAGGTAAGAAAAGATGAGGAAAATGAAAAGGGAACAGAATGAAGATTCCAGGTGAGGTTACCTGGATTCATGCAGGGGGTTGGAGCTTGAAGCCGACCCCCCTCGCAGAGATGGTTTGCTGAAGAGGTGGGGGAAAGACAGGATTGGGAGAAGGGAAAATAAGAGAGATAGAGAAACATACATGGTACAGTGTTGCACACATGCAGACACAATACCCTTTCCTAACCTGCATATCCTTCACATATCAACAATTTTTGTGTTGTCCTGAAAACCAGAGTATTTTTATTTATTTTTTTACAATGTCGTATCTAACACAGGTGCTGTCAAATAAGTTTTTCTTTATTGATGCTTCTATAGGTAAAAAAAAAAATCTACAGCTTTGGTTTTCAGGAATCTTTCCTCTACCAAATGAGAGGTTAAGAAAATGAAGAAATGTAATTTACAAAACATTTCTTCATGTTCTTAACCTCACATTTGTATGCAGAGTGTATGAATAGCATACACATCTTTGAGTAACATTTAGAAGATTTTTCTTTCTGCTTTCACCTTATGCAGTCCTCAGCAAGGCAAACAGTCAAAAGTTCAGACTGTTGCAAAACTCTGAGGAATGTGTATATGAGTATTTTATGGTTCTTTTTGCTCAGTGATGAACTCGTCCGCTGCACACACTCTCAGTTCATTTTTCCACTATCATTTGTTTACAGCTTCTCCTGACCCATATGTGCTTGAGAAGTTTTGAGTAAACATGTAGCTTCAAGGACAAATGCGTGGTCAGGGCTGGTTGCCTTTATATAGCATCCTTTTTGGTTCAGCATCACTGCATCTTTGTTATTTCTGATGACGATACAACAAACAAATTTCCTCCGGCATTTAAGCTAAATTAAACGTGTCTGACAAGTCCTAGCACAACCTAAACAAGCTGGTGACTAGGCAACACTTCAGTCCTTCAGTAGTGATTGTTAGACTGGAATATGTGTAACTATAATGGCCTGAACCAAAAGATGCAGAAAAAACATTGCTACAACTTTTTTGATAAATACATGCCATATTAATATTGTTACTGAAAGTTAGAAACGGTCAGTTAGAAAATGGTCACATAATGTTTGAGACTACTACACAAATACTCCCAAGCTTCCAACATAATTAAGGGGCAAACAACATTTCAGAAACACTACTGACACCACGCATTGTCTCGTCTGTATGATGTCTAGTAAGCCAAATTTTTTCCTTATTTTTAAGCAAAAAATGACCGGATGATTGGGAGGTCACCTGCGAGGGTTCTCATCCAAGACCTCCAGGACCTGCTGGTAGGCCCGACGTGTAGTGGACTGGATGAAAGATAGAACACCACTAGCGCTGTACAGGTTGTGCTCATCCTCAGTCTCGGTGAGAGTGGGGCAAGGGTGGACAGTGGCTGGGGGGGATGAGGTTGCACTGCTCAGTGCCCACCATTAAGAGCAGCCAATTTGGAGGACAAGTGAAGAGAAAAGAGGAAAGAGGGGAAGGAAGGAGGAGAGGGAGAGAAATAAGGAAAAGAAACTGTCCTCAACTTTACTGACTGTGTAAAAATTGCAACTGAATGAAAGTAAATAAAGTAATTTTGTAATAATAGCTACAGATTTAACTTGCCAACCACTTACAGTGATTTGCGAACATAAAATACACCCAACAAAAACAGAAATGGAAAAGGAGATGTGAACTAAAGGCATCGACAAAGCATCGGAAAGCAATCGGGACATAAAAATACATTTTTGCCCCAGAATTATATAATTGTTAGTTCAGGCAAATACCAAGCCCCAAGCTGATATTTTTTAAATGTTCTATCTCAACAAAGCTACAGAGCACACATAGTAAAAGTAAAGTACACTTGACACCTGAACAGATTTTTATCAAAAACATTACTTTTCCTTTAATGGTTTCTTTGTGTTTTGTTTGGTGTCCCAGTGTTTCTGAGAGGGCAGTGTGGCCTTTAAGTGTGCTTATACACTAAATAGCAACATTTTCATTCTATTGTACTAATCCTGAAGCCATTTAGTACATTTTAAAATCTGAAAATGATCAAATCAAAAGTGACGAGTACATATCAGCTGTTTAAAAATGATTAGTTAATGGATTAGTGGCAGTGACAAAAACAGATGAAGTCTGCATTATCACTGAAAGCAGCAAAACAGCTTACAATGCCAGGAACAACAGACAACCAGCTATGTCACACAGACAAAGGAACAGAGCATAGAATGAAAAGAAAGATGCAACATGCTAGTGCACACATGTAGGAGATATGATGAAGCTAGCACCAGGCTAATAACGGTATATCCAAGCCAATACTCACGCTGAATCATTTCTCATCAGCTGACGGGTATGAGAGACAGCTGCAGTCTCACTGGCTGAGCGTTCCCGCCGCACTCGTCCTTGGGGCTGTAACTGTGGGGGGGATTGACAACTGATTTGTTCAGGCTATGGATTACTGTTAGGAAATTATTTAAGTCAATGAGTGGATTTTATATAGTGTCCTTAGTAACATAAAATGTATTGTTTTATCACGTACCACCTCTTCAGTATCTGGGGCCGCCCGCTGCTCCTCCTCTAGGAAGTCCAGGGGCCTCTCATTGAGGGTTAGGACTCTGGGTGGAGTTTTCAGTGATAGGGCTTCTAATGGTGTTGACTGGATTAGGTCCAGGTCTCTGGGTCTGGAGAACTGGGCATCATTACTGTCTCCTGACAGAAAGAGGAGTGTACTGGAGTTTAGAATTAGAAACTGGTACATTCTCTACTTCACTTAATTTAAACAATGTACTGCGATTTGAAAGCTAAAGTTGAATAACCCCCTCTAGCAGTTTAACATGCACAGTGAACCAACATGCCATTGTGCCTTAAGATTTTTTTTTTTTACTTTGCGTCTTAAATAACAGACACAATAGTAATGCTGTTAAATAGGCCTCTAAGAGCAGGGCGGACAAAGTCCTGAGGCATTGATAGAGGGATATCTAGTATCTTTCAATGGCTGTAACAAAGCTACATAACAGCTAGATTACAGTCAGCTGTCAGCATCAATGACATGCAGAGTTTGTTTGTGATAACACTTTTCTTTCAACATCACTTTTTTTTTTTTTAACTTTTTACAGTATACCAACCTGCAATCACAATTCTCTCAGGAACTTGCATTATGACACTGCGGGGGACCTCCTGAGATCCAACATTAGGGTCCTCGTGGGCTTGAGGGGCCACTTTGAGCATCTCAGGAATGCGCATCCTCTGGCTGATACCCTCAGTGTACTCCAGCTCATACTGGATACGGTTCATCTCCGCCATCTCTGCCGTAGGGGAGGGGAATGCTGCTCCGTTCATTTGGCTGTGTGAAATAATTTGTTTAGCAACACAGAGCTAATTGTTAGCCTCAAAATGGTCACAACATGCAGATAACATGCATTTCTACTGGTGCAATTTATGACCATTATGGCTATAAAACAATCCAACATGAGAGATCTCTGTGTTCTAATAGTTTTATTGTCACTCCTGTTGAACTTGTTGTGCTGCATTTCTAATGGTGCAGCTTATTAAACTGCAGACCACAGAGATCACAAAAATATTGGTGCAGCTGTGGGCAGGAGTTAGAGAGGGAAAACAAATCATATGACAAAATCATATGATAACTTAGTATCTTCTGAGGGGAACAAAGAGAGGCTACACGGACCAGTTAGGTCTTGACTGCAGCAGATAAGAGCTGCTACAGCTGCTGCTCGCATTACAGCCTATGTATCTTCTTTAACATGAATGCTCTACATTTACCAATATTGGCAACAATTTGTAACCAACTGCTGAGTAGCTCTGTGGTTTAATTTAATGCCAGGAGATCTATCAGAATCCAGAAGCTGAGGTTAGTTTTGGTTAACAACACATTAGCGCCATTCCAAGCTAGCGTGTTAGCATCGGTTTCTTACCGTTTTGTTTGTTGCTAAGGATAGCGACCTCCCAAAGATTTATGAATCGAATCCTAAAGGGAATACAAACTTCTAAATACACTCCGAATGGCACGGCTAAGTGAAGGTATGGCAGATAATGTAGCTGCAAAGCATCGCCTTGTGTTGATATGAGAGAGGAGGTACCTCTCTTCTTCCTCTGTCCGTACTCAAATCAGGAAGTACAGAAACTCAGGAGGAAGTTACGTCACTCTCACCAAGCGCCGAAATTAAAAGTCCAAACATGAGATATCCTATGGATGTTTCATCTGGTCCAGGTTTATCTATTTTCAGGTTTTGAACAATTTGATTTAATTTAATTTATCTACAATGTATACACTGTTTTTGTTTTTTTATAATGTATTTTACTGTATTTTTCATGCCACATATTAGACATTCATAATGTCATAATGTATAATGTTTTTGTACTTTGCGGCTGTAACACTTAGATCTACATTTCCCTGAGAATCAAAAAAGCTTACCTTAATCTAATCAAATATTCAATGTAAAATATATATCCTACAAAATGTCATCTATAAATGAGGTATGTTGGATATTTATTGTGTCATATTTTATGCAATAAAACATATATTTAACAAAAATCATGTCGTTAGACAACTGTTCTTAGATCAATAGTGCCCATTGGACTGTATTACATTTAAAGATATTCCTTATATTTGTCTATTCTTTTCTAATTTTCATAGACAAAGTGGACAAAATTCTTCAACACAAAATTAATTTATGAGATAATTATTTATTTATTTTCTAAATCTACTTAACATTTTATCATATCATGTATTTATTCAAGAGGATATATGAAATCAAGGCTGACTGTGTTAATAGGTTAATAGTGCGTGCACAGGTTCGTGTCACCGGGGGTTTTGGGAGCTGGCCCCTCAGTGATTGTGGGTGGTGCGTTTACTCGGAGCCATTCAAAGACAAGTCGTCCCTATGCTTTACCGGTAAACGAGGAATCACGTCTGGATCTCGGGAAACATCTCTTCAAGATAAACATTTGAGTCATGTTGTAAGGCGAACGTCCATAAATAGCAGGCTGCTCTTCATTTGAGGCTGCGGCGATTGAGTACTTCTCTCCGTGTCTGTAACTGGCTGAAATTATGGTCCCAGATATTTTCATTTTGTGTTTGATATTACTCAGCACCATGCACATCGCATCATCGTTGGAGCTGCAACCTGGCATGTAAGTAAGGTGTTGTATTTCAGATCGTTTCCACTGTTTGCACTTATTAGATTTTATTGAGTAGTCAGGTGAATGAGAAAGGGCTACTCTCCTACTTTTACATGCTTTAAAATAATAAGACACCAGCAACGTGCCGTAGCCTACATTCAGAAAAGACAATTATTTATAGCCCAAGTTTGACATGTAATTCAATTTTTGTTTTTGTCTATGGTGCAATTGTTACCTTATAGTTTACTCTGTTCAATGCCCACCAGGAGTCGCTCTTTCAGGTCCCCTATGAGGATGGATGTGTGTTTTATAGCACTGATGTAACGTGCTTCATAATAGCTTCCAATGGAATGAAATTTTCTGTATAGCTTGTTACTCTACTAGAGGTTTCCAAGTGAAAATAGACTTGTGCTGGACAGGATCGAAAAAATCGTTTTCATTACCGGAGAAGCCGAATACTTCCTCTAATTAACTTCAGGCTGCTTTGTATTGAAGCCAGATGGTTTGTGGAGGAGGACACCTCTGAACAGTTTACCTGCACTGACAACACAGATGGATGCAGGTTACTTATGACAGAGTGCTGTACATTACAAACCCCCATGCCCTTTAATGAACATGAACACATCATTGCATGCATACACATGAACATACAAACAACTCTGGGGAGCAAAAACTGAATTTCCTGTGGAATTTCATTGGTTGTTTATTGGGTGCTGTAGCACCAAACAGGAAGCTGCATAATTGCCTGACAAACACTGTCTGTGATGAGCTATGTTCATGCAACTGAACATGTGTAGAACATTTGGAAGTTCATGTCTTTTGGAAATACAAACATCAGCCCTGCAGGAGGCTTAGACCACCAGTGCTCCAAGCTCTACCAGTGAACTACCCACCTCAACATATTATAGAACAATGAGAAATAAAGTGCTGTCATGCTAATTGTGTGTGTGTGTGTTTTTTTTATTGCTGATTTTTTTAGTTGTATACAGTATTTTCCATTTATTTTTGTGTGTTTTCAATGTACAGGCCAAATGTTTGTGCTGACCAGGAGATGTCCATGCTGGGGGCACGTCAGCCCTGTGTCCAGGCTTTTACCCGCATGGTCAAGGTGTGGAAACAGGGCTGCACCAACCACAGATGGTGTATGGGCTACGAGAGGAGGTAAGAGCAAAAAATACTTTAACGATGCACAAACAGTTTATTGTTGACATCTCATCCATAAGCAATCCTGCAGTGAGTGGTGATGGAGTGTTTTACACATAGGCACAGAGTTATAACTGTTAGTTTTCCTGGTCAAATGCATTTGTCTTTGCCATTTGTAAGTTACCCTGGGGTGATGTGGCTCAATGTCTTTGTGAAAAAGGATGGATCAAGGAAGGAGAGCATCCCTTCTTTTATTTGCCTAAGTTGATTTACTTGCTTGTAAATGAGGAACAATGCAACTCTAAATATGCAAAACTGGAGACGGACTGGTGTTTTTCATTCTGAAACTGATTACTAACACTACTGATGTAACACCAATAGTCCTTTGCAACTGACAGTACAAGGACATCATTTGAGTAACAGTAACATATCTTTACTTTGTATATGCTGAAATCATGTAGATGTGATTCTCTAAATATATGATACACTATGTTGACACATAAGGTTATATTCATGATATGCATGAACCTATGCCAGAAAATCCAATCATGTGACTATAACAGCATGTCTCCTTCTCAGGACAGCATACTACACAGCGTACAGGCAGATGTACAACATGGATTTGCACACAGTCTACAAGTGCTGCCCAGGTTGGACTCAGAAGGGTGAAGAGATGGGCTGCCTACATAGTGAGTAATAGGATTTTACATATACGTATCTCATAGAGCTGGTTCTGATATTGCTATGGAGCTGTCATATGTATCAATTTAATATTTAGACAATAATGAACATGGATACATCACCAGCATTATGGTATATGCTATGTGGTATCTGCAGGGGTGTGTGGTGCCAATACATGTTTCAATGGAGGCCAATGTGCAGAGACTGGAGACCAGATATGTCAGTGTCCGTTGGGCTTCAAAGGGACGCAATGCCAGTATGGTGAGTTTCCATTCCCATCTGATAAAAACAATACAATAAATAAATATTTACAAACCTGCATATTCCATTTGTCACACACATCTCTCAGGCATTCATGTACAATATGCAGCAATAAGGACAGCTGAGCACAGCTTTGTTAGTCAGTGAACTGACTTACATCCTCAGAGGACAACATGTTGTTAAAGCTTTAATAGGCCCAGCTCAGACCTTATGCTTTCACTTTGCAAGCGCAGAATGAGCCTGTAGTGTTGCTGTGATTGGATGAGGCTACTCTGTGGGGGTCTCTGGGTAGTTAAAGGTAGAAGAAGTGCTCTCTGGGAGAAATGGCTTGCTTTGAAGGCTATAGCCTAAAGTGCTGTGGCTAACCCAGCTGAGCCTCCACTCTGTAAAAACTATATGTTAATAAGTGCATCTGCAGTTCTGGTTTTATATGGTTAAGGAAGTAAAAGCCTAGAACAGATGCCTGTCACATATGACAATATTTCACTCCAGGAATAGAAGGTCAACATTTTAATACATACATACGTCTATACATTGGATTACTTAAATTAGGTTTTTATCGTGACAAGTAACTTAAGTAAGCATTTTGGGAACATGGAAATATGTTTATTGGCTTTCTGGTGAAGAGTTAGTTAGCTTAGTTTAGCATAGCATAGTGACAGGAAACAGGGAAACAGCTAGTCTGTCTCTGTTGAACAGAAACACTTCTTAAACTCACAAATTAATACAGTATATGTAATTTCTTTAACCTGCGTAAAAACTGGGGAAAAAATGACAGTTTGCCATTTTACAAGTTGTTATGTGCTGGACGGTTTCATGGCTGGAAGCAGTAACTTCCTGGAGTCTCCGCTGGTTGCCTGGCAGCTGCTCAGAGGATTAAGCAAATAAGATATAACTTGTAAATTAGAGAGATTTAGAGATGCTGGTAGTCAAATTCAGAACAGCCTTATCTGGGATCTGTCAACATTAAATGGTAAACACTTACACTTACTCTTGTCTCTGAGCATGGTCTGTTCTTTCTACTGTCCAAACCCCTGCGGTCTACGTCAACATGCAAACAGGAGGATGGTTGTTAGTGTTTTGGAAGAGTCCCGCAGAGACAAAATGGTGAACAGAGGATATTTGGTTCCTACCCCCCACTTGCTTGCAAACACACAAACACACACACTGCAGAGGCTTTCCCGTTTGGTTCCTTGACTTTCCCATAAGGAATGACCTGCCTGCCACAGGTTTTTAACAGTCCTGCCTCTTGCTAAGACATTTCACAGGAACGTGTCGTTGTTTGTTTGAGGTAGCTCTCCCGTCCGTTTGTTTTGACACGGGCTCTTTGGTTTTCACACATTGGAGTGACAGAATTGAGAAAAGATAGGAGATATTACATCTAATCAGAATTCCTCTAGGTTTTACTTTCGCTCTTTCACATCCTGTGCCTCGATCCTCCTCCTTGAGAACTCACATCTCGCTTTTCTCTTGTTGTGAAGCGTTTTTCCGTCTCCATCTCTCGAGACAGATTTATCCTCACTCTTGCCAGAATCATTATACAAGGAAAAAGTCAGCCAAGCTCCTGTGTTCAAGTCAGTTTCCTTGACCGCACTGTATTTGCCACTGGTAAAAGAAGAAATAAATGGGAGAAATAAATCATCATAATCCGGAATATGTTGTAATTAATAGGACAAATCATAATTAACTTTTTTCATATTTCTTCAATTAAAAATTATTCTAATTGCAATTCTCAGTCTATTTACATTTTGTAAAAGTCTTAAGTGAGGTTTGACTACAATAAGAGATAATACTGTCTAAGTGTCAGTGTTTTATAAAGGCAACATCTGCTTTTGCTATGCTTAAGCCCGAGTGAAGTAATGCCTGAATTGTACGATATTAACAGAAAGACTGTGAAGCGTATCACAGTATCATGTGCTAATGGTGTGAAATCATACATTCCCTGTCCGTCCTACAGTTCAAGCGTGTTCCTTAACTGCTGAAAACTTACAGGAATACACAGAGCTCAGAAAATTTGGAAAGCACCCATTAAATGGTGAGAGCATAGATGTGAAAGTCATTCCTAGTAGTTTGGTCCAGGGCTTTCTGTGATTTTAGGCCACTGGCATTATCTTAAATGAGAGAATATAAGAACTTGTAGCAGCTCATAAGTTAGGCAGTATTTAATTTAGAATGCTATGGATAAGACTGTTAAGCCAAGTAATTAGCAAGATGTACAGTAAATATGATAGAAATAACATGTTGTTTTGAACCATGGACTACATCCCATAAGGATAGGCACCCACGAGTGTGACTTGCTTCGTTTCCAATTAGGTGAAGATGGTTGTGAGAGAAAATGTGCTTCATAACAATATCACATAGAACATGTGTGAAAATGTATATATAAAACATTCTGGTAGAAACACAAACTGTGTCTCATTACTTAACCTGTAAACTGAGCAATGGGCTACTCCCAAAATCTTGATTTATTCCTTGATGGACAGAATAAACAACAAGATCAGGAAACTGTCTATCGCTGGGTGTGTGTGATATTAGGCATGTACGGCACATTCCAGCTTAACATAATTACCAAGAGAGACCTGGAAACCTGGATGTCTGTATGTGCATACTGAGCCACCAGAATTGCACTGGGGAACCCTGTAGATTATTAGATTTCCGTAGTGAGCTTTTACATTCCACAGTGACAGACTTATGACTGTCCCGTATGTGATTCATGTATGATGGAGAAAGAGCAGATACAGTAGAAAAGCAGGAATGCTGGCCGCTGTAGATTTATCTTGGAGTGAAAGTTAAAGGCATCTTGACTTGGCTGTTTGGCCATGGAGATGTTTTTAGATTTATTATAAGGTGCTTCCTGCATGTTTTTTATCCTTTCTCATGTGCTCTTACAGTAATCCGTATGTGCATATAATGTCTCTAGTATTGCAGCATGTACATATTTGGCATCTCGGTCTATCTTCTCTGCCATGTTTGATTGATTGGTATATTTTATGTTGCACCTGTACTGTAGCTTGAGTCAGTGCATGTGGACTGCTGCACCAAAAAGTCCTGTTTGTGGTGTGGGTGCCTTTTGAAGAATTTTGGATAGGTCATGTTCAGTGACTTGATTTAGCTGAGCTGATGCCTAGCAGACAGCTAACGGCTAGACAAAGACAGTCAGCCGCAATTATGCATAACTTTAAGCCTTCATAAATTAGTAAATAATTTAAATGGGTGAGTTATAAAAAAAATCACCCCCCTGCACAGTTATCACAAAGGGGGAAATTAGCTAGAGACCAGGATGGTTTTTTGCACCAGGCTGTAAACATGTTTATTTCTGCTGTAGAGTTAGGCATTTTAACATGAGAGTCTATGGGGATGACTCAATTTTGGACCCAGCCTCAAGTGGTCATATGAGGAACTGCAGTATTTGGCACTTAAGTGTTGGCTTCATTTTCAACCCAGAGGTTGCAGCTTGGTGTGCTTCAAACTGAATTAAACCAACTATTATTGATATTTTTGCTACAAGTTCATCAAATCAGCTTATAAGGTGACGTGTTACAGCTTGTTTCTGCTTTTCTTTTGAAGGGCGAATAGGCTTGACCTGAAGTACGATTGAGGAGATGAATTTAGGTCATTACAGAGAAAGTGGATCTTGTCGATTACAGCACTTTTTTGGATTATTGTATGTAGCAAATGATCATTCACTGTCATTATTAATGCAAATAGTATGTTGTTGCAGATATAAATCATAAGGATGAAGGATGGGGGTAGCTACACAGAGAATATATCAGCGTTGCCTTTTCAGCTAAATTCACTATAGATTTGAGTAGAGGGAGAATGCACGCTGTGAGCAGTGTTAAAGAATAGTCTGGCTCTGGTAACAGTTCAAGTGAGAATCCATGCCCTGCTCACCCTCCACCCTTCTTTTCAGCACTCATTGTCAATTGGCTTCTTGAATATTACCCTCTTTGGTAATCATGCCAAGTTGTGGTGTTAAAGCCCAATGCGTGCTGTGGGGGGCTGCTTTCAATCTCTGATATGAGACAGAAGGCACCGTCCGTGGAAATGTATCTCAGCCAGTGACACTATAGCCATAGTGTTGACACTGTGAGGTAATTAACAGCCTGAACACAGCCCAAGTATGTGCCTAGACATTGGAGTCTGTTCTGTAATAGTTGTATTTACCCCTGCTTGTGAATGCCACTCTGTCTCACTCTATTAAGCCTTGGATTAGGCTTTGCTTTGGTTAAATTGGTGCATGGGTCTGCATGAAATTAAGAGAGCACAGGCGCACAACAGTGAGGACAGAAACCATCTGGTCCTCACTAAAGAAGCCTGGCTGTTTTCAAAGCACTTTATAGAAGAGTGATTATGGATAGTGCCTTACACTGGATCCTGTTATACTGGAGCTTTTAGCAATCTAATAAGACAGCTAACAACGTCAGCAGTTATTAGGAATTTCTTGAATTTGAGAAAACAGAGAATGGAAAAAATGAATTTGGGTTGTGAACATGCACACAGATAGACACACTACCAAAGTCAAAACGGAGTTTATTGGGTAAGAAATTATTTTCCAATAAAAGTGCTGTAGACAGTGTTATCACCAGTCTTTTTCTCTGGGAAACACTGCAGAAAGCTTTACAGTTGCAATGTGAATCTCAATCTCTCTCATGGGAATCATCTTTCTTCATATGAACTTGAGTGTCTTGTCTCCCATAGGCTCAGTTCTTATCTCAATCACTGAGCTCATGTCTGGACAGGATTGGTTCCCTTCCTTATTAAATGAAACACACCTGTCTCTGTGTATGTCCATGCATACCTGTAAACCATGCAGTCCATACCGTAAGTATTTGGACAGTTCTTTAGGCTCTTTGCTTCAATACATTCAATGTGAAATAAAATAATGGATACTCCATTGAAGTGCAAAGTCTCAGCTTTACTTTGAATAGGGTTATGTCAATATAGAAGAGCTGTGTGGGAGATATAGCCCTTAAAACAAAAAGTGCCCACATTGCAAGGGTTCAAATGTTATTGGACCACTAAATGTTTCTTAAGCAAAAATCTATCAAGGCAGAGAGACCCCACAACAACAATTTATAGTAGACTGAAATATAGTAAGGAGTCAGCGCCACAAGTCAGTGGCTCATTCTTTAGAGGGAGGAAGGTGAATAAAACACTAGGGAAAAAGATGCTGACTCAGTGCACTAGATTTAAAATCCTCAGGGAGTTCCTCCTCGCAGTCTCTTTTGTTGTGTCTGTATTTTTGGTACTGAAAGAGCAGAGTGTTTAGAGTATATGCTAGACAGGTGTTGTTATTGTCTTTTTTTACTACAGGGGCTCAGTTTGTGTGTTCCCCTTGTAGATCTCTGCAGAGACCTTCTTTGTGCTTTACACACAGTGTACATTTCACTTCCACTATAACATCCCACTACTGCTGAACCTGAGAGCATAAACTAAGCAAATATAGGTTTTCTTAATTAGCTTTTGTTCCAATCTGAATATTTTAAGGAAGGTTAAACTGCTTATCGTCATCCACCTGCTTTTTAATGTAGTTCAAAATTATTACATTGTGGGAAAACTCTGGAACAATGATCTTGTGATGTCCTCAGTTGGTATTGTATATTATAGATCTGATGTCCTTTTTGGATCCTTAGCCACAGGAGTTTGATCTCCTTTCTTCCACTGTGTCCACATATCTTTTGCTGTAACATCATAAATCCCCATGACTTTCTATTGGACAGAAGGAAAAGTCTGCCCAGCATTATTTTTACTGGTATGGCTGCTCCTGCACTGACCCTTACCAAGAGAGCCGGTGAAAGAATTTGTCTTTCAAAATGGAAACAAACTATATTTTCTTTCCGATTTCTGGAAGTAATTAAGCGCAAAAAATGCAGTCAAGTCAAAATTTCAAGGTGTTGTTACAACAAAAACATAGCTGAGGAAAAGTAAATAAATCTAGACCAAGTTTTAATTTGGTAAAAATTGTGGTGTTAAGCCCAATTCCGTTATGAAAAGCAAGGAGTAAGAGATGATGTCTTAGTAGCTCCTGTGGTTGTTCTCACAGCTTTAGGGAACAGTGATGTCTTTTACAGGTTTGGAATAAATCTTCCACTCTAAGTTAACTAACATACCATCCACAGAGTTTATCCTCTCAGAGTCTTTCCATGCAGTTAGGTCCACTGCAGAGCTCCAGGTCAATTATGCACATTTTGTTTTGGCTCCTGAGTGACATGAACCTCGTGAACGACTATTTTCCCTGGTATTTCTTGTGAGAAAAAAGGACACATTTTTAGGGCTGTTATAATTCCAGGCTAAATAATTGTCAGCAAACGAGGTGAGGACATATTCTCATTTGCAATAACATTTTATGCACCAAACTCTCTCAGTCATGCCACTGTTTAATCCTGGAAACTACTACTGGAGTCTAATCTAAAGGCCCAGTTTACAGATTAAAGGGTTTGAATTGTGTGAAAAGTGTGCAGCAGACTGTATTCTGAATCGAGGTATGATGGGAACCATATGCTTGTAATGAAGGCAGGTCTTATTGTTTGTTTTGGTCTCGTTTCAAAGAATTCTTTAACCAAAATTTAGTCGCTAGCCGCTATGGTGCTGAAGTTTTTGAGGTGTGAATGTCATGATGTTCTTTGTTTTCATAAAGAACCTCATGATTACCTCTGACAGCTTGGTCTTTGCTTTGGCTAGCAGCTTTTTATTGGCGGTTACTGAAAAGGTTCACTGAAGACTATATTAACATTGTAAGCCTTCAGAGATGAACAAATCCCTTTAAAGTTGGCAGGTCTGGTGTAATATGAACTTAATCACTGAGTAATCAGTACTTTTATTCCTATATGTTCTTTGGAGACCCAGAACTGTGCATAAGTAAAACATTTTAAAGATAATACTCAGGGCAATTGTATACAGTAATGATCAACTATTGAAAACTGACTTAAAAGCCACTGAAGCTTCTGGGAGAACACATCAGACCTTTCAGTAATGGATACAGACTTTGCTAAACCACTTAACAGCAGCTATGAAACACGAGCCCTCATTTTGGTGTTCAGCTAAAAAATTAGAAAGGAAGAAATAAAGAAAATTGAATGCAAAAAAAGGTTTGTCAACAGTTTTTTCTTCTTGCCATATAAGCATCTGCCATATTGAAAAGGCAGACAGAATTTTAAGAACAAACTTTTCCTCTGGGAAGATTTAAAAGGCCAGGTGGCTTATTGATCCAACCAAGGCTGCTGTGATGAATTACAATAACATATTGTTTTTTCCACATGCAATGTCAGCCACAGCTGTTCCACTTTCAGTGTTATTTTTTTATTACTGACGGTAGAGTCTTGTGACTAACAGTGAATCCGTCACACGGTCAGGGATCCTCAATGCAAAAGGAGAGGCCTGAATGTACATAAAAACAAAGCAGCTATTTTGTGTAGCTCTTCCTGTAGAAAAACATAGGTGTGTCCAGAAAAACAGTGAGACTAAGGATGGCAGTTTTCACTTATCATTTACTAATATTGCTTTCTTTAAGCCCTGTGTACCTCCCCTTCCTGTTTTCATTCCTCAAGTCTGACCTTTAACTATGTGGATGTAGGAATTATATGCCAGCAGGCTTGAAGGTTGCTGGTCTGACAGGAGGACACAAGGAGCAGTGCGAGTGCTACATGCATAGCACTGCTATCAGAGGAAGAAGCTCATTAGGAACCTAATGGTTGCCATATGGCAGGGAAGTTCTCACTCTAAACAAGCACACCCTCATCTCTCCAAATGCATTAAGGCACCATTGTTTACCAGGTTAATAGTGAGTGGGTTGGAGCTAATGGTCTGTGTGATTGACCATGTGCTCCCAAGACTCACTGTGAGATTCCTACAGTGGCAGCGGAGCACTCTTAAATTAAAGCAGTTCATCCTCCTTGAACTTGGGTTGGCTATTCCCATTTAGTGTTATCATTAGGTTTAGGAAAATAAGCTTGTGAAGGCGAAGTCACCGTTGGGACCCTTCAAGTGAGCATATTACAATCTCCTTAAAAGGCTTCTGATAATGGCCTGAGACTTCATTCAGTCTAAGCACTGGATAAATATCTGACTTTTGAACCCACAGTGCAGCTGTCTGGCTACAGAACTAGGGAGTGAAGATGATTGTTTTTCAGTATGACCTTTTTGGAGCTTTACTGTCATTTTTTGGCTGTGTTTGGAATATGCAGTTTTTCCCATTTGCTGTTTTGTAGGGGGCTATCAAAGAGCTGAGCTAGCCAAATCTGCGAGTCACATGGACACACAGACTTTACCAGCTTTAAACAAACAGGAGGCTGCGGAAAAGATGAATGAATTTTCATTGTTTTTAGTGAACTAATACTTTAACATGCACTTACAGTATCTACCAGGGGGACAGGGTAATGGTAAAGTTTATGACAATGGCAAATTTGAAGCTGTGTAACTGAGTACATTTGTTTCATGATGTTTCTCAGAAACTAGAGAGACTGGTCCAAGTCTAGATTAAAATCAATTTTCAGTGGAAATTCTGTCGAATAATCATTCTTGGCATTAATCATGCTTAATTCCTGCTCTAAGGTCTTTCCTAAGTTTTCTGTTTTACTTTGTGATGCCAGGTAGTCCCATACCTGCAGAACATAAAGCATACAAATCTACAGCCACATTTCATCCTTTTCTGTGCAAGACATTTTCTGTCCTATCCTTTGGTAAACTAAACAGGGATGGCTTTTCCAGATGTTGAAGGCCCAAGTTGACAGAGGCTTTCAGGGCAGGTGTGCAGTTCCATTTTCTTTTACTCCCCTTTAAG
This sequence comes from Seriola aureovittata, assembly GCF_021018895.1. Lineage (NCBI taxonomy): Eukaryota > Metazoa > Chordata > Actinopteri > Carangiformes > Carangidae > Seriola > Seriola aureovittata. Next base: position 11,849,636 of record NC_079367.1, on the reverse strand, counting down.
AATATACAGCAATGAACTTATGTTTTGTTTTTGAATATGTTATTTCAGAATGCCACATTTGATAATTAACAAGTTAATAGAGAAAGTGTTAGCGTATCCACGGAGTAAAAGTGGAAGAAAAAACAGAGCAGTTCCCAGTTTTCATCATTCAAGTTATTTATGCTGCGCTGTTAGGAAACAAATTAAGTTTTATTCACACTATGAAAAAATGCAAGTGATGAAAAATGTGTGAACGACAAGTGAAGAAGCTGTTTCCAGTTTCAAATATGAAATATACAGTCTCTGAAAATGCTTATTATGTTAGAGCATAAATTCTGTGTTGAAGGGACAAATGGGAAACATGTGAGCTGCTGAAGGGAGGTGGTAAAGGCATGCAACAATGTCGTCCAGAGGATAAATGGTTCCTCACAGCAGTGGGAAGAAACAGAGGAATATATGTAGTTTTTCACAGTGCTTGTTCCCGCCTTGATCAGCCATATGATCACATCCAACAGACAATAAAACACTCTGAGAGCTATGTGCTTCTTCACTCTATTATCGTTTACTTGACTCATAACATAATGACAACTTGCATTCTCCCCAAATGTTGAAAGCCATGAGTGATTGTATCCCTCTCTCAAGTTAACTGTTCATTTCATTCAAAGCAACATCTTGAAAAAACTTATATCTCATCTTTATTTGCTCCTGAGCTTGTTGTTGAAGATCACTTTCCTCTCGTTGACAGGGCTCTTAAGATACTCAGCTGTCCATAAACAACCTTTGACCTTTAGTCTGTTTTTCCTTACAGCACTTGATGGACCTTTCTTTCCTCTGATCAAATGCTCTTTATAGTAGGAAAAAAGTGCAACAAATGTTCTGTTATGGCAGCCAAAATATACAAATATGTGTATCTGGTGTTACTGGTTTAAATCTTAGTTTATAGGAGTTTATTAGAATAAGGTGGTTGAAGTTAACTGTACAGTCCCCTACATGAGAAGTCAGTAGACCAAAGTCAGTAGAATTACAGTTTGGACCACAGTGGTGGGTTGACTCCCGACTGACATAGAGACAGTGCCATCCTCATACTGATCCACATTCATATTGACATGAGTGACGGCACCCTGAACTGAGAGCAGTGGTTGATAAGATAATTAGAACCAAACCAAACACACATGACATCAAACCTTGTGCATGCCACTTAGTGCGCCCCAAGTTAATAGCAAACAATAAAAACAAAACAGTAAATGCACATATCACAGAAGCAATGCAGCTGCAGCAGTGTAGTTCTATGGAGCCAATGAATAATAAATAATCCAAATAAACAATAAGATTTGTTGCCCCTCATTTCAACTCACAAATTAGAATGAATGCATCACTGGCTGATGATAAAGTAAAAAATAAAAAAAACTGTGTTGGGAGGTGGGAGGTGGGAGTGAACCAATCAAAACAGTAGGTGGAACATCTCAGCATTTAATTATAAAGAGCCCACTGCCAAACAGCAGTGATTTTACAGCTTCACTATCTGGCTCTCTTGCAATAGCCCTTGTGATGTTCAGAAGAGCAAATCAAAGAATGTTTCCTGTTATGACAGTTCCCTTTTTTCCTCCTTTGGGGAGCAGTTGCAATATCAAATATATTTTGGTAATGTATCATTTTCAGTTGAATAAAAAGTTTGCAAAATGAGCGCTTATTGTTAGGTTTTTGTTCCAAAACACGTTTTAATAGGTTTATCAGCTTACTTCTTAAATGATCATTGCCAGACCTGCTGCAATAATAGACACAGACAAGTTATTATTAGTGTGATAAGTTGCATTCCTTTTCTGTGTCCATTTGTTACAATAGAAATGTGGGAATAAAGATATTGAGAATGTAAGAAATACAAATCATTTCTGCCAGAGATTCAAATTCCATTTAGTGAGGAAGAAACAGTAAATCATTTCAGTTTCAGGTATCACTTATTGAGATTTAAAGCCTCCACATTCATTGAACAGGGTTGAGAGACATGCCATGCGGCTGAGTCAAGCTGATCCAGTTATTGATCTTGACTTTCTCTCTGTGTAATGTGAAAAACATTGCACAGAGAGAAAGTTGAACATTTGCTGATTTATTTAATGTTCATGTTCCTTCAAATTGCCTTCTTTTAGAAGGAGGAAGAGCATTGGTCCTTGGAGAGAGTGGAAAGGGGGGGGGGGGTTACTGTACTGTAGAGGACAAGTAATGTCAGTAACACCTAATGAGATAAGCAGGAGCTGGGTCTCAGTGGCTGATTTTTATTTGCAGAGAGCACAAGAGCACTCAAGCAGCTGTCTGTTCTCTTCGTTGCCTGATGGGAAACAATTATCACCCCCTATTCATAAACCAACAGGAGACCAACACTTTCCATTTGACTCTGAGCTATGAATGATCTCTTTAAAGGAATGCATATGAATTAATTGGTTTAAAAGATATGACAAGTATTCCAGAGCTGGATGTAAGACATTATTTTCTTATAAGATATCGCTAATAAAGTGTGTGTCGGCAGAACACTGAGTTAAAAAGTGATGGGGAGTCATGACGTGCACAATACTTTCAGGTTAGGGTTTTCCAAAATGTATAAAATAATTACTCCGTGTTGAGGTAAGCAGTATGTGTCGTCTGTCCTTTCAGTCCATCAGTGAAATAAAGACTGATGATCCAGATTTGTAGTTATGACACTCAGAGGCCATGTGAGGGAGGCCGTGCTGGTGCACATGGTCGTGGGTGTTATCAGGGTGACAGGGGGTGTCACAGCACTTAACAACATCTTCAATGAACTACGTGTTGCTTATATACTCAAACGATAATGGGTGACAAGTTTAACTGTCAGGTTTCCATATGCTTGAATTCAAGAGTTTCCCCCCCAAAAAAACAAATAAAGGCATGTATGCTAAAGGAATAAAGCTGAGTGTAGAGGGTGTAAGACTCATGAAGAAAAAGACTTGTTTTGATGATACCATATTTTGACTTTTGAGACCTTTTATCTCGGAGGATAAAAGGTCCTCTTGTGACATCGGGCAGGTCTATGGAAACGTTTAGAAATAAATGCATGCATGCATTTGCGGTTTTTGAGGGTGGCCTGTGTAATGCAGCTGAAGTCACGACAGCTGAACCAAGGCAAGAGATCTTAATGCCAAAATGTGACATGAGTAACATTCAGATTCAAAGTCAAATAGGATGGTTTCCATGAACGAAATCCTCCACTGTGGGTCACAGTTAAATGGATTTCTTCTGGGTTCTGAGAGACAGCAAGCAGACTGTTCACGGCTACATGTGTATTAAGATATACTGAGTTAATAAAGCAATAAACTACTCAAGGTCGCAGTTCCCAGTGAGAATCTGAGAGGTGTTGTTATGCATGAAGCTTTAACACTGTGCCCCATCTGGAAGTATTTATGCTTACTTTTCTACTCTAGCAATTTAGTTTATGTTCAACAATGAAAAACACTGTTCAAAGCTAAGGACACTTCAGCTAAAAGTCCATGAATGTCCATAGACTGTAGAAAACTCACAGAGCGTCTGTGACTTCACATGCAAGTTTCTGAGTGGATGTTTTTTTATTTTGTGTTTGGGTTTATTACTTGCTACCACGTAATAAATCAGTTACTAGAGCCAAAAAACTCAAATGTTCACATCTCACAACACTGTCATATTTTTTATGTTATTGCGTTATGTTATTACCTTGTGTGGCCGTGGTCAATATGCTAACAAGACTGTGAAGCCAGAGTTTCTGCCTTTTAATTTACGGGTCTAAGTAACAATAGAAAATCCTTCTTTTTTTGCTTTGCCCCTTTTTGCCAAGTATCTTTTTTTTTTTCTAGGTATGAGAATGTCTTGAAAGTCATTGAATATCTTCTCAGAAAGTGTTTAGATATCATGTGATAGCAAATCTATCTAGCAGATTTCATCCAGGAGTGTAAAACCCTGCATTTCCGCATATTTTAGTGACATTTTCATGATTTTTATTCTGCTGAAATTTCTATACACAGAGAAAAGTGATAATTGCTTTTCAATAAATCTACTTTATGCTGCTAATAAACAATATTCTCTACCTCCCTCACACTGACTGTTGTACAAACCACTTGGGTATTTTTGGCTGCATGAACAGTAGACTAATGTTATTTATATTTCATTCTATCTTCATAGAGCGACCCCTGAAGCCTCTCAAATGATGATACATTTTATAGTTAAATCTTTTCGCAAAGGTTTGGCATTGCAATAACAAGTCAGCTATTTTCGTTGTCATGTTAAAGCGCTTTTAGTTCAACACTATGTTCATTTGATGATGGTCTGGTTAGGCTAGAGACACTGAGCGTGACTGATGACTTTCAGGACAGGCCAAGCCACAAAGTGAAAGGTAGCAAAATTCATAAAACTGCATCATAAAACTGTGGATTTCTGTTTCTATTTGAGGTTTCATTTAGGTAAAAGTTTTCTTTTAGGATGGATAATAAGTTCTGGTAGTCAGAAATAATTAAGTAGGCATTGCTAATATGTCTCTCTCTGAGCAACATACCTTGTAAACATCATGTTATCCAGAACTAAATTCTCAAATGCCTTGACAGGGAGTGACTGAATGTTTCACCAAATTTGTTTTTTTCTCTCTACTTGGCATTTGCCGGTGATGGCAAATGACCCTGAACTGATATGGAGAGCTCATTAGGGCTCTCAGGGGCTGCGGGATCAAAGTGAGGATGTGTAAGGGGGCAGGGGCCTGAGGTTAAGGGCCCATGTCACCTCAAAATGAGTTAATGAAAAGTGCAGAACAGGGCTGTTTCTCTGTGTGGAACTACATGTATGTGCATGTGTGTGTGTGTGTGTGTGTGTGTTTTTCTTTTAGAGTCCCCCCTAGTGAAGGAGAATGTGCTGTGTAAGGAGAAGCTTGTAAAGGCCAAGGCAGGGCAGTGAGGGGTTGAAAAGCTGCAGTCAGCAGTGTCACTGCTATTTATCCTCTGCTGAGGAAAACAAAGCACATTACAAAAATTTGCAAGAATACAATCCTAACAAGCCAAATATTCCTTATTTTCCAAATGACAATTTAGGGCAGCTACACTTACATCTGTAATAATCTGCTCAGTCCATCATCTTCTATAGAGATTCCTGAAACAACCCTGCCTGCCCTTAGAAACCAAGTGTGGGTGTGGCCTGAAAAAGAAATGTGGCGACCCATCCTTAGTTTCTGAGGTCCTGCAGAATTCTACAGAGGATAGAATTTAGATTACCAACAATTGATACCAACATGACAAATTAACGTTATAATAAATCAGGGGTGGGGGTTAAAACAGTTTCTGGACAGCTTTTATTGCACTCAACATCAACCACATATGGAGACAGAGACATTATCATCAACCTTTTTGAGAGCAACAGGGGCTGTTTTTCATGCCCTGCTGTCTGTTTATAATACTGTCCAAGTTTTCTTTTGTTTCATGGGTGACAAGTACCTGAACAGATCAACAGGGGAATACTGGCAATGCTCCAAGTTCAGTTGTTTACTTTGTTAAACTCTAGAACAGATATTGTTTTCAGGCTTTTTACCAGAGGGGCCTTGGAGTGCAAATATGTTGCGTATTTCTTATTGGCAATGCATTTAACTTACGTGCTTTAGATTAACATTTGCATAAATACTTAAACACCAGGGTATTTAGGGAATCCTATGTTAAAAACCTTAATTAAAAGCTTGGTAATGATCAGATGCACCTCCTTGATTATTAGAGAAGAGCCATAGTCATTTGACAAGCCAAGATTATAACGGCAGACCTTGACTTGTCATGTGTCAAAACAACAAGTTGCCAAACATCTTGTTACTGTAAAGTATGTTTCTACTTAACCCCATCTCTTTCTGTCTTCTCTCTTTCCAAATTGTTTCTCCAAGTTGTGCTTCTGAAATTTCCTGTTGTTCATAGATAAACAAACTATTGCTCAATGCCCAGCTAAGGGATTCCATTAAATCTTTTAACAGATGGGGACAAAATACTAAATATCTTTTCCTTTCCCCTCTGTTACCTTAGTCTTTCTCTGTGACAGGGGGTCCGTGCAAGTGAAATGCATTTCTCTGTCACCTTCTCCTTTTTCCAAACTGAGCATTCAACACTGTATCATCTGTGAAACGTTTGGCTGTGTTGCTGCCACGTGGACAAGAACTTGAGTGGCAGTAGTAGCAGTTCAATCAGTTTACACAAGGACAGGGATAAAGTTCATTAAATTAGTAGGGCTGTGTCATATAACGATAGAAACATGCCCATTGTTTCATATTAAGTTCTATCACTTATTTCATTGTGTCACAAATCACACTCTTTACAAGTATATTTTCTGTCTTTTGAATGTTTTTACTTTTTATTCGAATATAAATAGTGCAAATATTTAACCAGCAAGCTAAATGTCTTTCCAAAACAGCAATATTAGTCAAATCTCTTTATCTAATGATCAATCTGATATATAAAAAAAAAAAAATAACACTAGCACTATGCTGTTGTTACTTCTCCTTGTATACTAGGAAATAATTTGTTTTTAAAAGGGATTATTTGGTGGTGATGCACAACTGATCATTATATAGCAACGGAGCAAGAAGGCTGAGGTGTTTTGCTGGAGTCCAAGGGCAGAACAAGGAACCAACCTGGAAATCATTTCACCCCCAGAGGCAGAAAAGAACATGGGAAATATAGGAGGACCATGAAAAAAGTTCTTATGCTTGACAGAGTGGGTTAACATAAGACTTATTTGAAAATAGCTGATTAGATATAAATACACACTAATTACAGTGTTTATGTCCTGGCATATGTTTTATGAAGTGACAAGGAAATCAGATGTTTTCTATTCCTGGTCTAGATATAAATAATTCTGTCTCTCAATATCATCTACATTAGCGAGCTGCAACATGTGGGTTATCATATGGCTATAACAAGTTATAGATTCTCCTGCTCTTTTTATTTGCCTCCAGGAGTGCACTGGTCCTGAAAGATTGGCAACAGACTAACTAACAACAGTTGGTTTTTAACTCTGACATCAAAGCATGAGATTACCTTGAGAGTCAGCACGGTCATGATCTACACAGTGATGATGGAAAATAAACTCGGTAAAGGGTTTGTTGCCTTCGTTTCTGCTGAAAAGGGAAAAAACTAAAGAAAACAGGAAGGAACCCTGCGAAGAGCGGGAAAGGTTAGCTGAAAGGCGAGAAGAAACCTCTCTGTCCTCACAACTGATTTAGCTGCAGCGTTTTGTGGACTGAGCATTCTGTTAGTAAAACTGGCCTTCTAATCCTTTTCTTTCAGATGTTAACGAATGTGAAGTGGATGATGGCGGCTGTGAGGGGTACTGTTGCAACACCATTGGCAGCTACTACTGCAAGTGTCCTGAAGGCAGTAGACTGGGGCCAGATGGCAAAGCATGTCACGGTAAGATGGACATCTGGATGTAGCTAGCGTGCACAAACACAGACAGACTGTAGCAGGCTCTCTGCCCAGCTGGGGCTTCCTGTACTTTTTTGTGAATGGAAGATTTTTTTTTTTTTTTTCCAATGTAGAGCATGAATGAATTTATTTGATTTTGAAGATGCCTGTTGTGTTTCCAAACCAGCACAAAATATCCAGTGTAAAGCAAACTATAACGTACCTTAAAGGTGCTCTGTGAGCTTTTTAACCTCTGCCAGCGCTACAGAGCACTTGCAAGCAGGGGATGCAATACATATTCATACCAATGGTTTCACACTATTCTACTGATACAGTACAGGTGGCGGTGATGCAGCAATGTGCCACCAAAGGCAGGGAAAACAAGACTGCAAGGTAGTTAATATCGGTGTAAGCAAAGCAGGATTACATAAAAATGGGGTTTGGAAATGTTTAATGAGAAACGAATTGCATTCATTTATTGGTTTGCTAGACCTCAGAATACACATAACAGGTTTTGAGTAACAAACAACTTTTGTTTGTTTACAAGAATAGTCCACAGGGGCCCTTTTAACGGGCTCACCATTAATATAGAGCAAGGGTGGCAAGTGCAGGACTGTTTCCACTAGAAAGGGAAGTGCAGCCCCATTTTCCAATTTCGCAATTTCAGGGGAGAATATTAGATTGACGATTCTTAATTTTTTTCAGTTAATGTATTTGAATCAATATTTTGTACCATACTCTTTTTTCACATATATGGTTATTTCTGTCAGGTAATTGCTGCTGGTATTCTATATCCTTATTCTACCGGTGTGAAATTGAGTATTGTGAAAATACTTATTAGTCAATTTATTAACTGATTTATTATGGAATGCTTAATCCATTTTTGCAGGAATGAAATAGAAATATCCTGTTCACCTCAAACATCTCCTCCCTGCAGTGGTGGTCCACTCTTTAGTCATAGGTACACTGAATAATGAGGTAAACTGTGAAGTTAAAGTTAAGTTTTCATTATGAACAAATATGGTCTTCACTAAAATGCACTGAGCGTAGCCTTAAAGCCTTCAAACATCATGAATGCATTTTCTACCTCATAAAACCTTTGCTAAGCTTTTTTTAAGCGCACTGAAACATGCATTATTTACTTTGGTCTTCTTCTGCCTTCAGTAGAAATATGCATCACACACCCCTGTTGCTGTGTACTTGTACTTGAACAAATTTTACTGCAGTTTTCCCTTTGCTCTCCTGTGGCTGACAGTTGTGTTATGTGCTACTTCACCGTAGACAAGCTGGCAGTGCTACTGAAAAGAGACCTACTGACGCCTTCTGTATTTCCATCAGCCACATGACTTACAGGTCATAGAGGTTAATCGAGAGTCTCCCTTAAACAATATGGGGAACCACTCATTAAAAAAAAAAAACATTGTTTTGCCATTGTGCCACTATTGTTCAAAAACCCTACAGGGGTACCTTTAATTCATTTTTTGACACCATAAAACTGGCATGCCAAATTTACCAAAGAGTAATAACATTGGTTTGATGGTTGCCATCTATACTTCAGATACATACATATAAGTGAATGTGTGTGGATAAGACCAGCCATCTGAAGTAATTCAATGGCCCTGATGATTTTGCAGCGAGTCTAGGTCATTCAGTTTAAATTCACTGGCCTATGCTGACCTACTGAGGACCTACTTAACTGTCTAGACTTCAGGCTGTTAAGGGCTGAACCAGCCACACAGGCAAGCACAGCTTTCTAATAACCTTCTCAGACAGCATGCTTTCTCAGTTTGTCAGTCTCATCTGACAGAAATATGCTGAGTTAGTGCTGTGCACCATTTGTTCCTTAGAGCTACAGGTGTGAACACTTGCCCCTGACCTTTAACCTTTCAGGCAGGATATTGTCACTCTGTAATAATTTAAAGTCTGAGAGGTTACCAGAGGAGAAGACAAACGGAAGCATCGGAAGCTGTTCTTCTTTTACAGGATTTTCTGTGAATTGTATGTGTGGTCGTATTTATGGGAAAAGACAATGAGCGACAACGTTTGAATTTGAACTGTAGCAGAAAAAAAACAGTGGAAGAGTGGATTTTCAAATGTGTTTCTGTTGGGTAACTTTTAAAGCCAGTATTGCATTATGGAAACTGAGAACTGAGACCACACTGGTGTTCTTTTTCAACTTTAGTTTAGGGATAAATTATCAAAGAATATATACACACATTTAGATTTTTGCTGTCACAACAGGGCCTGAGATTCTCTTTTGTTTTTTAGTAAATTCAGATCCTGTTGCGCTCCTTCTGAAGACCATCTGTTCATTTCTTTCTTCCACCAAAGCCGAGCCCCCAAATGTTTCATCTGCTACTTTGTCTTATTGTAGATGCTAACTCAGCAGCTCCGCTTAGAGCCAGACGGTGTCACACGATACCATTCAGAACTCATGGCCCCGTGACCTCCGACACCACCACCACCACTCCCACACACACCACCTCACCCACCGGTGAAAAGAAGCCATTGTGTGTCTCCCATTGAAATCCTCTCACATGAGGGGAGCAATAAGTATATTAACCTTGGAAAACCTCCCCTTTGCGTCTGTTGTTTTGTATGTTAGGGATCCTCTACAATAGCTGCCAATGTGTTAAAGTACAAAAGAGCCCAGAATGACAGAACCGCTCATGAATATGTAATTCATCATTGGTGGTTGTGATTGTCTAAATAAACTGGACAAATTGATATGAATTCCTTTAACCTGATCACACTAATCTATGAGCAGGGTATGAAAAGGATTCTTTACCAGGGAAAGCCCCCCCCCCCCCCCCGTTAATGGACACAAACTAATTAAAATAGTCCTGAGATCATTTTGAAGAGGGCTGTTCTCATGGGTCTGCCAGAGAGCTGAGAGTTCAGAGGAAGAATAGGCTGCACACATGAACACACATATGCAAGCGAACTACCTGAAAATGATTTCTAATATTTGCACTACTTGGGAAGTGCTTTGACCCCTGAGGAACCAAAATGATGGTAGTCTTGCATGCTCAAATAAACTGAACCACATGTTCAAAAAAGGAAACTGCAGCACTGCTTTGCCCTCCCCTCACACATCTACTCTGTCATCACTGGTGCGAGCTGAAAAAGCCTCTGTGAGTCAGAGATGACAACAGGGAGGAGGATGTGTGATGTGTTGTCCAGATGTGTAAAAAAAAAAATCTGATTGTCCTTGAATGGACTGTTCAGGTACTTTGTCTTATCAACTTGCTTCTGTCTCCGTGGAGCATGTGCTTCAATCTGACACATGTGCAAACATATGGATCCTGTGCAGAGGAACTGTCTCCTGTGCAGGAAACAAATTGATTGCACACATACAACTGCACAACAGCGTGATAAGCCATTCATCATTACTCTGAAGACATTACACATGTATATTATTTCCTAGAGGAAACAGAGCACAGGGTCAGTGGTATGAAAGTATGCTTCTGAAGCAATTCTGGATTCAGTGTCAAAGGCACATTGACACATTGGCCGACATTGGAAGGAATGCATAGAAACTTTACAATACAAACTTGTTGTATTTTCCTTCATTACTAAATAATTGGGAGTGATGATAGGAAGGCTTAACCTAATAAAGGTAAAACAGGGAAGAAATTTGAGATCTGATCAAAATTATGCAATTACAACTCTCAGCCGTAATCCGTAATACTCAAAATGTGTTTTTCATTTACTTTCATTTGGCTCACAGCAGATGGAATGTTCAATTAGACCGCCACAAAGTTGGATGTGAGATTTTATAAAGGATGTAATAAATGTCTTGTTTCTGAAATGCAGCTCAATTTAAGCTTCCATTCATTTGAGTGTTATTTTCCCACAATTGACCAGAGTTTTCAATCTGTCATTCCTCAGCAAAACTGCAATTTTTAACACAAAAGATGACTCAAGGCGAGAGGCCATTTCAATGGGCTTCCAATTATGCCATGTTCATGACTGGCATGCGAGCAAGTTAAATCTTTGACATAGCCAGACTGACATTCCTAACAAGTCTGATGTTTAATGAGTCCTGATTGGTGTAGGTTATCGTGCAGTCTTGTGGTTTGTGACTATATTCTGTTCTGAGTGAGCAGTTCTTTTTTAAATGAGCATTTGTCTATGCATAGTTATGTATGTTTATATGTATCCTTTATGTACCATAATATGTATGTTCAGATGTAAATGAATGTGAGGAGCTCAATGGAGGATGCCAGCAAACGTGTGTCAACATACCGGGCTCTTATCGCTGTGAGTGTAGTGAAGGCTTCCGCATGCACACTGATGGCCGGACCTGCATTGGTAAGTAGTAAACAGAAACATTTATTATATTTGTGGTAACCAATTTCTCTGTCATCCTCCCCACATTAATCTTGTAGGATTGTTCCAAATGTTCCCTCAGTGACGTAGGGGAATGAAAGATAAAATCAGATGGAAAAATTACGCTTCTGTGGTTAGAGCTAATTGCTCCTTGCTGGTTGCCTGGCAACCTCATGGCGAATTGAAATAGCAAATTGTCTATTCTTACACTTAGTTTTTGGACTAATTAAAAAAAAAAAACAACAAGATGAGTGGTATCAATAGTCTCATCTAACTCTCAGCAAGACAGCAAATAGGCATACTTTTCAAAATATCAAACAAATCATTTAAACATAACTAGAAATCAAATCCAACATATAGTATGAATAAAAAATATATTAATGTGATTTTGTATTCTATTACGTCTCCATGGTTTTGCATAACAATGCATACAACTCAAATCTTTACGGCCCTTCCACATACAAAGATTTCAATATTAATGTACTAATACAGCTTCCAGGTTTCACAGTGAGCACTTGAGTTTTTCTCACATACTCTGATGTGTGAAAATGGTTAATGGCCTGCTCACATAGGGCGTGGACATCTGGTCCATGTTGTCTACTCATTCACACCTTGTGGTTTGTTTCCAAAGTGGCCATGTCCAGTATGAGAGAACATATGGAAGAATGTCCCCAAATCTGTATTTGGATGGATCCAATAACACTGACAAGAATAGTAGTGCTGAGCTTCATTGATTACAGTGTCTAGTGGGAAATTCTGACATGAGGTACAGGGAGCAATATAATGTGGTAAAGTACTTTCCCCCCATTTTAGCACCATAAAACCTGCAGGTAATGAGAGAAATTGTTACTTGCTGAAAATCAGTGCTCCTCTACTTCCTTTGGTCTTATCCCTCTCTCTCTCTCTCTAATACTCAGTAATTTGCCGGCTGTAGCTTTGTGGCAAAGGACAGAGATGGAGTCAGAGGGGTAGCTAATTGTGTCTGTTGAAGTCATCAATGTTAAAAGCCAGTCAGTCTCTCAGTTTTACAGCCCTTCTGTGTCATCATGTCTGTGTTTAGAGCACCCAGAAGGCACACGCCTGATATTCATATTTGGCACATCATTAAATCACAGGAGAAATGGGATGGAAAGATCATTAGAAAGTAACCAGGGGTACCCACTGGACCCAGCCTGAATGTGATTTTCCAGTTGGCAGCCTTTACCCAAGTGTTTTCCATAATTACACAGCTTCAGAGTCTGAGGTGTTAAAGCCATTTTAGGTTGCCAACAAATTCAATTATATGTCGTCCTTGGCGAGTTCAAATTTTAAATTGCGTGTCTGCTTTACCTTTAAGCTGTGACTTCTTGCTCAGTATTGAACGGTGGATGTGAGCACAAGTGTGTGGACATGGGGAACAATCACTACAAATGTGAGTGTCGAAAGAACTACCAGCTGAAGAGAGATGGAAGACACTGTGAATGTAAGTCATTTTTCCCACAGATGTTCTCATCATGCATGAATATGACCAAATCACGGCATAATTAAGAAACTTATGTGGCTGCTGCTGGTGTGCAAGGTAGGAAAATGTAAAGAGGAAAGGAATGTGAGAAGCAGCTTTGGAAACAGTCACTGAGTTGGAAATCAGATTTGTCCTCCTGGATTTTAAAATCTATTTATTAGTTTCATGAGGGATCAGATATCATAACCAGACTCACACAGAATGGGGAAACCCTGTAAGAAGTTGCAATTACGATGTTAATCTGGTATTAAAAATCAAAACTGTCCCCATGAACTAACCGGTAGGGTCAGAGAGTCGCCTGCTGGGTTGACCTGGCTTGTGTGTGTGTGTGTGTCTGTGTGTGTCTGTGTCAGTGAGGGACCCCTGTGATGAGAGGAATGGAGGCTGCGCCCAGCTGTGTCGTTGGGAAGATGGCCGGGTTCAGTGCAGCTGCCGACCTGGTTTTACACTGGCTGGAGATGCCAAGAACTGTGAAGGTGAGGAATCAAACACACACACTGTATATATACAGTGAAAAAAATAGAGAGCGGATATATCAAACAGACCGAAAAATGCCTTTCCTGGAGTGTGCTACAGTCTAAAAAAATTACATTTATGATTTTTCCATAAGTTACAACAGACCTGTGCAGATTTGAGAGGCTAATGTTGGACATTACTCACATAAACATTTCTTCTGCTCCACCTATGGAGGAGAGGTGAAACCAGCGTAATGTGAACCCTGACAAAGCCTTCCTGCCTGAGGAAGTATTTGCTACACATCCAGATTTTTTTATGACCATATGGAAGCAACATTGTGTGACAGTATGTGTTTGGTTCATTTACCTCTAGTGTCAGAAACCCAGCTCCAACCAAAGGCATTGTTAATTACAAGTTTCTCTTTATCTCGGCCCCTTTGAGCCCCTGCTACCAAACCCCCGAGAAACCCTTAACAATTGTAACTCTGTGTGTTTGTGTGGGAGTGTGTGTGTGTGTCCTTCAAGTCCTAAGAGTAAATTGTGACTTGGCTTTAAGGGTCAGGTTACTTACTTCTAGTCAAAGATTGTAGGACAAGAACACATACATCAGTATCATGACCTCTGAAAAGCTCTGAACTTTGGATATGGCTCAATATGACCTGTTGTTCTTGTGTTTTGCAACTTTGTAAACAGATAAATCTTTCATATAAATTCTTTGCTATGACTTATAATGCTCATGTGAATGTTCTCTTATCTATCTATCTATCTATCTATCTATCTATCTATCTATCTATCTATCTATCTATCTATCTATCTATCTATCTGTACTGGTGTGTAAACATGCATGTCTGTGTCTTCTATTACCTATCACCTATAGATATTGACGAGTGCAGTTCAGGCCATGCCAAGTGTTCCCATGGATGCGTCAACATGCTGGGCTCCTTCAGCTGTGTGTGTCATCCAGGCTTTGAACTTGGTGCAGATGGCAAACAGTGTTACCGTAAGTAAAGACAAATTTCTCAAAAAACTGAACCTTTCTATTTCCATGGCAATGTGCATTATATCTGTGCTGAATAATTTTTATTTTTTCCTCTTAGAATTTGTAGCTAGTAATTACCAGATTGGAACAAACCAAAACAGTCCTCATTAGCCAGAAATGCCCCACAACATTGTCCTTATATTTCAGCACTGTAGTTGTGGTTTTGGTCCCCTCTCCTCCAGGCATTGAGATGGAGATCGTCAACAGCTGTGAGAAGAACAACGGCGGTTGCTCCCATCATTGTGAGCACACCACAAACGGCCCTCTCTGCTCCTGCAACCACGGCTACCAGCTGGACCGAGACAGGAAGACCTGTGTAGGTAAGAATTTCTGTCTGAGTCGTCTTCTTCATCTGAGTCTAGTTCTCCATCTTTTTTTTTTTTTTTTTTTAATTCCTTCTCTTTCACTCTTCTTTTATTTTCCTTCACTTTCCAACTTTCAGCTTCTTTCTTTCTGCCCTTGTGTTGAAACCAACCCTGTACCGCTGTGTGCTTTACTCAGATAGTGATGAATGTGTCAGCGGGGATTCCTGCTGTAGTCACTTCTGCAGAAACTACCCAGGCGGCTACGAGTGCAGCTGCAGAGCTGGCCACAGACTAAACCCAGACGGCTGTGGCTGTGATGGTAAGAGTTTTGGATTGTTAGCAGATTACCTAGTCTGGTACTTTTTACTGTAAGTGTTTTCTATGTTTTGGCAAAGCTGTGCAGGACACAAAATCCCAAAGCACATTACCTAACTGATTGCTCAGAAAAAAAGTGTTTTCAAGCAATTTCAGAGCAGAAAGCTAGAAACAGAACATTTTCCTCACTGAGGAGCAAACTTATTACAAGAGAAACTGCCAGGTGGGTATCACATCTGCATTAGAGAGCAATCAAATGAGTTCTCTCTAGTGAAACAACAGTCACATCTTCTTCTGGCTAGAGACAAACTACAAGGCCGACCTGAGCTTGACCTTCACAACCTGTCTTCCATTAAACATATGCATCACCAGTAAAAAAAAAAAAACTATTGTACTATTGTATGCAACCTGCATCCAGAGACAACGTTTACACTTGAGTTGTGCTATTATTACCCTGTCGCTCTCGTAACTGTGTGATGTTTGTGAATTCTTCTGTTAGACATTGACGAGTGCCTAGCAGAGACCTCAGGCTGCGAACACTACTGTGTTAACACCCTGGGAACATATGAGTGTTTTTGTCGACTGGGCTTCCGCTTGGATCAGGACCAGCACTCCTGCATCTGTGAGTAACATTTGTGTTTTAGTTATTCCTGGGTAGCACAGCTATATCTTTATTTAATGTCACTGCATACAGACATGAGGTAAATTGCAGTTTCAAAAGAATTCAATTTTATCACAACCCTAAACTTGTACTGGGTGCATTTAGCTCTGTATGGCAGAGAACTGGAAGAAGAAAAGGAGGACGAGGAAGAAGAGGAGGAGCAGCTGGAAGTCCACAGATTACCAGACCTGTTATTCCGTCGGGCTCCTCAGCTGCTGCAGTACACGGCAGCCTTGCACGCCCGTTATGACGGTGACGATGATGATGGTAGTGATGGTGGTGACAATGAAAAAGAATTTGAGATCCAGAGAGACCGCAGGGGAGAACTTAGGCTGGACAGCCACATAGGTACAGTAAAAAGTGCAAGTGATGAGACTAAGATGCATGCATGTTGAGAAAGCCAATGGATATCATTTTGTTGTTTTTCTGTTAAATCTTCAGACCAGGAAGTTCTGAAAGGAAAATAAACTTATTTTCTGTTCTTTTTCAGTGTGTCTGGATGGCTCATTTGGGGATGACTGCAGTGTGAGCTGTGAAGACTGTGTGAACGGAGTGTGTAGTGAAAACAGAGACCGATGTCACTGTTCACCTGGATGGACTGGTATCATCTGCAACAAGAGTAAGTGTAGTTTATTGGACATTCTGTGCAACGTGTGTTACATCTTTTCATTGCAACACAAATTCTTGACAAGAGCTACAGCGGGCTCAACCCAACATGACCGCACCTTCACCACTCTCCTCAAAATGCTTGAATGTTTTTCTTGTATAGTGAAAAACTGTAAAAGTATACTGATATTACTTCCTTATAGATATATTTTCCCCAAGGATGTCCTGCGACTATGTAAGAGAATCAACATGTCCTCCAGCCTAAATGGCCACATGTTGTTTTTCCACCTCTAATATGAGGAAGTGTGGCGGCAGGAGATATGCCACAGATAAACCTCTAAAAATCACGATTAAAAAATAAATAACTAACCCTTTTATCTTGTGATAATGCTACGATTAAGGTGGGCTAGGTTTAGGCACAAGAATAACTTGTTTAGCTTTAGAGAAGGCGGTTTGGGTTAAAATAAGTACATGTAAGTAATAATCATGGTTAAAAGATGAAACGGGGAATGAACAGCAGCCTCCTGTGTTTAACTCCGTCCATCCACCCTGACCTCCTCTGTACATGCACTTCATTGCTGTATAACAGCGTCACAGTTCCTATGGTCACTAAAAGAAAGAAAGGTGTTTGTTGAAAAGATGCAACCACTAGATGTTTTTTAACGGTAAAACATAACTATGGGTTACAATAAGCTGCTTGCACCAACGACCTATGGGTTTGTTTTTTATTTGAGGACGGTCTCAAAGCAAGTTTGACCTTTTGGGGAAATACACTTATTCACTGTTTTGCCAAGGATAAGATGTGAAGATTGATACCACTCTCATATCCTGCCTGTTAAATATTAAGGTACAGCCCACCGCTAGTTAGCTTAGCTTAGCATAAAGTCTGGAAACAGAGGGAAACAACCAGCCTGGCTCTGTCCAAAGGTAAGAAAATTGTAGAACCTCTAAATCTGACTATTTAACATGCTGCAGTGGTACATGCAACTTTTAGTAACAAAGTAAATAATAAATAAATAATTGTTTCCAAAACTATTTTCCAAACAATTTTTTTTAAAGTTCACAGACCTGAAGATTTAAATTTGTAGAGCGTAAAAAATAATTGACTCTCTGGCTAAGATATGTGCATGGATGGGAGATCAAAAGAAATCCCCAGATCATATATATATATATATATATACACACACACATGATAAGTAGATAATGTTAACAGTACAGTACACACACATACTTTTTCCCAAAGGACGCATCCTCTTCTAGGTCTACTTGAGCTACTCATAGTAATGGGGTCTAGTTATAGAGAGAGATGAGATAGCTCCCAGTGCACATGGATCCAGGGCCATGTATCAAAACCTGTCGGCTCCTCTGCGTGGGAGGCTGGGTTGTTTATGGGCTCCTGAACACAAGAGCACCGGGGGAATCAATCTGTCTGTTACTGGAGTGAGGCCAGGGCCCCACAGCAAGAGCACCGCCTGAGGCCAAGGATGTCCACTACTTGGTTAGAAAGCAGGGCTCCATTGTTACCATCCAGCTCCATGATTAATGGCTGTCTTCGGTCTGAACCCGAGTCAGGCTGGTAATCATAAGAAAAGAGCCACGTGGGATACTGTAAGTCCCTTAGAAGCAATCTGTCACTTTTAGAAACACGAACCTTAGGTGGCTGTATTCAGATGCACTCCCTGAAGGTGATGGGTCTGGACATGGGTAGCATTTTCAGGTGGGGTAGATGTCATAAGTTATAGCCTGAAGCAAAGATATGGGAATTGTTACAGTAGGTAATAACATAGCGGTCTATAAAGAACAAAGGCTGGTCAAAAGATGGTGATGATTTTGAATCTCCTTTGGTCTTTAAACATAAAATAAATACAATTTTTTCAACACTTTGTCAGATATGACTGAATCGATGTCACTTCCTTATCTTATTCCATGAAGTTATAGCTGTAAGAAATATAATGAATTAATTTACACTAAAGGATCATGTACTGAATGAGCAGAATATTGTATCATACTAGAATCACAGAATGTTGTGCTTCTTTTGTACAGTCCACATCTCAGTTAGAAAATAAAAAATCTCTTTAAAAAGATTTCTCTAACATGGCAACATACTTTTTGAGTTGTGAGTAGTAAGTACAAAGAGTACATTTACAGACCGTCATCTGGTTTAAAATTTTACCATTCGATTGGTAAAATTCAGAGGTTCTCTCATCACATTTAAACAGCTGTGTGTTTTGCATGTTGCCCAATCATGCCTCAACATGCTTTAACAAACACGTCAGTATCAATTCCATTATCATGAAGCAGAATCAATGCAGAATCATAACTCCACTGTAATGAGCTGTTCTTTTACTTTGGTTGCATTTCAACATGTACACATCACATCTGGCACGAATGATAGCACCACTTAATCATATGTATGAAAAATGTTTGTGTTGAGAAAACACTGATCACTTATACTTGTTAGACTAAACCTTTTCTGCTCTTTCATTCCTTACATAATCATCTTAATGTATTCTCAGTGTTTTTTTGATATTATTATAATGCTGTTACCTCCATATATTATTTTAAAGTAGTTTATCTTCCCATGGAGAGACATAAAACTGCTGGGAAGAAAGTGTGACGTGGAATTTAAGCAGACATTCACTTGATGGATTGTAACACTCTAGCACATCTTAAACAGCCAGATGGTTCATGTTGTAATTGCTAACAAGGCCAGAGAGATTAAGCGTGTCAGGAGGGCACACACCATGGGGAAAGACAGGATGGAAGGTGGAAGTGTTGACTGACTTCTTACCACCAGTGCATAGACCTTGAATTTCCCACAATTTGATCCAATTAGTAATACTGATATTAAGGTGTCAGCGCTCTTTTCCCATGCACCCTGCCTCCTCTCCCTCTCTCCAGCTTGTCCACAGGGGACCTATGGGCCGGCCTGTAACAGTCTGTGCCGTTGTCAGAATGGAGGCTCGTGTGACCCTGTGACTGGGAAGTGTTTGTGCCCCCCAGGGGTAGAGGGCCTGCTCTGTGAGAATGGTTGGTTTGTATACACTCTTTCCTCTACAGACACCGACTTTAAGCAAACATTCACACACACGGGTGTAAATAGAACAACCAGGCCTTAGGTCTGTGGTTCCAAACTGTTTTTGCTTATGACCCGTTGAAAAGACTCAAAATCTACTTGTGATCCAAGCATGGGCTGTGCATCAGTAATTTCTGCAGTGTAATTCCCATCTGATATTGTTTCATTTGAATGATTTTAAAGGCCTGATAGGATTTAACTAAATTATTTCACAGCTGTTTACTACACATCAAAAATATGTACCAGACTAAAACTTACCTTTTCATGTCACCAGTAGCAGCAAATCTCTCTTAAATGCAGGGCCATTCCTGTGTCAAGATTTGTGCCAGCTGTCTTCCTTGTTCTGAAACGCTCTCTGCATCTTGCTGCACTCTGCCTGGAAATCTTCACCTTTCTCCTTCCTGGCTGAAACAAATATTAAGATATTTTTTTACTGAACTGACATTAAACCGATCAAATGTACAGTATGGAGCAAAATGATCACTTCTATGGTACAATGACACACTCCAGTGACATTGCAGAATCCTGCATTTACCTGCTTCAGTGTTGTCAACCTTTCTTCATAGTCCGGACTGTAGTTGGGAAGCACTGGGGAGACCCGGAAACTTGGGTCTTGAGGAGTTGTAGCATTTATTTACTGAAAAACAGCCTACAGTGCACATACATACATACATCGCACTGTACGTTCACAGCTGTACTGCTAACTGCTATCTAACTAGCTAACTCTGAACTGTGAAAGGAGCTGCGCTACCTGTGTAATGATATTCCGTCTCAAACTTCTCAAACTTGCAGCGGGTCTTTCACAGAGATGATGAATCAGCGCAATTTGTTTGTTTACTTGTTACAGCTGCCTCTTCATGCTTAACGCGCAAATTTAGTTTCCACACACGCAGGCGTATAATGCTGCACTGATCATATCTGATCTCAGACCAGTAGCATAACCGCGGATTTTCCGCAGGTGGCTACCTGTGGAAAATCCCAGGATTATCCTGAATACGCATGCGCAAACCTCCAAGAAGCGCTCTTTTTTTGGATGCAGAGATACTTTATTTGCAAATAATAAAAAATATGATGATTGTTTTGCTTTTTTTTTTGCTTTTACTTCCATGAAAGGCTCCTGTCCTCTCCGCTCATAGACTGTATGTAATGTCTATATGTATGTGTATGTAATTTATCCTTAAATCCTTTAAAGATGTTGTCCTACAAATTGTCCAATTTTTTAATTGAACTTAGCTTCGTTAATTGTTGGCCCGTGCTCAAATTACAGTGGAGCTCATTTTACAGAAGCAGGTATGTTGCCCAAAGGTGTAACTTTTCTGGCGTTTGTGCTCACAGGTTGTCCAAGAGGTTATTTCGGAAGGCACTGTAGAAGGAAGTGTAACTGCCCCAACAATGGACACTGCAATCGTCTATATGGAGCCTGCCTGTGCTCCCCAGGATTATATGGTCGTTACTGCCACCTGCGTGAGTACCAACCTGACCTTATACACCCGGCATCAAGGTGATGATGATGCTATCACAAACAATGAAATAATACTGGTTAGTCATCTTCACAGGTTTAATGTCATTAATAACAAATACATTATTATTATATGAGAGTAAAAACAAATATATAACCTAAAGGAGAATTCCGCCCCAATGACGATTAACATTACTGAAGAATACAGAAGTGAAATGTGAGGTGAAAATGTAATATGAAATCTTTGCAATTGCAGTGATCAAAACCATCAATCATAGTGTTTTGGTGTCATGATGATTAACATTGCATTGTCCACTTCTTTTTAAATATCAACCCGCTTTCAACAGATTTGATTATATATAGAAATTTATGCACAAATTTTACATGTAATTATGACATATCCTCAGTCATGTCATGTTTACTCATCATCACTGGCTGTACTTAACCGTTTTGACGGTGGCACCAGGTGAGAGGGCAGCTCTCGGGGCAGCCAGTGGCCCTCCAGTTTTCCCTCAATAAGGTGCACTGCTAAAGCAAACTCCTCATTGTCCAACATACCATCTCCATCTACATCAGACAGCCTCCAGATATGAGCAAGCACAGAGTTAGGCAGAAGCGTAGTCGTCATCCACTCTTTGACTTTGGTGCCGCTGAGTTTGCCTTCATTTGGACTGAGGTTGTAGAAAATCTCATCGTATTTCGGCTTGTATTTCTCCACGACCCAGTCGTCAAAATCTGCCTCACTGCTCTCGTCGTCTCTGGGGAGTTCCTTGAAAGGATCTCTCCTGTAATGCTCGGGCCTAAATGTTCCCAAAAAATCCCCGTCCAACACACCAGGGAGGGACTTCTTCCTTGCTTCCTGTTGTTGAAGTAAAGGCACCAGGTTTGCTATGTCGGTGGTCAGGAGTTTATCCAAGGAAGCCATTAGACTTGGTTTCAGTGTCTTGAACTTTGAGAAATCTTGACCCAGAAGTTTCTCCTGGAAATGTATACAATTACATGTTAGACTCACAAGATACATTTATGTAAATAAATTCTAAAAATATGGTATTTATATAACAATTAGAAAGTAGTGTTTGACCTGCATCTTGGTGCAGTCTGGGAAATCACCAGCTGGGACTCGATGCTGTTGCTGGATCTTGGTGAAAATCACAGGCAGCTGGTAAATCAGATTGTGCTTTTTGCTCTCTTTGCAAAAAATGGTTGGCATCTCCTGCTTAAGATAGCTGATAATGTGTGCATGAGCCTAGGAATGGAACAAAGCTCAAATGAGACACAAGATCACCATAACTGCAGCTGGGGTTGTAGATATTTTAGCATGGGTTACATAGGATTTCTTACCCTTACTAAGCGTGCCCTCTTCACCAGGTCATTCAGCTTGCGCACTGCAGCATTGCGCGGCAGGTTCCGTATGTCGGCTAAAAGATCCTCCTCCTCCAGCTCTATCAGTTGGTAGTGGTCACAGACCTGCCTCGGCTCCGACCAGAAAGATCCGATGTAAACCCGCAGGATCTCGGGGGTTCGAAACACTTTCCCCAGTGACCACATGAGGGCGCCGTACACTCTCATGAGCTGCTGTGAGTCCACCCTGTCAGCCTTGTTGAGAACCACACGCAACTTGTCCTCATAGCCACTCAGGGCCCCAAACGCCCGTGTGAGCTCATCAGAGAACTCCAGTTTATGTGCATCAAACAGCAGGATGATTCGATCCACACGCTCTGCGAACCACCGCAGCACTGCTGGGAAGTCATAGCCTGGGGATAAGCAACAAAAACACAGGGTTTTCATTAACGCTGTCTGTAATGGGGCAAGCCTCAGTGCCTCGAGATGTAGGGAAACGTAACATATCCCAGTGGCCCTTACTGGTTTCAAGCCATTTCAGTTACACCCATAGATTAATGCGTCCATAAAACAAAGCGAAGACTGCTCAGTTCCTCACTGTTCGTCTCCTCCCAACTTTACTGTCAAATTACTTTCATGTGCTGTGCTTCTGACTTCAAGTGTTTGAATTATGTTGGGCAGAAATGTTCTTATTTTATTACATCTACTATGACTCTATACTCTCCCAAGAATTTAAATCCTCCTGACAGCAACAATGCTGTTCAACTTTAGCTGTTTAAAACTGAATATATGGATGTAAAGACCCATTTATTCCTTCTGACAATGAAAAAGAAATCAGAGAGGTATTCTTTCTCACCTCGACTCAGTTTTCTTTTAGCAGCGGTTAAGATGCCCGGTGTGTCGATAATGCTGATGCTTTCAAGGACCTGATTTGGCATCTGAGCACACTGAAACCTGCATTGAAAAAAACAATCCATTCAACATAGTACACTATTCTTTCCATGAATGAATATTGGCAAAGCATCACTAAGTTTGTATCAGTAGCTATTTCTATGATTATGAAAGATGAACATGGGTGGGAACTTTCAGAAAAGAGAGAAAAAAAGAATCAAATAATAACTTCTCAAAGATACTATTTAAATTTTAAAATCCACTATTTCTCTGTCTCTCTTTCCCATCACCTCTCTAAGCCCGTCTCCTTTTTTTCTGTTGTGTTACCTGTTCAGAAAAGAATTTCCAAAAGGGTCGAGGTTGCGAAAGGGCTTTTTTGGATCCACTGTGAGGGCATTCCCAGGGATGATTCCCTCTGTCTCTCCATACATGAGGGCACTGAAGCAGTCAGTGGTTGGCTCTGGCCCAACTCTGCTACCAGGAAAATCCTGTTCTATGAGATACCTGAAGACAACCAATACGCAAACCACCACTCTCATCATTCTTTCCTCCAACACATTTTTTAGTACATACACACACAAGACGCCCACAGTTTTTTTCTTAAATGCATGAACTGTGGAAGACCAGAATCTTACCTGATAAAAGTGGTCTTTCCTGTTGAGTACTGACCCATCACCAGCACCATTGGCTTGTTGTCAAAATCTGCGTCCTCATAGCTCGGAGAGTGAAAGTGATGGAAAGAGTAGTATTTCTCTATCGGCAGCAGCCTCTTGTAATAAAGATTCTTCAGCTCCTCTGTCACCATATTGACATCCCCCAGTATTTTAGGGTTGTTCCTGAGCCTCCGGATGGACATGGCGATGAATTTCTTGCTCTGGATGTCTCAATGTAGAAGCTGCTTACCCTTCGAAGGCCTAACTGAAGGATGGAAGAATGTGCACGAGGAATATTATCAGATTCTCACAGCTGTCTGATCCATCCTGCAGCGGGACATTGAGAGGGTGGAGAGGGTGTAACCAGAGCCTGCAGCTGCACCTAACATAAAGCCAATATCGAGAGGGACAGGGTGGAGTGAGTTCAGTTTTTGTTGCTGAACAGGGACAGTCTTGGCAAAATTCATGCAGATTGATTGTTCTAAACACAGAGTGGGGATGTGGCAGTGTTTAAGTTTTAAAGGTCTTACATAACCCTCTAGATCTATTACATCTATTTTTTCAGTGCTGCTGTTTATGTGATAGATTTTGCAACAACAGTGGCCACAAACTCACCACCATCATTACTTTTAGATCTCAAACTTTTGCAAGAAAGCACTTGCAGCAGTAGTCAGTCTGGTCTCAAGTCAGATTCTTAATTATACTTCAGTAAGGACAAATGATGCATCATAATTGTGCATGAAGATCTATGAATTGAGTAAGGCTGTGGTCACATGACTTAAACTAGCAGAAGTCTGACGTTGTGATAACATGGTGGTCGGGTTTGTGTGTTTACCAAAATGTAATCTGATAGTAGAGAAGGTTTCATTTCAACATTTTTTTCTCAGTGAACCATGCCCACCTTCACTTTAACAAGCAAAACTGCATTATCTTTGCTTAGCTTTAAAAACTTTTATTAATTTGTTTTAGTAGATCCTAGCTATATGCCTCAAGTCTAAATCATATGTGTATGTTGTCTTGGACAATATCATTCAAACATGAGAACATTTTGAAACCATTCGTTGTTGTACCTCAAACCTTACTCATGCTTTTTGTCTGTTTTTTCGACTGATCCCTGGTCTGCTCCTCAGCTTGTCCCAGGTGGACGCACGGTGCAGGCTGTTCCAAGGAATGCGACTGTGTTCAAGAACATTCCTCTGGCTGTGACCCCAAAACAGGGAGCTGTTTCTGTAAAGCTGCATACCATGGCCCGCAGTGTGAGAAAGGTATAAGCACACCAACTCATTTATTCAACGAAAGCTTCATCTATGATCCATTCCTCATCATCAAGATTTGTGTTTTGTTACTTTTTGCCCACACAGTAAACATTTTCAGGTCAACTGCCTCACTTAGGCTTCTCAACCAGAAATTGATTTAGTGGACATATTACGGTACTGACCATTTCACAGCTTCAAGCATTTTAAATCTTCAAGTTACAGTAATTTTCTTGCAGATAAACTTGGAGGCATGCTGTTTCCTGTAATTATCTATAAGAGAAAAGAAGCCTAAGAAGTTGCCGTGCTCGCTCTCAGGAAACAACCTCCAGTGATCACAGCATCAAGTTGATCACTGGCTAAGATTGGAATAACCCAAGTGACTGTCTGACCTGCATAATTGTACAAAATGATGGCTCATCCATCATGTTCATCTTCCCTTGTTCTGTGTATGTGTCTCTATTCCCCACGTAGAATGTGATCCTGGCTTCTTCGGTGCAGGCTGTGAGCAGCCATGTGACTGTCCAGGTGGAGGGTCATGTGACCCAAGGACTGGAGAGTGCCACCAGCGGTGTCCTGCAGGACTTCATGGTGATAGATGTCAGCTCGGTGAGACAAAAAGCTGCATCAGTGGAATTTAATTAACATTGTTAATCAACATCAAATTGTGAAAATGCTGAGGTAGAACAATGTAAGTAAAGCACACAGTAAAGTTATTTTAGGTCTAATTTGTTTTTTAGACTTTCTTTTTGCCTTTGTTGCGTTTAAAATGTTTCAGCCACACTGTTGATGTACAGTGTGAGGTCCTCCACAAAGCTCCACTCCACAGCGCTCTCTTGTGGTTACACAGTAGAGGATCATTATGAATACACTTCATATGAGCGTGTGTGCAGATTATGTGAAATGCGTGGGCCTGCATACTGACACATGTGTCTACTTGTGTGGTTATTGTTTGCCTACTTCATGCTTGTGCAAATGTGTACCCTCTCTGATAAACTATGACAACACAAATTGTTATAAATGAGTGAATTTCTCCACCTGTGTCGCAATCGTTTTCAATTCCCATAACACCTATAAATCCTCCTTCATTCTGTTTTCTTCCATTCACTCTCTGATTCCTTTGATGGATTAAGTGGATTGAGTGGGTGAAAATAAATGAGGCTTTCTCTTGAATTCACCTGGTCAATGCAGGTGTTCCTGTTATTACAAACTGTACAACCCGAAAATATGAGCGTCCCTCCACAGCAGGGTGTCTGTTTACTGTGCTTGTTGATGGAAAGTTCACATCTTTTGGTTGTGATCTAAAGTGATACAGAATATTGTTCAGGAGCGTCTGGTAAAAACATGACTTTGTGTCTCTGTGGAGTGGACTAAGACAACAGAGCAGAGTTACAGTCCAGGCCTGGGCTTGCTGGGTTTGTCAACGCCAAATATAAAAATAAAAATCCATCCACATTTTCTGGATTCTATTTATCTTAAGTTGCAGGCCAGGTCATGACAGGGGCAATTTACTTCAGTTACTACTGCAGAGGCTACTGGCAGGGACTGAATAAATAAACAGAAAATAATTAGAGTATTTCTAAAATTCCACACACGCAGTTTTCTCCCTTAAACCATTTGCCCAGTGTTGTGTAATCCTGTCTCGTGTTTTTGTCTTGTGCTACACTGTGACTGTTTTGTTTTCTACCTCTGATTTTAATTTTCAATTTTTTTTTTATTATGTTTTGCTAGCCTGCAAATCTGGGAGCTATGGAGTAAACTGTCACCTGACCTGTGACTGTGAAGGAGCTCCTTGTGATCCCATAACCGGACAGTGCATCTGTCCTCGAGGGAAGATAGGACACTCCTGTCAGGAAGGTATATTTATTTTGTTATACTGTCCTTTAATATTAGTTTTGGGACAGTTTGGCCTGATCATGTTGCAGGTTTAGGGGGAAGAAAGTGTGATGAGGGACAGTTTGAACTCACTGACATTACAAACTTGCAGAATTATCTTTAGCCTACTGAACGACCATGGTGTTTATGTTCTTTGTCCTTTGCTTTGAAGCTTCCTTGCCTAGTGGCATAGTTAACCTCTTTCAGACACCTATTTAATACATTTCTCTCCCAAATTATTTAAGCATAAGTGGCTTTAGGGCTTTACAGAGAAATAACTAACGTAAGTGGCTTACTGCTCAGTTAATCTGAATGACACTTGATGCTCCCCAGACTGCCCTGATGGATTCTGGGGGTTGAAGTGCCAGTCATCGTGTCCTCCCTGTGAGAACAGAGGCTACTGCAACAAGCAGACTGGAGGCTGTGACTGTAAGCCAGGCTTCATAGGAAGCCTCTGCCAAGATGGTGAGTTTTAACTGTATTGTGATTCACGAAACAAAACAAGTCATTATGGTATAGTTGCTGTAGTCAGATTTGCTTTATATTTGGATTATGTTTAAAGCTGTCCATACCGTAAAGTTTCATTTAAATTGAATATTTTCTTTACCTCCACTAACCATCTGTCAGTCAAAATAAATTAGTAAACCATGATTCCTATGGATGTCTGTTGTGTACAGAGTGTCCCCCGGGGTACCATGGACCAGGCTGTTCTCTGCATTGTTCCTGCCACCCTGATGCCAGCTGCGACCCACAGACTGGACACTGTGTCTGCCCTCCTGGCAAAACAGGCCACGACTGTACAACATGTAAGAACTGTAATTGTCTTCATTTCAGTTTCTTTGTTATGTTTTAAGAAATTATAATGTTACAGTGTTGCTGAGTGCAAAATAAGTATCATTCAGAACCCTGTGCATAAGTTTAACTGCAATACTTCCTGCCCTTCATAGCATGTGAATCTGGTTACTGGGGCCAAGGGTGCAAAACTAAATGCCATTGCCAGGACAGCTCTGTGGGCTGTGACCCCGTCACTGGTCAGTGTGTGTGTGAGACTGGCTTCACCGGAGACCAATGTGAAAAGAGTAAGTTAGCATCTCACAAGAGCTTCAAAAAATTTATATTTAGTGAATGCTGCCACCATGGGGTGATTTCAGTTACAGCAGCTTTTGATTTAATTTACAATAGAGAATTCCCTGATATTTAATTTTATCATAGCATTTGATTCCAGTAAATTTTGAATTTGATCCTGTGACTTGTAATGTACTGTATAATTAGAGATTTGAATAAATTATATGTAACTCCTACGATTCTGGGATGAATAACACAATATTTAGCACTCAAACTGCAAAATATAGTCTTTTCTGTGTTATGTTTGCACTTTGCCTTTCACAGTGTGTGTCAATGGCACTTATGGCCAGGGCTGTGCCCAGCAGTGCCAGTGTCAAAATGGAGCCCATTGTGACCATGTGAGCGGAGCCTGCACATGTTCCCCTGGATATGCTGGCACCTTTTGTGAAAAAAGTAAGATTTGTTTTGTTTCTGATGATGAGTGACTAACATGTATGTTATGTTATGTTTTGGGTCATTTTAACCTTTAATCAGTCTTAAACGCCTCTAAAACAGTTATTAAAGGATTTTAGAGACTTAAATAATTGATTCAATTTACATTGGTCCACTTTGTACTAATTTTAAAATCCCAAGAATGAAAGCATATTTACACACACATATATATATATATATATACAGAGAGAGAGAGAGATTTGCTCATTTTAGGTAATAAAGGTTGCAGGACGACCTCTCCATCTGTCCCACACACATACCATACCCCCATTCAACCTGATTAAATAACCAAACCTGCATTTTTTTTTTTGAATTTCATTTAGATTTTAATTTTATTAGTTAGTCGATGAATCAGTTAGTGGATGGGCAAAAAATTGATCAGCAACCATTCTGATAATCAATTAATTGTTTAATGTAATTTTTTAAACAAAAATGCAGAACATTCCAGCTTCTCAGTTCTGAGGATTTGCTGCTTTTCTTTGTCTTAAGTAAAAAATTGAGTGTAACCACATTCCCAGACGAAGCTGCGCTGCTCCTCTCCATTGCAAGTGACATTATCTCGATCATGTCTAACTTTTACTACACTAGAGGGCGCTGCAGGATGGTCTTCTGATTTTTTCAGTTTCAGTGAATCATCACAAAGATTCAATGAATCATCTGATTGTCCGTGTAATGTCATGAGGAAAACCATTTTAAAACCACTCATATCCCAAGATATAATTTATATTAGTCATTCTGGGGTAGATGCACTGTATTTCATAGTCACCCTACCATAGCAAACTTGTCATGTAACTAATATTCATCTCATCATTATGATATTTGTCCTGAACTGCAAGACATGCCAACAGTCCCAGAGTCTTAACAATGTAATAGATTTGTTCTTGATTATAGTCTTTTGACTCAAAGTGGCCTCATGTTATTACAAAGTGTAAGATTTACTGTAAGTGTACTACCAGGCCCAGAAATTCATACCACCTCCATAGTGCGTGGGGCATCGTAAATCATGGCCATGTCACACTAGAGCAGAGCTTCACATCCCTAGTCATAACAGTCTAATGGCCTCAGACGTCGACGTTGCTCTGATTGGACGTTGCTGTGGAAATACGGCTATCGGTCTGACCAGATTCTGTTTTCTGAAGGCCTTTTTCCCCTCATACAGAGGTGTCCAGTTTCTCAGTCTTCTGCTGGGCCTCTTCCTTCACGAGAAGTCAGGAAGAGGCCTGTGCTGTGAGAAGGACCAGATCTCTCTAGTTCATCTGTTTCACAGAATTAAAATGGAAAGAGATGATTTTTCCTTTCGGGTGTTTGCTCCAACGTGGGCAATTTTCATCCAAACTCTGGCTTATATCTCATTATTCATGAAAATAACAGGTACCGCAAGACTCGGACAGCTTGTTACTATGGTAAGCATTGTTTCGCTGAGCAATCATGTGTCACAGAGGTTGATGCTAAGCATTTCAGTCAAGTTTTGTTGGAGAAAGCGAGGCATTGTGCTGACATGGGTCCCGCACACCACGCCACTTCTTCAATTAACGTGGATCGTGCTCCGTTTCTGGTCTGCAGCTTTGAAGTTTGCATCAAAATAGTTCATTTGGTCGCAGTGTAAAGAACTCTGGCCCGACTGATATTGAACATCCGCGTTATTGTTGAACAGAACTGGTTTGTTTTGTTGTTGTTGTGTTGACCTTTTCTGGTGTATGGACCCTGAATAACACCAGGAAGTCCTATTCTATGTTCTCTCTATCCGCTCTATTTCTGTGGTCTGTTCTCCCCGGCTGTGTGGTCCCTGGACCTGCTTTATGGGCTGACAGCAGTGGCTCTTACACAACCAGGGATCTGGAAATAATCCTCCTGTCTTAAAGAGCTCATTTAGTCTAGAGATGGAGTCTTTCAGCGATGGCACAGTGTGTGTGTGTGTGTGTGTGTGTGTGTGTGTGTGTGTGTGTGTGTGTGTGTGTGTGTGTGTGTATGTGTGTGTGTGTGTGTGTGGTGGACCGAATCCTCTGTGCCTACCTATAAACAAAGACTCAGGAGGGAAGAGTCGACATTTACAAACACTAGCAGACACTGTGCTAATATCAGATGACAGATTGATGTTCTGTGGTTAATAAGGAAACCAGTCGCCCCCTGCTGGCATAAACAAATAATAAACTTTGCCAGGCAGATGTGGCAGTATATTCCGTGAAGATTTGACATACGGTATGCGTACTGCAGTAAACTTTATCTGCCGCAGTTGAAAAGGAAGGAAAGTGTTTTAACATGTTGAATTGATTACTGTGCCTGGAGAATTAAATAATTCCATTAAAAGGGAACATCATTCATCTGAGATGTTTTATGCTCATATTTTAACATTAGAGACGCATTTCACGTATAAATAAATGATATCATGATCAGAGTGACATTCCTGAAACATTTTCCCGCAGGACAGAAAGACCAGCTTGTTGCTATGGTGTCAGTAACAGCTATCATAATAATAAACAACAGACAATAAACCAGCGATTTTGCTACAGTAACGCCACAGACCTGATGTACAGCTGGGTTAAAATGACAGCATCCTCAGTGGGCTTGCTTTAATAACATCTCAGCCTAACCACTACAGAGGCAGGCAAAGACGTCATACTGTCAGCGTGGGAACAAGGCGATGGCTGTGCCAGAAACTGCTGAGCAGGAAAGATACTTTTCCCAATTTGAGGCCCTGAAGCAGAAAAAGTAGGAGTGGACAGCATCATCAATTGGAGCAGGAGAAGGAGGGTATGATGCATAAACTGTAGGGGAACACCCTGAGTACTGCACTGTGGCATTTAGAATACATAAAACCACCAAACTCCACATTTCTGCAGTGTGTGTTTTCCTTTGGTAACATAGTCCACTGTTTCCTTATAGATAGAGGATGTAGTATATAAAAGATTTGTAAAAATTGCTGGCAACTGAGATCACTGGGATAGACCAACACCGTCACCAGGGTCAGATTTTTCTCACTTTGTGCTGCAATAGAAAACAGGAGAGGGCACTCGAAGAGAGAGATGCCCACAACAGCTGTCACTCAGTCAGACTTTGGCGGTGCAAGAGGCAGCATTCCTGTAAATAAAGTCCAGAATGGAACCAGAACTTTTTGTTTTGCAAAATACGCCTATCATGCTTGAGTTAGGCTGTGATCTGTTCAGTGACAAATTGAGCGATCAAAAATAGGCCGTGAATAAACAGAGTCATTCTTTCCTGCTCTGGTGGAGTCATGCTTACAGACAATATTTACATCCCAGTAGTGGAAAGGCTCATTCATCCAGCAGCCTCTGGCTCAGTTCTTGTGGATAGGAGGCACTATGTTTACCAAACTCTCTGAGTGTCAATTGACTCTACACACACTTAAACAATCTCTCTTGCTCTCCTTGAGAATGGGAAACAGACTCTTACACTGGCATCTCCTTGCATCGGCAGCAATACTGTAGGTGTGTGTGTGTGTGAGTGTGTGTGTGTGTGTGTGTTAGGGGGGCACAGTAACCTGGCTTTGTTTTGCAGTCTATTGGTGGGGCCTGTGGACTCAGCAGGTGCTCTAATTACCGGCTCTCCGTGCCCCCTCTACCCCCAAAAGGGAACAGCCTCCGAGCCGCCGTCGACTTTGATGTGGCCCAGATCCACCACACATGTGGGACATGAGCTCACTTAACGAACGCAGACGCTCTGCAAATGAACAGCCGCAGCGTGGTACTGCAATTTGATATTGGTATTTTCAGTAGGTGGTAAGACAGAGAGGGAAAGTAAGAGGAGGAGAGGAGAGTCAGAGATCGGGAAGGGAAGAGAAAGAACTAAAAAAAAAAAAGAAAGAAAAAAGAAAAGTTGGCATCTAGACCTTTTCCTCTCCTCTTTTGTGAAGCTGCCAGTTCTAACCAGTCGGATGTTTTATCTTGGCCCACAGTGTGCCCGGACGGCTTTTACGGTCTTGACTGTGGCCAGATGTGCGAGTGCAGGAACGGTGCCCGCTGCCACCACATCACAGGAGCCTGCCTATGCACCGCCGGCTGGGCAGGACCACACTGCATTCTGGGTAATGGAAGCCACATCATTAAAACGGGGTGTGAGGGAGGCCCTCACTGCAGCCCATCACGACATCCTCTCCTTAAACACAACTATGATGTGTTTGTGAACAATTATCTCTATAATGAGACATTGCCGATTACTTTTTTTAGGGATGGGTAAGGGTGGAGAAAGGAGGGAGGACAAGAGTGCCCTCTGGCATACACGCTTTAATTGAGGTCTATTCTGGATAAATGCACCCACGTGTTTATAGTGATCAACATTAGGAAAGGGAGAACATAACTTGGAAGAGTCTTTTAGTAGCTAACCAATCAGTGTTCTCATGCTAAAGTTTCTTGAGGATTTCATGCCGTTGTTTTAATGAATCCAATGAAATGCCCACTAAAGTTCTTAGTCTGTCATTCTGCAGTCTTATTCAAGACTTTCCTCTTGCCACAGCCATTTTGTGGTCCTAACTACCAGAGCCAGAGTCAGCAGAAAGCCACTAGCATGACTTAATGATGCATCTCTGTCATTAGCGCATTTTCCTCTTTCTTAGACTCTAAATGTCATCGTGGACTTTGATCATTAAGAAGTTTACAATATGTGTGCTGAAAACCCTAATGCCCCAAAATGCCCTTATACATTTTCAGTGGATGTAGCTGCAATTCATTTTAAGGTACTTGCGGGAATGTGTTTTGTGTGCCTGTGCCTGTGCCTGCTTGTTGTGTGCGTGTGTCTGCGTGTGTGTGCGTGTGTGTGCGTGTGTGTGTGTGTGTGTGGTTTGTGTGGGCAGAATGCCTGCAGGGTCATTTTGGAGAGCAGTGCAGTCAGACCTGTGAGTGTCAGAACGGAGCCAGGTGTGACCACGTCACCGGGCGATGCAGCTGCGCTGCCGGGTGGACTGGAGTCAGCTGCCAACTGCGTGAGTAGCTCCTCACTCACTTCCACAGCATGACAATGAATGAAGTTGTCGAAATATTTACTGCTGCTTTCCTAAAGAACCCATATCAGTGGGATTTCATGCTCAGCCAGTTTTCTTCAAATCCCTGATAAAGAAATATATCGGGGGAATAACTGATTCAAGGAACTTAAAAGAAAATACATCAGAAAATGAAAAACTAACTGAACAAAAGTTAAATTAAGATCTACCCTGAATTTGAAAATGGTAAGTAGAAATGTAAAAATGGACATGATTTGCTGAAGTGGAGCAGAAACTTGTAAATACCTTACTGAGGATGATCTCATATATGAAGAAGCCTGATGCTCGTCTTCTCACTGAAATACTTTACTCATTGAAAACCTATTTAAATTTGCAGGTGTTCGTGTTGCTTTTTCCAAACTTGCCAACTTTCATTTCTCCTGTAGGCACCTGACTCTAGACTGACAATAGACTGATAATGTCTTCATTATTTACTCATCTTAGATTTCCTTCATTTGAATGTCTGTTCTGTGTTATGTGTGTGTGATTTCAGCCTGTCCTGCAGGACAATATGGGGAACATTGCTCTGGCCAGTGTCTATGTCAAAATGGGGGCTCTTGTGACAGCGTGACTGGTCAGTGCTCCTGCCCGCCCAGCTGGACTGGAGCCGCCTGTGAGTTAGGTAAGGCCTTACTTCCTATCTTCCATCCATCCTTAAGCTATACTTGTGAGATACATCATTTCTAGAATGTAACATTCATCTAACTGTTCGTCTTCCTCTCTCCTAGAGTGTGAGGAAGGACGTTATGGAGAGAGCTGCACCCAGGCCTGCAGTTGTACAAATGAAGGGAGATGTGACAAGGTGTCAGGAAGATGTGTGTGTCAGCCTGGTTGGACAGGAGAGCGCTGTCAATCAGGTGACCTCCTAAACTTCACATCAGCACTATTGTATTACACATCACTTTTTATTTATTGTCTTTTAATTATTGTTTGGCATAATACACAGTATTACGTGTTTTTCACCTCTCCCATTGAGACATATAGATATCTAGCTAACCTGCCATCCAACTTGGAGAAGTGAAGCCTTTTCTCCCAGCTTGCATCTGTGCCACATTTGTTAACATTTCAGTGTAGCAGCAGCAAAAGAAAAGTGCAGGGTTACTTACTTCTGGAATCATAAAACTTGCTGTGTCAAAACAATTTGTGCAATTAGCCTTGGGTAAATAAGCACAAAAAAACCTTGACATTTTTTAAAAACTTTCTTTTCAGCCGCTAATGTTGCATGTTGAACGAGAATGCTTGTGTGTTTTGTCTGAAGCCTGTTCTAAGGGATTCTTTGGAGAGGGCTGTGAGCAGAGGTGTGACTGCATCCATGGTTCCAGTTGTCACCACGTGACGGGCGGCTGTGAGTGTGAGCCAGGCTGGAGGGGAGCCAGGTGTGACAAACGTGAGTGTGTATAGGATCGAGGAAAATGCAAGTGAATGAAATTGTCGATAGAGTGAGCTTTGAACATGAGAGTAAACTGACTGTGTGTGCCCGCATGTGTGTGTCCACTCCCAGCCTGCCTCCCGGGGTCCTACGGCGCTTCCTGTGCCCGGCGGTGTCAGTGCCAGGCTGGGGTGTCCTGTCACCATGAGACGGGGAGTTGTGGCTGCCCAGCTGGACTCGCAGGGCCTGGCTGTGAGAAAAGTAAGACTATAAAGAATAAAAAACAAAACTTTATGACACAAATAGAAACATTTTTCCTCATAACTTTGCTCTTTAACGGTGAGGTGAGCAGCGGCTGTATCTCACAAATGTCTTTCATGTATAACTTATTGAAAAAGCCTTGGCACACGGCTAATATCACTGTCATGCATTTAAAACCATTTGGTTGACATTTGTGCCTTGCCACACTCCCATCAGGAAGAAAAGGCATCATGGGATTGAAGTGATCACCAAGAATCCTTCTGTTAATTCTTAATTAAAATTTCCTTTTTTTTCATAGTCCTCCTGGAAAAGATTACCATTTATTCCATTCCAGGAAATGCACTCTACACCAGTACCAAAGCCTTACTGTCACAGGAATTTATGCTAATGTTTCATTATTTCGACCATATCCTTTAGGACTGTATACGACCAGCTTCACTACTCAGCCCCTCACCACTCCTTCCACCACCACCACCCCCCTCACTGCCTCAGCTCCCTTCCTCTCCTCACACACTCCCCCAGACATCTGATAAATGTTACACACCGGTTGCCAAGTAAAACAGAAGGCATTGTTTTTGTCTCCTCGGCGGCGGATAAGGGCTTTTGGAAGGCAGACATGCATAATGACAGCGCCGTAATTGCCTCTTTAGTCTGGAGTCCTTTCTTATCTGTCCCCCACGCTGCCTGCTGCTGCCTGACTGAGTAGCTGAGTGCTGCGGTCTCACCCGTAAACATGTTCGGTTCACAGATTCATCTTGTTCGCTATGACTGATTGTCTGTGGACTCCATTCATTATTGTGATGAGCGTGTACGTATGTATGCAGACGGAGTGTGTGAAAGAATGTCCCTGTGCGTCCATCTGGGTTTTAGGCACCAGGGAAAGTTGTTGGGAGTGTTGGTTTTGTTGCAAGTCAATACTGAATGTCCCAGTATGTTCACAGAGAAATGTGAGGAAGGACAGGGAAATGGCATTCGTATTTCTTCCCACAAACTACTGAACCTGTGTGTGCATGTGTAAAGCCATATCTGCTGTTGTAGTTTAAATGCAATGCAATGCTGGACTTTCACTTTTGATTCATTTTTGGCGTGCAACATCGCATTGCAGATATAGACAAAATATGAAGTTTGTTTCCTTATAATTTTACCCGTGTAGCATCTACAGTATGTGATATGTTTCTGGATGTATTGTCTTAGCCTGTCCTGCTGGCATGTTCGGGCAAAACTGCAGCCAGCTGTGCCAATGTTCAGGTGATCAAGAGCAGTGCCATCCTGTGACGGGGAAATGTAGCTGCTTACCTGGTTACTACGGGGCACACTGTGAGCTACGTGAGTACACCGCTTTTTTTTTTTCTTCCTGCTGTCAGTGTGGACTGATATTGGGCATGTACTAATATGCCTTTAGTTAAACAGGGAGTTGGGTGGAAAAAATGGGAGCAGGGTAGATTTCCATTGAAGTCAAAGATTAATATCTTATTCATAGATAAAGCCAGAACTTTAGTGACCTTTTGTTCACCTGCCATAAGGGCAGAGTGTTGGTTTTACATTTATTACTCAGATTTTTGCATATAATTTCCCTCAAGCACAAAGCAGATCAGGTTGTGCTAACATGTCACCTGTTACGACCCTCTTAAGAAAAATGTCCAGGGGAACATGAGGAGTAACATGAAGTTCACAAGGTGACTGAGACACATGGCAAGTGTAACAGGAGCGGGTGTTTAATATCAGAGTAACACAAGTAACAAAATGCAACAAACTACTAATATTAAATTAAGGGAAGCAAAAAAAAAAACATTGGGGTCTCTGAGGCCAAAATAATAGACAAAACTCCCCTTACTATCTAGGAAATATACCTCAGGTAATCTGTAAAGTCAAACAAAAAGAAATCTCTAACCTCCCTGACTGGCCACAAAACATGAGAAAAACAACAAAAAAAAAGGCACAGAAACCCTACAAAGCTTCCTCTGCATTAAGAACAACAGAAACACTTCAATCAGCAAGGACAAGAAAGAATCGTACTAACAAGGCCTTAAAAAAACAACCACAACACATAAGTAGGCAGCTTGGCGGCTAAAAAGGCCAGAAACACCAGTTCTGGGAGGCTGATGTAGCTGTCCACTGATGAGAAAGTGACAAACAGCTGACAGTCTGGCACAAGCTCCAGGTGAGATGGTTCAGGCACCCAATGAGGGAAAAGAAGAAGACCTGCAAAACACTTGAAGAACAAAACATCACCTTAACTCTGCAAGTAGAATAACCTAAACCCAAAAAACTGGATTAAACACTTCAAACAAACAACGTTACAACACTTACCTTTCCTCCTCTTTTTCTTTCCTGCTCGTTGTCATGGTTTGTCTCCAGGATGTCGAGCAGGGACTTTTGGGCCAAACTGCAAGTCCAGATGTAGCTGCATCAATGGTGGTCGCTGTGACTTTAGGACTGGGACTTGCTACTGTTCTCCTGGTTTCATTGGAGCTGACTGCAGCTCGAGTAAGTCAAGAAAACTTGCACCTGTTTGTTCTCCCAAATAGGAAAGAGTCATGACTTTTAGCACCCCGGTATTATAATTACTTGGAGTTAGTGTTTTAGGGATGCTGGTCAACTACCAACCCACAAGGTCTATGATATGAAGACTTTTATCCTCGTTACTTTTTGATTTGTTGCTTTGAGTAAATGAGGGCGTGTTTATTTCTGCAGGTTGTCCGAGTGGATACTATGGGAAAGACTGTGCTAAGCTGTGCTCCTGTGGGGAAGGAGGGCAGTGCCACACAGCAACTGGGAGGTGTATGTGTGCCCCCGGTAGGATGGGACAGTCCTGCCAGCAAGGTAACTGATGCCGTCTTTGATTGGCTTGTACTAGCGACCTATGACACACCAGCCCTTTTGGTATAACTAAACAAAGTTCACTTGGTGCATATTATACCACTGTGAATAATTTTATTACTGTCAATTTTATCAAAGTCTGATGTGTAATCAATATTTTTGCACTAGTTAAGATGATTAATTAGTCAACATTAAGGACTGTCAAATGAGTTAAAAAGTTAAAACAAAAATACAATTATTAACAAATACAGTTTGGCTGAAAGGGTATTACTTGTTGTATAAAATTCATACTCGCACTTTTAAAATGTAGTGATAGTTTTTTGAGGCAAGAAGAAATATCTACTAAATTACAAGAGGCAATTTATCATTGAGCTTTGAGATAGATATCAAACATGGTTTGTATTCAGCCTTTTATCTCTTACCATTCTCTTGAGTATGCAAAGAGTCAGCACTGAGGCTGACATGCATCAGTGGAAACCATTGGCCCTAATGAGTTCTTCAGAAATAGGAGACCTAACTGGAAAGTGAGAAACCACCACCAAAATGAGGGTGTATTTTTCAACATCTCTCACTGTATATTTAAGTAACAAATTCTCCATTTCCTCAGTGTGAGGCCTCTGATGATCACAGGACTGTTTTTCGCGGGAAACGGAGGCAGAGCTGAGTTTTCTTAATCTCACCCTTTATCAGCAATTCAGCTGGATTGCAACCGGGGGCTTTCCAGCGCTGCCCGTGCTAAATGTTCTCTTCTTTAGCCTCCTGCATGTACTTGGGACATACCACCTCTTAAGTTCCTCTTGTTGAATGTTTACAGAAACCTATAAGTAGCTCGTTCTCTGTGTTCCGTGTCGCTGGATTTGGCAAGGAAGCAAATAAATAAACAGGAAAATCAAAGACGGCTTGCTTATTGTGTTCCCAATCTAAATTACCCAAAGAAACATGATTATTCTTTTATATCAGCGCCAAATTAGACTACTTTGCCATCTCTTTAATGAACTGTTGCTTAAATAAACATGAATGTGGTTAGTGCAGTCTTGTGTGTGTGTGTGTTTGTGTGTGTGTAAGTGTGTGGGTACGTGTGAAAGAGACAGATAGACAGAGAGCACACACTGTGCTTTGTGTGTTATCAGTGTGTTACACCCGTTGGTGTGATTGCTGAGTAGAACAGAAGAGCCTGGAGCTCTTGTCTCGCTCTGATGTTTTCTGGATGTGTCTGCAGCGTGTCCCAGAGAGCGCTACGGTCTGCAGTGCAGGAACACATGCAGCTGTCAGAACAGGGGTCTGTGTGACCCTGTTGACGGGTCCTGCAAGTGTGGACTGGGCTGGACTGGACCACAGTGTGACACAGGTACAGCTTCAGAGGCAGTAGACACAACAGAAAATACTAAGAACTAAACAAAACTGTGTTCTGTTCACGGGAAATCAAAACTTTGAAAAAGAATAGCAAACAAAAAGTCATGCTATCAGATGACTATTAAAAAAAAAACTCTTCAGGACCCATTTTTATCCCCATATTGTTTTTAACGCTATTTCTGCTTAAAACGTTATTTTCTAATTTTTTGCTCCCACATTACTATGTACCTGTCCTTTCTATGTTTTACTGTATTTTGAGTTTACATTTTTTTTTATTATGTAAAATGCTGATTGACAGACTTTGTTTTATAGCTGATAAACGCTGATAATTGCCATTAGCCTTATATGACCCAGCTTCGTTAGAAGTCTTATCAAAAGTTGCCGTTTATCACCATCACTGTATTTAGTCTAGACATTTCTGTTGCTTCTTCACGAGTACCACTGATTTGTTAATTGAGAAGTTACAATCCAGTTCACATGTGTGTGTGTGTGTGTGTGTGTGTGTGTGTGTGTGTGTGTGTGTGTGTGTGTGTGTGTGTGTGTAGCCTGTTCACAGGGAAAATATGGATTTGATTGCGCACAAGATTGTCCATGCTTCAACAATGGGACCTGCGACCGTTTCACTGGCACCTGCAGCTGTACTGCTGGATACTACGGCCACTCCTGTCAACACAGTATGCAAACCCTCACTTACAATACAAAAGGAAACTTGGTGATAAGGTTACTACTTGTTTCGCTGACACTTTGAAACCGATATGATTTTTTTCTTTGCTTCCCTTGTGAAATCGTTGACAGTGTGGGACTTGAAAGAACCTTGATACAACATGATTACATGACGATTTTTAACCATAAGCTTAAACAAGTAACCTTAACCTCAACTCTGTTTCTCATGTCTCTCCCAGAATGCCCCTCAGGGTTTTTTGGAGTCAACTGTGCCCATACCTGTGACTGTAAGGTCGGTCAGACATGTGACCATGTGACAGGCCAATGTGTGTGTCCACCAGGCTACTATGGGCCACAATGCCAAAGACGTGAGTACATATGAAGATCCAAACGTTAATTATCAGATGTAAAGTTGCACTCCCTTTTAACAGATATCTCATATTTTATATTTTAATTATTTAATGTTTTTGAAATACTTACACTCCATTAGGACCAAGAAGACAGAAACAATGTCATGCTCACAGTCACAAGCACTGCTCATTAAAAAAAAAAAAAAACAACCACCTGGATGCCCAGCTGCTGTTGTACATGGGCAGATATGAGCATGAATGAATAAGAGATTTCCAACACAAAAAAAGAAAAAAAAGTTGTGAGTGTGTTCTGGCAGGCAGAAGGACAGGCAAGTAGGTAGGTGGGCAGGCAGGCAGGCTGGTTATTTGATGAGAGACAGGTGTTTCCCGACTGCTTAATGCGTTCCTGTTACATCCTTGTGCCCTCCTGCCTGCTCACAGGGCTCTCAGCCGCAGTGTGAGTGCCTAAATGGCCACTTCAGTCACAGCAGGAGATATGACTGAGCATTGCAGAGCAGCTGTAAGGCAGAGACAGTGTGTGTGTGTGTGTGTGTGTGTGTGTGTGTGTGTGTATGTGTGTGTGTGTGTGTCTGTGTGAGAAAATCTCTATGCACATTTTCTTATCACTAAATGCACTTTTGTGTATAAGAATTGGGACTTTCTGGGACATTGTCCATTTTGTTAACTTGTCCTTTATGTGACTAGATAAATAGATACATATAGGTTGTGGCATGTTAGATAATGATAGTATACTCTCTCAACATAAGTGGAGTTTAGTGCGACCGCTACCTTTTCCAATCTAAAAAGTAAGTTCACCAATAAGCTGACTGTCCATCCTTCTTGTAGTCTGCAGAGAGGAGGGTTATGTGATTAATGAAGGCAATGAAAGTGTCCATAACTACATCAGTGCAGCTACATTTGTGAGTGTGTATCTGTGTTTTTTGTTTTCAGGGTGTGAAGCCGGCAGCTTTGGACTGAGCTGTGCTAAGTCGTGTGACTGTGTTGGTGAGGCCCCGTGTGACCCATCGACTGGACGGTGTCTGTGTCCCCCAGGGAGGACAGGACAAAGATGTGAAAAAAGTAGGCACGAGGGAACCACACTTTTATTAACACGACTAAAAAAGATGTTAAAATTTAAAAGTTAACTATGTGTGTCTGTTCTGCAGAAGCTCTTTTCTTTTTTAAACGTCTCTCCTCTTTACAGACTGTGGTGGGGATCGTTTTGGCCCCCACTGCTCCCTGCCGTGCCAGTGTTCCCATGGGGCCCACTGCGACGGGCTGACGGGCCGATGTCTGTGCCCGCTCACCTGGCTGGGTCCCACCTGTAGTGAAGGTAAACCTCCTGCAAGCTCCTATTGCCATCCACACACGCATACACACAGAGGGTTGTCAAGCTAAAACAAAACGGACACACACACGGACACGGACACACACACACACACACACACACACACACACACACACACACACACACACAGAGGGTCACAGGCTGTAAAGCTGAACCAGCTTTAGTGAAATACTGTGTCATGAAGTGTGAGAGGCTGAGCCCCATCACTCTGTGTGTCACCCTGTCTCCCTCAATAGCTGCTCCTGTCTCCTGACAGTTATTTTAATCTGCACCCAGCATGGAGCCAGGCTTGAGGCTGTCTTCATTTTACCTCCTCAAAGCCAAGCACACGGGAGACTACACACCAGTTACTTCTCCTCCAGAAACCCCAGAACATTTGCTTTTGATTTTCAAATAGTGCTGATGTCTTCTTGCTTTTTTTTTTTTCTTCTCCTTTTCAGCACTGCTACACCAAACCCCAGCACTGCTGAA
Source organism: Seriola aureovittata (assembly GCF_021018895.1). Taxonomy (NCBI): domain Eukaryota; kingdom Metazoa; phylum Chordata; class Actinopteri; order Carangiformes; family Carangidae; genus Seriola; species Seriola aureovittata. The sequence continues at coordinate 11,807,310 of NC_079367.1, read as the reverse complement.
CTTCTCAGTGTCCCAGAGAAAGAGAAGAGCAGGAAGCAAAACCACATAACCCAAGCAGAGGTGCAAACTCCTGACTGGACATTCAAACACAGGGCTTGGCTGTGTGAAACATTACTACGATCATCTTGGTGAAGGTGATGTTGGTGTTACTATGTTTTCGTGAAACTGGTACTCAGCTGTCAGAAACTAGCCCCACATCACTGAGCCCGGAGTTCAAGATAATCAACCAGTGAACCTGGCATTTGAGGGGCCCTCAAAGGACCACAAGCTCTAAACCTACCCCAGTCTGCGTAAGGTTTAAAGTCCAGGGTTACACAGACTTTTTAGCAATACACACAAATACCTGCATCACATCTGTTACTATCGCTGATTGAAAGTGGTTAATTTTGCTTTCCAGTTTGACGGCTAATGAGTTGTTATGGGTTCAGTTTCTTTCTTAAGGGCAGTTGGACAAGACGTGTGACTGAATCGGAGACTTTCTTGTAGCTGGAGAGCCTTTACATCTGCTTTTTTTTTGTGTCCACAAAAAACTCAATGGTTAGTGTGACAGAATGCCAAGCATATTTCTGGTGAAAATTAAATGCCTCTAAAACAGATTTAGAAATGTATATGGGTCACTTATATACTTATTCTGAAAAATAAATCCCCAAGATCCACACACACAGGGACTGCAGTACAAAAATATGGTCCAGTAGAAGAGCCGAAGCAGAGGATGTTTCAAGATAAAAAAAAAAAAACCTCCAGACATATGTTAAAATATATAAAAAATACTCTGCTTTGAATAATGACTTATGTCTGATATTTTTTTCCATAACAAACTTCAGTCACATGGTTAAATAACTGGAAATTGCATCTACTCCGGCAGAAATCCAGAATCTATCAGTATAACTTTAATTACTCCACAGAAGATATCTCCTGCTTTTAGTGAAATGTGTTTTCTCAGTGTAAGTGCACTGGAGGGTTCAGGGTTCCATATCACACTTCTGTGAGTTATGTATTGAATTATGATTGGCACAAATCATGCCACAAATCTGTCTGTAAATCAGATTTAAGGTGAGCAGACAGAAAGTTTCCCACTTCAGCAGGTGAGTGTGAAAACAGCCTCAAAGCTGAAACACATTAGAGTAGATGGGGAGTTTAATTGTAATCAAACAAAATCAAATTGGCAAATTCTTTTCTTTAAATATTTGTTAAGAATATTTTGAAGCCTGTAACTACACACAAATATTGCAAGATAAAAATGCTGATTTTTGTGTTGATGTGAATCCTTCAGACAGAGGTTGCATCCTCATCAAACTGTCTCTCTGTCTCTGCCATACACACAGGGAATCATATTACTTACATATTTCTTATGTTTGTGTTTATTCCCTTGCTTATAATTTGTTGTTACAATTTTATGTTTTGATTTTTACACATTTTCATTGTATTCTTTGTGAAACTGCATCATTTCCCAAAAGAATCCAGCTCCCATCGCTAGTTCATACATTTGTAGATTATTCCAAACAAGATTTTTCCTAGCTGCAGGACTCATCCTCACCTTAACTTATTTAACTGTTCATACACCTTCCTTTTACAGATGTCTGTGTAAAATATTGTCCGCCCGTAAGTTATTTCTTAATTTTGAATATGACAAGAACAAGCTCCATTTACCAGCATTAGGAACACATTTATTGGCATTGATCACGGAGTTTACTGCATGCAAATTGCACTTTTTCCGAATCTGTGTTTATTGACTCGGCAGCTGATACAGAGTTTGGGAGTCAGGTAAAAAAAATGATAAAATTGATGTTAATAAACTTTGACATACTTTGTACAAAATTAGAAGCCTTTTTTTAACCATCCCATATCACTACTGCTATCATTTACCATACGTCTGCATTTGTTTTGAGGGTTCAGCTTTTACAAAAACTGTATTTGTATTATATCTCAGGTCATTTATCCGTCATAACCTACTGTGCTCATTTCCTGATGGTCAGCGGTGCTACAGTGATGCATTTTGTTTGATTTTTACTTTATCTTCCCGTTGTCTTTTTGCTTCCTCCGTGATGTGTCTCTTTCATCTGTGGTTGTGTTTTAAATACAACAAAGTGAAGAAGAGCCATGAACCAAATAAATGACAACAACATACGGGGACACCTGCTTTTAACCGTCAATTTTTGACTTTTGTGCTCTGAATGCAGCGTTGCATGGTAGTGATTTGTGTGATCGCTCATTGGGGCGGAGGGCACAGTAAAGTTATGGAGGTAGAAAAAGGGGGAGAGAGGGTCCAGCTGTCAAAGAGACCTATGGGATCCTGTGTGTGTGGATATGTCAGTGTGTGTTTTTGTGCAAGGCTACTACCAGGCATCTCTCATCAGCCCGAAAGGGGTCAAGCATTAAGGCCATGTCTGCCTCCCTGACAGTAGTATAAAGAGGGTGGGGGTGTGGGAGGCACCTGAGCAGGGTGCACTGGTGGTGTAAGGTGTGTGTATGTGCCTGTTCTTCTGTGTGTGTGTGTGGGGGGTGTCAGTGTCAGAGGAAGAGAGAGTGCTATCCCCAAGGCATTTTTCATGTGCGTTGGAGCATTTTCTCCTCTATCGGCCAGAGGCGGCTGTGGTCCGGCAGAGGCAAGCAGGTGCCTGGACCAAACATGCACCCCACATCCAGCATCCCCGAGGTGAGTGATGGGTGAACGGGCCCGCCAGCAGAGGATGGAGCCCCCCACCACCCACTCTCCGGTGTGGCTGATGGATGGGAGGCCGTTCCAGCGCGCCCTGTGTTGTGACAAGCAGCAGATGTTCTCCAATAATGTTTATCAGCCGGGCCTTCATCTTCAGATGACACACACCTGTTTCCAGTCAAACAGGCCCAGAGAGGCCATCCATCCACTGAGCTCTGGGTGGCCACTGCACTGTTGGATCAGCTCTCCACACATAATGCCGGCAGAGAGCAGTGCCACAAATGAGGCGCTGGCACGCCAAAAGACATCTAAATGGTAAGATCAAGAAGTAGCTCCGGTGGAAGCCAAACCTTATGTACGCTTAGCACACGGCTGCACAGTTTTTTTGATTTAAGATGCTCATAGGAAAATGAGCTGATTCAGACATCATCTTGGTTCACTTAAAATGATCTCAGTACTTTAAAAGCCACTTTTGTTTTATTACAAATACATGCAAAAAAATGTTTTTTGTGCTTAAAGTCTTCTGGAGGAAAAAAATGGCCTTCTGTTGTACGCACACTGGCTTATCAGGAATTGTCGAGAGAGAGAGAAGGGTGCAGGAAACTGGCGATGAAATAGCCCGTAAAAGGTAAGATCGCATCATGGGTACTTTTTCACTGTAATTAAGCATACACCACTCTTTGCACAAGAGATTCTATCACTTTACTGCCATAGCTTCACGTCCCAGAGATAATTTCTGCCCCTCTGCATTGAACCAGAGCTCCCAGAAGGCCACAGTGTTTTGAACTCCAGCTGACAAAGCTGTCGGCTCAGATAAAGGAATGAAGGGGAAATCATTTCAACACGTTCCTGCACCATTTGCTTGGTTGTTGCCTGGAAAAATAAATGTTAAATGTGAAGGCTGCAACAAGATGCGTATCAATGAACTCTCCCACACTCTGTGGAATCCGTGTGGTGTGAAGAGCGTACCTTCGGGTTAGATGTGTCTGACTATAAGCCTGAACAAAAGTTGCATTTTTGTTTCAGCAGAAATCATCTTATGACTTTTTCTAACTAGAAACTATAGTTGAAGTTTCTTTTTTATTTAATTAGTGAAGTGTTGAAACCTAAATGTGTAGCTGTAGTTAGGTGTACGTTGCTATTTACACCACTAGATGGCACTCAAAATGGAAAAGAGACTGAAAGCTCTGTGGATCTAGTGGGATAATTATGCAGGCTTCTGGTATACTGTAATGAACATAACAAAGTACAAACATTTCAGTTGATACTGATGCATATATATTTAGGTTACTCCGACAATACCAGAACTCTAAACTGTTATTTTCACTCCTTCAAACGTGGAGCTGAAGGCCTGATGAGCTACTCTCTAATCTACTCCATGAGTAAAGAATGAGATGATTTCAATAGCAGACTCCAAGTGGTTCTGCCACCACGCCTGTCCTGATTAGAGTCGTCATATTAAAACCATGTGCACGGCTGTTCTGCTCTGTCCTGTGCTGAGTGTCCATCAATAACACTAATGACCTGTAGCCTCTAGGGGGAAAAACAAACAGTGTAATGAAACCACAACCTTAAGCTCTGGTGCTTTCCTAGAGGGAGATGGCAGGGGTGGAGAATAGACGAGAAGATATGCAGAGAAGAAGAGGAAGGGGAAGAAAATGACAGGGTGTGAGTGGCCTGCTCTGCACACACACTCACACACACACACACACACATGGGAGGACACCAAACCGACAGAGGAGGTGCTACCATTATTGTAAACACAACAAAACCTTGATGTGATGAATTTTGGAGTCTCCCCACCCACCCACACACACACACACACACACACACACACTTGTGCCAACTGTTAGCAAGTACCACTCTACACAAACACCCCCATCCCTCGTTGCAGACTACCCTCCCACACCCACCCATGCCTCCCTCTCCGAAAATGTTTCCCCTGGCGTCTGAGTCAGCATGGGTGCCAAGTCAATCAGCGTGAGAGCTGCCAGCTGTGATGGCCTCGCTCTCTCTCTCTCTCTCTCTCTCTCTGGGGCCGTGATGTATGTTCCAGCAAGGGGAGCAGGGCAGTTACATGCCACATAGGGCTGGCTGCGTGGACGGGTGGCAGAGGAAAGGAAAGGAGGGTTGGGGTGAGGACAGAAAGAAGGAGGGGAGGAAAGAAAAAAGCGGACAGTGGCTGAACAGGAGCTGTAATGAGGCCTGATGGATTCTGAGGCTGTGCCAGCTGCCCCATTAGCTGAGTGGCTCCAAGCCCCACCAACCGCTGCCCACAGTGTGCCCACCCGACCACATACACACACGGTAGGGACACAGCAGCTTGGGGATCCAGCCCCTTTGACACACACACACTTCACATTTAACTAAAACAGATTGCATTGACTAATGCACATTCTTATGTCTGACTTCCTTAGCTCTTTAAAACACACACACACACACACACACACACACACACACACACACACACACACACAAACACACTCATCTCAGGCTCTGCCAGCCACACTTCAATACACACTGAGCCCTTTATGAGAAGCTGTGGGTTAATGACGGCAATAACTCGTCCCAACGTGTTGATTAAGTGTGAGAGGATACATGGGTGACATTGGCATGCGCTAATCAACACTGATCAAACCGGTGCATGCACAGCAGTTAAATGTTAAGCTGCCAAACTCACCCAAGTGCCCTCCTCGCACCTCTTCACTGCCCACACACAATGACATTATGCACACTGCTCTGTATTCATAATATTTTGGTGTTCTTTCAAGAGGCAGTGCCTTTGGACTTTTGTCTGGGGTAAGTCCTTTATGTAGGTGATGTAATTACATGGGCAATTTGAATTGCAGTGGTGGGGGTGTGGTCAGTGAGGGGTGGTGGCAAAGTCCCACTGCCAGGTTAGTTCCCAGATGTAGTCAAGGTATAATCCCCGTTTGTTGAAAGCTTGTTGAGCGGTTGCTTCCAGATAGTTTTATTGCACCTGCAGAATGATGCATCATTTCCCTTTGCATAATCCTGATTACAATTGTCTCTGTGTTTGTTCCAGCTATTTAAAATGAATGTAGCAACGCCACCCCATAAAAAGGGCAGATGATGGTGTTTGGGCACTGGAAACTTTAAAATGGGATGTTCCAAAAAAAGCAGGTCAGCAGGCTGGAGTAAGTGCTTAAAAACAATTTTGATTTTATGAACAAAAATATTACCAAACTGAAGAAAAATGAACCCTGGGAAATTCCACAAAAAAACTACTTAAACCATAACATCAAAGAAATAAAATCTGCAGCCTCACAGCAAGCTGCCACCCGCTCTGTCTCTCTCTATTGACTTCTGACTGGCATCTTATCTTCTGCTTCTCACCTAACTGGAGCCTACCACCAGCTCAGATAAGTATGGGGGTGAGCTAACCCCACACAATCCTGTCCAAGCATGCCAAACCCCATACAACCATCGATACTAACTTTTGTTAATGCTGACAGTTCCCACTATACAATAAGCACCAGATATTATTCATAAGTGCACAAGTTTCACCCCACTGTTATCTTCTGCAGAACAGTTCTACCCATCTTCCCACATGTTCATGCCCAGTCCCTCACTACTACTAAGAAGACCTAATGACGCACACCTGTTTCCCCTTTCCCTGATTGAGCTGCCGATCAACCCCACTCACCTAGGCAAACAAATGAAAATGTACAAAGTAGGCCGACCCTTCCAAAATATCGAACCTACAGGCGAAGATCAACCACATCTCACAACCAATGTATTGAATAACTGAACCTGGAAAGAAACATCCAACTAAAATTACTGATAACCATGATAATGACAAAACAATGGTAATGTGGGGGATCAGGGCCTAGTGAAAAGGGAATGGAGCAGCCTTTTCACAATGAGACATAGATCATCTAAGTGAAAGTGTAAGTTCTTTTAGGCTAGTGCTGTTTTCATGTGCTATCTGGCTTCTGGCATAAATTACATTAATATGGTGAAACCGGGAAATATAATAAAGAAATAGTGGTTAAAGCAGTTATAATCAATAATTTTAAAATGACACTGGATCAAATGACTCATAACAAACATAATAGGGGCAGCTTGTAGTGACAAAACGACAGAGAATTTACACCCGAATCTGCAGTTCTCCTAAACTAGTTTTATAGTCTTTCAGGTCGTTGTTTATGTTTTGCGGCCTGCAGCTTTACTGTTTTGGTTCACTCTCACCGCTCTCACAGCAGCGTTTCTGGCCTTAGCAGGCAGCTGTTTTCAGCAGAAAAAGCTCTAAAAATAACCCACCACTGCCATTTGCTCAGCACCAACCAACTTACAGACAAGTTACACAGCTACTAGCTGGTGATTGTCGTGGAGCATTTAGCAGAGCCACATATTACTAATCAAAGAGATCAAAAAAAGAATAAAGAGAGTGAATTCAATTAACCCAATGCCAGGTAGAAACAGGACAATGATAATGTTGTTCTTTAGCTGCTGGAATTGTAAATAGACAACTGTATGCTAACAGTAATAGCAAGTTTAGGAACTGCAGCTACTGGATTAGCAGACAACTGTTAGAGAAAAGTGATGCTCTTGCAGAACTACTGACATGTACACATGATCATAAAGGCTTAAATTAGTCCACAATAGTACAGGTGGCCAAACTCATACACAGGACCATTATCACTGCCACTCCATTATGGCCCTGGCCTGCGCCATCACTACCATCACAGCAGCTGACCTCATCAAAGCTGGACGACCCATGCTGACCTCATCAACACTGCGTGACCCCCTGTGACCTCATCAAAGCTGGACGCCCCACGGAGCCCTGAGGGCTGACGACAGGCCCTAAGAAAACACCCCATCCATTAGGGTGCCAAGAGCACTGTAAATGTGGAGTGTCAGCGCCAGCCATCCTCACTGTCATGCCCAATTCTCCAACCCCCCACCCAAGCGGCTCGCCGGACAATGGAGCCGCTGAACCTCCAACCCTCCCAGCCACAATGTCCGCCCACGTCGGCTGGCAGCAGTGACAGAGGGGGGTGCCGGATGGGGAGGCCTGCTGCAGGATGGGACTCTTATTGAGCGTTTGAGCGATGAGCCAGGTCATCACATCTACCCACCTCATCCATCATGCCCCACAAACGGACACAAATAAAGAGGACACATTCCTGCCTCCGCTCCCACTACCACATTCAAGCCCTCTCCAGCCTTTTCTCTGCTTCCCTCTCTCTCTGTGAGCCAAAGCCTGGAAAAAAAGAGGACCAGAGTTCAGGCTCTCCCTCACTCCTGGAGGCCATGGGAGCGCCAGAAGAAAGCGCCAGGTGGTTTTCTGACTCATGTCTCTTCATTTAAATCTCTGTTTGGGCCAAAATGATGGGCAGCCAGAAGGACTATATAGAGTGTGGAGGTGTGAGGAAAAAGGGCGAGTAAAATGTTAAAGGAAACACAACCAGAGAACGGAAGACATGTCAATCCACATTGTTGTCCTTTATTTCTTAGTTGTTCCTCCCACAGTATTGAATTGAAATGCATAACAGTTACATTGTAGAAAGCATTAAAACAAAGTACCTCAACTTGCTGATTACTTTTTAAAATCGATTATAAACAAAACAACGACAAAAACAAACAAAAAAATCTGGTCCCTCAAAACGGGAGAATAAATGAAAGTAATCTGTTATTTATCATAAGTTTGGCACAAGGGATTAACATGAACCGAACGTCACACAAGCTTGCAGACAACCGTAGAAAATGTCAGATACAGATCTTACCAGACCAATCATGCGCTTATGAAGAAATTATACCTGGCTTTTTTTTTTTTTTCATTATTCATTCTTTATGTTTTTCATTTTTTACAATTGAATCATTAAATTGTCATAGAAAAAAAAAACCTAAGTAATATCTATTCATCAACCGGTTTCATTAGAAGAATAAGGAGTGAATTGTATGTTTAATACTATCCGGCACTCAAATGTAATCTACAAACCCCTTTGAACTCTGGGATAGCCCGGTGAGGAATCTCCCCATCACCTGGGCTAAGAGCAGTGCTATTCAGTAAACAAACTACAGTTTGCCAAGAAATAAATACAATTCTCAACATACAACAGCAAATAACAACAACAACACCAACAAAAAAACAAAAAAACAAAACAAAATCATGATTGTCTAAAAATGAAAGACACACGAGCATGGAGTAGCTAACGACTAGCATTCAGGCTATTTAGTGGTATTGTTGGCTGACTAGGATGGATTCAAGGGTTTTGAAAAAGACATATGCCCTTTACAGAACAACAATTAACTTCAGCACTGGCTACTTATCTCAGTAAAAAAAAAGTGTTTTCTTCTCTTCCACTAAAAAGACAATCTATTTATATCCTTTCACAGATAGCGCAGGCGGGCAGGATGGAGTGCAGTGGAGAACAGTTGGTAGACACTTGTGTACAGTGCTGTGATTGTGCAGACACACGCAGCTATGAAAACGCAGATGGGAAACTGGCCTGATTTCAGTTTAACAATTACGTTTTGTTATTTCTTCTTCAATACCTTTTGTGATATTAAAGCGCTGTTAGCGCTGTCCTTACATGGAGCGGTTTTCATCTGAACTGAGGTTGCTTCACCCCACCCTTCATTTTTATCATCAAGTACATGTATTTATGAGAAGCACCTGTGGATCTCTGGGGGTTAAAGGGATTTCTTGTAAAAACATTTTAAAGATATATTTTGTCAGACGAGAGAGTTCTTATGCTGTACGCACAGTGAAGCACACTAGGCTGAAACCGGCTGTCTTAGAGACACAACCAAACTCACCCTCTCAGCATGAAATGTTCTCCTTGCTTTGTATGTGCTGGGCAGTAAATGCAGTCTAGCAATGATACATCAGCACATCTTCCATGTCCACCAGCTGCCTTTGCTGTGCAAAACATAGAAATTCAGCAGAATAAATACAGCTATTATTATTTTACCATTATTATTTTCACCACATCCTGGTTGGTGTTAATGTAAGAAATAAATTTTAAGGTCTCATGGGGACATTTTTGCTCTCTATCTGTTGGAGATTTTCTTGGGCTGGGGCTGGGCATGGTTCTGCATGGACAGTAACCCTGCTTTGTGTGTAAGGCGCTCCACTCAGCAGTCAGATGGGCTGTGGTTCTGCTCAGCAGTCACTCTGTGGACGATCAGGGGCCCCCGCAAATAGCCCCCTGTAATGGGCTCCCAGTGCCATCGGTCAGGGTTGGGCGTTGAGAAGTGAAAGGGAAAGCGCAGAGGGGTGTCATCATACATGGCTGAGGGACTGGATTGCGCTGGATTCAGCAGCAGCCCGTGCCAGACTGTGCCACATGGTGGCTGGGGTGTGGGTGGCTGGGTGGAGAGAGTCCTTTTCAGCCAGAGACAGCATCATGGCGTACGCCTGAGAGAGAGAGGGGGCGAGACAGATAACGTTTAACAACCATGCTTCAATACAAGTAGTAATGTATATTTTATAGGCAAACATGCATATGGACTGTCAATGTTTCTGTTACCTGAGACTTAGATTTCCTAAAGAGTGGCTGTTTGACTGCCTCGTTCAGGGAGGGGGAGCCAAATGATCCGTCGTCCTCATCTCCATCTCCTTCGCTCAGTTCACTTTCCTCCAGCTTGCGCATGTCTGAAAAGTGACGAATATGATCCAGGGCTGAGTAGCCGCTCTGCTCCTCCTCATCCTTATACCTGGAGGTCAAGCAGAAAATTTCAAATAAGACATTTTCAACATACTTTGGACAGGACATAATCATTTTCACAATATAAAATGGTGTTTTAGTTGTGTGCCTCTGTGTTGAACTTACCCCCTGGGAGAGGTTTTGCAGTTGAGGTTCAAGTCATTTGGCCCAGTGAAGTCCATTTCGTCTTGTATGATGTCATCACTAAGGTTGCTTGGGAGCACCTCGCCTTCCGGTTTCCCAGGGGTGTTGCTAGGCTCCTCCCCTTCTTCTTCATCAGCACCAAGCTCCTCCGCCTCCTCGTCTTCCAGGTCACGTGACACATGGCTGGCCATCAGAGGCTTCTCTTCTTCAAATGGCCCGCCATTTAACCTGCAGACCACGAACATTGATAAGATCAATGCAGCCTGATGAAGTAGTAGACATTTTTAGGAAGAATAAATGACAGTGACATCCACCTTATTAACTGTGCATTATAGATATACACCGATTTAAGTTTAAGAAAAGAGAGAGCAATGAACAAAACTGAAAATCGAAATCTGTGCTTCTTAAATTAGTAACATCAGGAAAGAGGCACTGGAGTGAAAACTATACAGTGGGTTAGTAAATCTACTGGGTACTGGCTTTTGTCTTTAGTGTTTTGTTTCCTAAAAGTGCATTCTTTCTGAATATATACAAAAACAATGGAGCGCATGGAATAAACAGCCGAGAGGTGGATCTGAAGCAGGACATGGCAGCTGGGATAGAGCAGAGCCGGAATCCCGTTTGTCATCGAGGCTCTGGGGCCCCTTTGGGCACAGCAGCACTGGGTTGATCGTTGCAGTACTTAACTGGAGTGCTCTGCCTCTCTCCTTGTTTATTTTCTCTGCTATCTCGTATTCATCTAATAGGCAAAATATTTAGCTGACAGCCCCATTTGGTGAGAGAGTTATGAGAGCATTGCCAACCGGCCCATTCCTCTATCCCTGCGGAGGGAGACAGGGCCAGCTATCCAAACTGCCTGAGTCTTAATCTGTCCCTCTGTCTCAGCGCCACAGGAAACCACCATTTGGTAAATCATCTGGAACCACATTAAGACTGATTCACTAATTACACTCTGGGACGTCTTTCGTCAGCTCCCAAAAATGCTATTTCTCACACAAAGGATTCAGAGATGAGGACTGAGAACTGGACATGGAGAAGTAGACAGATAGGAAACAAAACACATCAAGCACATCAGCACATAATTACAGGACGCTTATAAACAGGATACCTGCACTGGATTTTAAAGGGATGCATTTGAGCGTGCAGTGACTCCAGAGGAGGGAATTATCGCAGATTATATTTTAGTGCATACAGGATCTTTATCAGCAGCTGATAATATTGTGCTTTCGACAGAGCTCCCGCTGGGACAGAGAGTTTGACAAGGTGGTGTTCGTGCTGTGTTGAGCTTGCAGGGCTGAGAAGAGGGACTAGCTCCGCGAGAGCGAGCGAGAGCTCTGTGATTAAGAAAACAGATTCGCTAATTACGCTTTCAAACGTGGTAATTTGCTGAGGATAAAGTATCTATCAGAAGTAGTCAGGAGAGAAGCACTTTGAAAGGAAACACGGGCCGACCCTTTGACCCCACCCCCTCTACCCTCTTCCTGTAGGCAGACATGTTGGTTCCAGATGTGCTGCACTCCCCCCTCCTGCCTCTCTCCACATCCCTCTGACGCTCTACCGCCCGGTCCTGCTCTCACAGGCCTTCTGCACAATCATACACCAGTCTGTGAGATCTCTATCTGGCCTTACAATCTGCCCTGTGATCACACCAACGTGAGGCACGTGAAAACAAACTCAGGGACCTGAGCAGACCTCTCAGCTGCTATCCGACCTGATCGCAGCTCCAAGAATTTATTTGCATAATGCTCAGGCAAAGTTGCATGCACGCAGATATCTGTTCGTACGTGTGGCCAAAAGGCAACTGATATAAAGAGCTCCTGCACATTTCCACAACCAGTGATTATCTTAAATGTCATCACAGATGATTGCTCTCTACTCCAGACCCCTGAACATGATGTGATTATTAACGAGGGCTGGCTGGGTGGTATGAAAATGCAAGTCCAAAATGGGCTGAAAGCAGCTTATTCTGGCCTTTTTAAGTCCAACAATGGTGAAGCCACAATTACTGTAAAAGTTCAGCATGCAGTAATGTAGGTCTGACTAATAGATTCAGATAAATAAAAGTTACATGATGTGGAAGTGTATTGGTGAGTAGTAATTTATCAGTAATCATACTGGAAGTTCTCGTTAATATTTGTTTGTAATCATCATATTTTTTTTTTCTCTGTAGATGTAGATTTGTTCAGGAAAAAAAAAAGCCCTCAGAACACATGAATCTGTACTCACCCTTCCTCAGACGGGTCTGGGGATGTCTGGTTCTGGCCGGTGTTGCCGATGAAATTTCTTATTTCATTAAAATAAGAGTCTTCTTTGTCGTCCAATATGGCACTGCTACTGTCCAGTTCAGACTGAGGGGACGACATTGCAGTGCCTGCAGAGAGAAAAAATATTCCAGTTTCATCTCTAAAGGTACGTTTGATATTTCAAAACACTACAAACACAACTTCTAACTCTTTTTTTATTGTCTAAAATGAAAATAAAAAAATATGCCATGACCCTTGTTTGTCTGCTCCTGTTAAATGTTCCACAAGTATCTTCAAACAGAAACACATTCTCTTCATTGTCTGTATCTGCTGGTTACAATGTGTTATTGAAGTCAGTGAAATATTCAAATCCAATTTTTCCCCACTGATGTAATGGTGGACCCATTACATCACAGGGACAAATTGGATTGTGCACCATGTTATACACATTTCCACTGAATTCTCCATGAATTATTTGGTATCTTTGGAGACCTTAAGATCTTGACTACAATTTAAAATAAAGTTATGCTGCATTTGACAATGTTTGGCCACACAAAATGCATTTGTAATGATGGAGCTGCCAAAGTGTCTGTGAGGTTTAAGAGGCTGTGGTTTTATTATTTTAACTGTTGGGGGAAAAAAAAGCCTTTGCTGCTTAACATTTTCAATCTGTTGTCTTTATCACAAAATACCGTGTGTGCACTGTCATCCACAGAGACTCAGTTCACACTCTGAATGTGCTGAAGGCTACGCTGTTTGTTGCTGTCGGCTGCTGGCCAGGTGTCACTGCTCGTTCTGCTGATTCAGAGTCAGGCTGATGCAACCTATCAAACCTATAAGCTGTGCTGCTGATGAAAGCAGCTCATTCAAAAAATATTTGCGCTGTTGCAGAGGTAGATGACAGATTTATATTATTTCATTTTTCAGCCTCTAAAATAGTTTCCAATCATGAGTAAATTATGATTTTTGTTAATCAGCAGAAGTATTTATAAATCTCACAAATCAGCAAACCAGCTCTCATTTTCTTTGATGAAATACAGGGGAAAAAAAGTTGAAACAGGAAAGAAAACGTAACATTTCCACAGTCTACAAACCAGAAACGTATGTTGACTTTTTGCTTCTCACCTGACAGGTTGCCATTCTCATGCTTCTTGAGGTGACGGTCCAAGTTGGTCTGCTGACCGAAGCAACGGTCACACAAGTGGCACTTGAAGGGCTTCTCCTTGTTGTGGATGTTGCGGATGTGACGTTGCAGGTTGGAGGAGATGCTGAAGGAGCGGTCGCAGTATTTACACCTGCAGGAAAAGTGGAGACATTTCACTCAAACAATTATTAAATGTCAAAAACAGAAAAACACAGATGCTGCTATTCATAAGTAGAACTGTACTGCGTAATGAATCAGGAACCCACGGTTTGTTCTGTGGGAACCATAATGAGATACATAATGTAGTACACACACACAGACACACCGACACACACACACACACACACATACAGACAGTCCCAGCAGTCCCACAGTCCCAGACATGATGGAGGAGCTTGTTTAAGGTGAAACAGCTCTGCCTCTTATCTCCAGCCAGCGCAATAAAATTGCATTCTTCTCTCACAAAATAAGCACGCAACAGATTTGGTTCTAACCCTGCAAAATTAGAACCTCTTGCCAAGTTTCTTCATGCAAAATTATACAAGAAGATTACATCTTTTCTTCTGGTGGAATTAGCTCGCTCGATTGGCTGTCCCTCAGGAGCCCCCTGGTTATCTCCACAAAAAATTACAATAAACAGCGGTGATCTTTAATGGCATGCCAGCGTGTGGAGTGCAGGCTATCAGGCTGGGGCAGTAGAGGCCTGCGTCTATCTTTCTCTCTCCCCTGTGGTCAGCAGGCCTCCTCCAAGCTTTGGGCCAACATTCCTCTACCTTAGTAACTACAAAGGCGAGCGGTGCTAGCCAGGGCTCGCTCATTATCCAAATGTAGTAAATGTGCAAGATTAATTTTTACACGTGCACTGAACTGCTGCTGCATTGTTACTTCTACCTCAGCAGCACCTGGAAAATTCTGCAGTGTTGATGTGAGAAGAGGGAGTCTTTGTTAACGATTTCCAAAGTCTCCCTAACACAAAACAAAATTGCTATGATTACTATTATTATTACTATGGTTCCTGAAAAAAAAAAAAAAACTTGATTCTGTGATAACCTTTTTAGTTGGCAGGAGAGCTTTACTTGGTGCGGCAAGTAGCCAGTGGGCTTGCAGATGACTACGAGTCTTGGCCTCAAACGCACAAGAGAAATGACCACAGCTGCCGGGCCTGGACATCTGCCCGCGCTCCTCATCTCCCCAATTTTCCTCCGAACTTCCTCCCTTCCCCTTTGCTCTACTCTTTTAACAGCCCAGCTTCAAACTCCCAACCCCCCCACCCCCGTCCTGTCACCCAGGCGACGGACACCATTTTTCATCAGGCAAATTATTTAGCAGTAGGATAATTATTCCAGGCTTTTACGGCATAAGAAAACATACATAAACTCTGTTCTAACTGTAGAGTTCCCTGGGAAAACATCCATGTGCTGTTTACAAATGAGCTGAGCCTCTCTGTCTTTCTGTCTGCTTGAGAATACACTGTTCGAAAATGTATTTGCTGCTTTCGCTCAGATTTGTCGGGAAAGAAAATCAGCTCTTCACAGGGGATTTAAAATGCTATTGTGCAAATTGAATTCCTGACTATACGGTAATGTGCCTATAAAGTATTGTATTGTGTGTATTCCTGGGAGTGAGGAGGATAGATGAGGGGATGCTGACAATGGCGAGAGAGGAGGATGATACTGAGCCGACATGTGTCTTCTCCCTTGCAACAGCTCAGCAACACAAACCAAGCTCCAAGAAGAGACAGTGTGTGTGAATGTGGCTCTTCAGACTTGTAGAAAGAGTCTTACCTATATGGTTGCTCTCCTGTATGAGTCCTGAGGTGGCGGGTCAGGTTGGCAGAGCGCGGGAATATTTTCCCACAATATCTGTAATATAATAAAAAACACATTTTAAAGTATGGTTTACCTATTTTACTTTTGTTATCTAAAAAACTGTATTATCTAATTTTCAATAACTCATCCTCAGTAACACATGGCCACATAAAACATAAAATAACACAAAAGCACTTGTAGAAAATACTAACATTAAAGCATTTAGAAAAAAAAGAAACATATGGCATGTATACATTAAAAGAAATTTAAATAATAATACATGCTAAATCAGCTGCTATGGTTACCTGCATGTGTAGCGCTCCTTGCCTTTGCGCAGCAGCGTCTCTGGAAGTGCAGAGGGTGGGGCTCTGAAATCAAACATGGACGGGACGGAGCGCAGCAGGTCGCCAGACTCCGGCTTCAAGGAGCCAAACGTCTCCAGCTTCTCTGCCATGTTCTCGATGGCCGACATCTGAGGAGACAGAAGAGACAGAGTGAAGTGGTTAGTGTTGTGCTTAAAAACATACTGAATGCTCATTTAGCATTGCAAAGTCCAACATGCATAGCAAAGAAACTGATGCTGAAATGGAGTTTGATCAGTTCTGACAGCTGCATCACTTATCATGACCATGTCACCTGTGGTAAAAAAATAAAAATGGACCAAATTGATCTAAATCAGAAATGAAAGATATTATCTTAAGCTGTGAGAGTTCACTTGTCTTTACACTTGTTGAAAATAACTCAATGGTTATTTTCACAGCTTCGATACTGTAGGTAGCCACGGAGCTATGCTGCAAGATATCACTGTACACCTGATTTAGTTTCTGATTGCAGTAAAATGCAAAAGGCAAAATGTATAATTTAGGCTGATGTACTGGTAGGGACAAATGTTCTAAACACTGGAAGAATTACAGCAACCATACATTTTTACATTTGCTGTGGACGTCTTTACATTAACCACAAATAGATTTGATTCTGATTTACAGTTCAGACTCTTACTGAAGATATAATTAATACATTCTGCACAGATCTGTTCATATCTGGTTTGATTGACGAGCCTTGTTTACAGGCATCATACCAGGTGAAATGAGGTGAAACGGGTATTGGGTGAATTCTTTTTATGACGTTCATTAATGATTCATGCATAACAAGGTCAAATCCCTGGTATATGTGTATGACAAGTACATGTGATACTGCTTCAGAACTTTACACAGGTGTGAAACTTTTTATGTGTATTTCATTCCAACACTTGCTCTTGTGCAAACACACATATTCATGCATAGTAGATACATAAACACAAAGACACACACACACACGCATATATAGGATTAAGGACTGCAGCCAATCTACTAATGAACATTTGCTTTCATCAGATACTCTCTGAGGAGATATGTATGTGTGTGTGTGTGTGTGTGTGTGTGTGTGTGTGTGTGTGTGTGTGTGTGTTTGAATGAGAAACTATATGCTGCATGGTGGCCGTAGTTGATTAATTACCATCGATGTGTGTGTGTGTATGTGAGAGAGAGAACAATGTATTTGTAATACACGTGTACATGTGAGTGTGTGTGTGCAGAATGTGTGCACTTATAGACATGGGCATTGTATGTGAGCGTGATTGTACATGCTTAGTGCGTATCTCTGTGGTGTCAGATACATGTCTGTGTGAGTGTGTGTGTGTGTGTGTGTTTGTGTGTGTGTGTGTGTTTGTGTGTGGCAGAGGAGTGATTCATGTCCACTGCTGGGCTGTAAACCATTCTGTGCACAATGTGGGTAGACAGCACATTCGTCAATATGAAAGATGTTGACATTACTGATCAAGGGCCAGACACGGGTAATAATGATATCGCTGTGCTGAGGGGGGCGGGATGGGGGAGGAGCGGGGGCTGGAGGGGGAGTGAAGGGAGGACTAGAGGGAGGAGGAGAGCGAGGGGCGGGGGTGAGGGGGGTCCCAGTAGGCCGCAGGGCCCTGTCAGCCCATCTCACACACACACACACACTTTTTTTTTTTCCTTCAGTTTTTAAAGGGGCCACACAAATTTGCATTATTTTGCGTGTATTGAATTTTCAGCCTGTTTCTTATTCTTATTTCAATAAGGCAACAAATCAATGGTGATTCGGGTCCTCCACCAGAGCCCTGCTCCGACTCTGACATTCCATCTCCTGCTTTCACCCCCTGTCACTCTCAGGCTTCACGCCAAGATGGAGCAGACTGAGGGGAAAGAAAGAGAGGAAGAGAATCGGAGAGGAAGCATGATGAAGGACTAGATGATAGGGGAGAAGAGTGGGAGGAAAGAAGAAGAAAAAGAAAGAAAGAAAGAAAGAAAGAACGTACAAAAGAAAAAAAAAGAGTCTGGAGAGAGTGGCTGATGGATGGTGGTGGAACCTGGTGTTGGGAGCGGCTGATTAGGAGTGACGGCCGAGTGTAAAGTTCCTGCCGCAGCCGTCGACGTTCCCACTGAGGGAGGATGTGGAGTGTCAGGTCCGTTTGATTATGAATATGCCAATGCTGCATGCCATGAATCAAAGGCGAGGGAGAGAGACAGAGGGGGAGAGAACAGAGCGAGAGAGAGAAGGAGGGAAATGAATTGAAAGATAGGCAAGGGGTTGTGGGGAAGAGGGAGGTGAAATGCTTTCATATTTCTTTTGAATGTGCGCTGTGTATTTCATTGGGCTCTTTTCAGGCACTTGAGTGAATACTCAGTTTGTCTGCCTTGCTCAATGAGAACCTATAACTCTCGGGAACATTAGGGCCCCTAAAGCTGTCAGCAGTATCGAGCCTGTCCGATAAGACACTTTTTAGAGCTGAAAGTACTTCATCTCTGCTCCATCTACTGGGGAATTCTGAGCCCACCTCAACCCACTCATGCTGCTGCACTCTATTAAGAGTTTAATCTCACACTTCTGGTCTGCCTTTGCCTCTGTATCCTTTAAAGTAAAGGCATAGTTCCAAAATATTGGTATTTGTCTGGCTGTATGTAGCAGAATAATACTACTAATACTACTGTGCACTTAACATTGTTACCGTGCTTTGGCAAATGCAAGAATTAATATGTTTTCTTAAAAAGCAAACAACTGAACTTTGTATGTGATATAAAATAAAACTGATATAGATTTTTTTTTCTACAGGTTGGAACCATTTTTGAACCCACTGCTTTGTCCATGTTGGTGTAAGAAGATAAAATGTTTTACTTTGTATTATTATGTAGCATCACATTTTGTTGTTAAAATGTTCCAGAAACAATCAACAATGTTTTGGCAGATTTTCTAAACCAGTCAAATGCTTTTTTTGCAGTCAAGCAGTAAATGGTTCACATATCCAATCCGATGGATTAGATATATTAATAATGATTTAAACTAGTAACCATAAATCTGCCACAGATTACACTTCAAAAACCTTCAGCCATTGAGCCGTTTTTATGGATGGTGAGTCAGGTTCATTAGGCCACTGTCTGACAATACCATGTGTGTGAAATGTTCGACTTAAAGGACAGGAGGATAAACGGCTCGACATTTTGCTCTAAAGTGATTTTTCAAAGGTTTTATACCACCCCCCACCCCTTTGTATAAGAGACCCCCCTCCATAACCCACCCACACACACACACAAGCATATCCAAACACACACAACTCCCGAAACCCCCTTATCCTTCCCCCCCGGGCGGTGTGTGTGAGTGTCTGTGAACTTGCTTGTTGCTGTAGCGTCGCTCTGGGACCAGCAGTTGATTGGCTATCTTCAGATGTCAGTGATGCTGTGAGGGCCTTAATTAGTGAGATGCATTCTCAATTGTTGATCTTAATCGGGAACCAGATGTTTGGAGGGAGGAACTAACCCCCTGCACCAACCCCCTCCCCGCCAGTGTCCCAAAGAGACTGTTACCCTTGCGCTGATGTAAAGCAGCCCCCCTATACACCACCCTCCACCCCACCTTCCACTCATCTCCCCCATGCCCATTTGCAAGAGCCGTACTTCATTCTCCAAATAAGCAAACATATATTCAGAGCTGGTGGATGGACAGGGTGTAACTCGGCTGGAAATCCCCGCTTAAACCCTTTTATGTGAATCAGACGGGATATGTCGAGATGTAAGGATGTAAACAAAGCAAAAAGCAAGGCTTAAATACTTAAGGTGAATCACTACAATATACTATATGATGTTCAATGTAAACATTCAGATGATATTTCTTACAAATAACACAGAAACGGACACAAGTCCAGTCAGTGATGGTGATTGGCTGAAGCCATGCGAATGCTGGGTGATGTCAGTCGTAAACTGTTATGCAGCCCATGCATTAATTAGGGGATGGGGTCTGTTTGGTAGAAGTACAGACATATGGCGGTACTGTAGGTTAAAGAGGAACTTACCCAAGTTCTCTGATCTGGCAAACGAAACTGAGGGGCGGAACAGAAGGAAAAGAGAAAGCAGTCAGAACCAGGAAGTGGCGCATGAATCAACAGCTTTTGATTGGTCACATATGGGTACGGACGGGATGATGGGTCTCGCTGTGATTAACTTTGAATGAGCAATGAGCTGCCTATCTGCAGAGTTATGGCGCTGGAATTATAGGAGGCTCTAATAGTTCCCAACACTTCCTGGTGTTCAATAAGCTCATTATAGCAGGCTACAAATACAATTCCAGTATGTAATCTAAGCCAGTATTGCTTAGCAGTAAAATTTCCTGCCAGGAAATAAAAAGCTGAATCACTAAAGGTTGAAAAAAGTTCCAGTCCCCTCAGCTTTGCAACCTCTTTTTTTGATATATGGCTCAATAGTGAGTCAGGTGACTGAAAACAAACCCCCTCAAAAGTATACAGAAGGGCCCCTTTCCTGGTCTGGCTTAGACCTACCCAGGTCTGGTGTTTCTGGGAATGATTTGTGTGTCCAGACATCATAAAGTCATAAAGATGGTCTAAGCACTCTGTTAGTGTTTCTACTGATAGGACACCTCATTAAGGCGTGTTGGACGGCCATGTGGCTGCTGCAGCCTGGGCCCATGCAGCAGTCTGGACAGGGGACATAAATCAGACAAATGAAACAGCCTGTAAAAACCAGACCTGAAACGGCCAGAAAAGAGGAAAAAAAATCATATGCCTGAGAAAGTGGTGTTTTCACTTTCCGACGGACCATTCTCACCCGCAGGGGAAGATTGAACAAATGAACGTCAATGCAACATGTCATAGACACACATGCACGCATGTACATGAGTTTCACACTGGAAATACTGGCACAGAGAACCCAGGGGCAGAAATCATTGCTTTAAGAGCGTATCGTTTTTTATATTGTAATCAAAGACACGTTATGGGAAGACGTGTCACAGGGTGCCCTTTCTTTCTGCCACATCTGTTTCAGATAGCCAACAACGGTCTTAACAGGCAGTAGCTTGGATAAGGCTGGAGCCATATAGTAATCCTCATTAATCCAGATTGGTCAGCCTCCACAACTCCTCATAGAAGGAATCATAATATATCTTGACTGATTTAATGCTGCTGTTACATCTGTAACTATAGAAAGCTAACAGTGAATTTGTAACAATGATGTTGTCATGGTAAGATGACTCGAATCATCAAATCACAGCCATTGTGAACTCAAATGGGCAGAACTAACCAAGAACTACCCATACAATTAGGACTGTTGCTGTCTAATTAATCAGTCTAGTGTCAATATAGGCATCTTAGATCAACTTTAAAGCTAAATAAACAGAAACCAGAGGATAGGTGAGTACCAGAGGATAGTGTGCAGTTGCCACTTTATTGCATTTCCTGTAAAGGCCCCAAGTTGTCCCAGTTCCCGCGGATGTCACAATCAGAACCTACCTGTGGATGGAAGAGGAAGCCTGGAGCTGGCCGCATGTACTTGTCTTTCAGAGTCTCAAACGGATCGCTCATTCTCCTCTTCTCAACCCTGCTAATAGTAGATTTCTATCAGCTCTTAACGCATGCACAGCAGAAAATATTGGTACACATATTCAGTATTAAAATAAATTACAATCAGCAAACACATGATAGTAAATTACACCAGATGAGTAGTTTGTTGAACTGTTCACACATTATGTAAAACTACAGTAGTGACCTGAATGAAGCTACTGGGAATAACAATACCTGTAGATAGGGTCCATGAAGAAAGGGGTGGGCCTGGCATGCTGTAAGGAGGTGTCTGCCTTTGGGATCTCCACCACTCCCTTCTCCTCTTCATAATTCAGGTTCTTCTTTGTCTCCTCCTCTCTTGGATGGCGTCCACGGCCCCTGGTGCCGAGGCTCAGGTCTAGCGGCTGATCCTGACCAACAGAGTGGGAGGCCTCTGGTTTGGAGGGAGTGAATGGGGCTGACTTTTCCTCCTTTCGCTTGGTAGTGAGGTCAAATGGTGACTCGGCTGAAGATTTTCCCTGGGCCTTCTTACCGTCATCTGCCGGAGACTGTGGCTCGCCCTTCAGGCCTGGAGGTCTAAGGTCCCTGTCTGGGAAAGGGTAAACTGGAGGAGAGAAAGCTGGGAAGAAAGGCAGTGGGAACATGGAGGGATAGGGCAGAGACCCGACCTTCTTGTCCTGTAGGCCAGCCAGCCCTGTGGAGCCAAAGTACTTCTCAGCAATGGAGGCAATGGCCTTAATAGAGTCATTCACAGCCCCTGTTACAGCTGTGTGCTCGTCCAGCGAGGATGGGATGAGGGAAGGGCCTGGAAAGTCTTTAGCAGCACTGCTGCCCGTCAGGCTGGGGCTCTGGGGGCCTCCCTCGCTGGCCTTCCTCTTGGGGCCTTTGCCATTTTCTCGAGCAGCCCCCCTCTCCCTCTCACTGTCCATGTCGCTCTCCAGCTCGGAGCCTGATGTGCTCTCCAGATCGCTGCCGCTGGGCGTGCTGACATCATCCAGGTCGCTGCTCTCAGACTGGTCACTCTGCTTGTTTCGCTGCTTTGTGGAGGATGAGGAGCTCTGAGTGTGGAGCTCTGAGCTTGGCATCTGACTGCCAGGTGAACCGCCATCTTTACGGAGAGCTTTGAGGAGCTCTCGGGTCTCCTGAGTGCCAGGGCTCGGAGGCAGCAGGGGACTCTTACTTAGCTCTGCACCAGGCCCGGTAATGGGTGCATGGGACGGTTGTCTGACGGGAGAGGTGGTGGCAGGAATGAGCGGTGGCCGGTGGTAGAGTCCAGAGGGGAAGAGGCCAGGGAAGCTGAAAGGAAATGCTGGGGCAGCAGGGAAGGTAAGCCCGCCATGGTGGCGACTGGCCCCAAAGTAATCAGCCAGTCCAGCACTGCTGTGGCCCATCGCCAGAGCTGATTTGTCCAAGCCAGGGGCCCCAGGGAGTGGCATACCCTGGGCAAACAAGCCCCCTGCTGTGAAATGGTTCTTTCCTTCACAGAAGCGCCGGTGCTTGTTGAGGGAGGACGTGGTGCTGAACATCTGCCCACAGTCCTTGCACTTGATCTGTGTGCGGCAGTCAGCGTGCATGCGTTTGTGACGACACAGGTTAGAAAACTGGGTGTAGGACTTGTGGCATACCTCGCCTGCAGGGACATGGAGACAGATACAGAACGTATCAGTATGCAATACACGCCCACACACACATACACACACACACACACACACACAAGCACACAAAATAACACCACATGATATGACATCCCTTGTTAACATGCTTCAGGCTGACTGAAGCTAAGGCAGAGGAAATACAGTATGAATGATATGCTTGTGTTCCCATCAATACTTTGACAATAGTTTTCCATCAAAATAAGGAGGAGAGGAGTGTCCAGATCCTGGTATTGTAAGTGAATCTGTTCTGTTGATGGTGTGAGTCAGTTGCTGCCACTCATCACCTGCACATCAAACTAAATTCCCAGGCATCTCCAGGCCCATTGTCCTCCCAGGGACACTTCCAGGGAGTCCATAAACAATCACACGCAGACACACACATAGACATGCAGGAACACTCACAAAATATCCACATAACACAGAGAAAATGAATCACACACACACACACGCATGCTGACATACTGATACACACACACACATTCTCAGCCGCATGCAGTACAATGGCTCTATTTTAAGTTTGTGAAGGAAGCGGAGTTGAATGAATCCTATCCTGCAGTCCGGTTCCCAGGGACAGGTCTCACGTCCTCTACTGCCCCTCTTCCCTCTTCCCCCTCAGCCCCCTTCACCTGGTCCCCATAGCTGGGTCCCTGTCATCCTGTGACCTTCCCACAGTCAACCCCTGTATACCCGTCTGTCACTCTGTCTGACCCTGGGAGACACCCGGCCACAAAACAAAACCTCACCGTCTGACATTATCTGTCGCCATTATTAATCTGTCAACATTATCCAATACTAAAGGATGACTTGTTCAAATTTACAAAGGGGGGTGGTAGCCAAGTACTTATTGTTTTCCCATGCTCTTTTCTCTTTCTGTTCTAATAAAAGTCAAGAATGCAGTTTATGAAAAAGGGAATATGGCCCTCTTTGTTGCCCCCCTCCTCCACACTATAGGATATTTTGCATTTCAGCTACACTACAGATGACATTTCAACAAGACATCAACCGACAATTTCAGAAAGCAGTTAGAAGCATCTCCGAATGATTGATTCTGCTCACATTGTTATTAGATCTTCAAAACGAGGATAAGGAAGTGGTTAGGCTCACACTGTGATTACACTTCTGCATACTTTGGATGCCTTCCAACCTCAAGGTGCACAAGAGGCAATTTAAGGAGATGGAGAGGAAGAGCGGGAAAAAAGTATTGTGGAAACAGATTTAAATAAACACCCCAGAGGAAAGACAAATGGGAATGTTCGAGCCAAGATTGAATGAATGTAATCTTATAAAAAAGTCAATTTTAATGAATAGAACCAGAAAACTGAGTTGAAATAAAGAGTATTTGTGGCTTGGCTTTTGTGGACACAATCTCTGCAGAACGGTAGTTGAAAACATTTTGAAAACATCTGGAAAAAAAAAAAATAGCCTGATTCCTTTGATTTTGCACATGATGTTTCTTCATTGGAAGCTGCGCATCTGTCTTGCAACACAGATGAAGAAATCTGGATACTATATGTGGATATTTTTTTAACTGATTAAAATGAATCTAACTGGACTTACAGTGAAAAGCTGTATCATCAACACAAAGAATTAACAATTGCTAATAGAATATAAGCTATTATTAAAATCTGTCCACTCAGTGTGTGATGTGGGTGTAGCTGCTTCTATTGCCCTCTTTTTGTGTATGTTTTTACAAGTATAGCCACATGGCCTGAGGAAACTACAAGAAAGAGCTCGACACCATAAATCATGTAGTTGTGACATTTACAGACTAACAACACACACGCATGACACACTGAGTGTGAGACCTGATTCACTACACGCGTGTATTCGTCAGCTCTTAATAAACTGAAACAAAATATTATAAACACATTCCTGAGAGTAGAGCGGTGGCTGAGTAGTGGCTAGCTGAGTGGCTGAATTAATAACCCAGCATGCCTTGGTGCTCTGCTTTCATAGAGAAGCTCTGAGACACATACACACTCAACCTTGACACATTGCGTGCACTAACATACAAACAGAATCACGTGTGCATAGAGTACAATACTGTCCAAAACACATACATGCCCTTCAAGACCACTTGCATAAACAAACGCTTTGGACACACACATGGTTTCTTGCAAGCAGCCGTCATGTTGTAGGCTGCCTGTCTTTTTTACACAGCGCATTAGTTGTTTTTAAACCTGCATATTTTCTGCTGATTACAGCAAATGGACTCCTATTCAGAGGGAGCACAAGGAAGAGGGCTGTACATGTGGTTGCTATTTGTGAGGAATGGTGGATGTGGCGGAGGGAGAGAGGAGAGAGAGAGAGAGGGGAGTCAGAGGTCTCCAGTGGAGATGCAGTCACTACGACCTATGTATATGCATGTATATGTGTATGTGTGTCTTTGTTTGAGGAGAAGGGGAGTGTGTGTATTTTGTGTGAGGACAGGTTTCCGCGAGCTTGCATGTGTGTGTGCTGGTGTGCCGGGTCAGGGAAAGAGAGTAGGGGCAAAGGGTGAAGGTCATAATGCTTTAGGGGAAGGAGATGAGATCTGTGGTGTGAGGTGGTGAAAGTGTGAAAGGTCAAAATGTGTTTGGGTCTTGCAGGAGTTAGCGTTTACTGAGGCGCAGAGACCAGAAGTGTGTGTGTGTGTGTGAAAGAGAAAGAAAACGTCTGTTAGCTGTAGTGTCAACAGTCAGTCAGGCTGGGTCACTGTGAGAGGCAACGGTGAGGTTAGACAAGTGGGACTGAGTCAAATTACAAGCTCGTTTAAATGCTGCTATCACCATATCAGCACTGTGTGAGAGTGCTGATGCAAATATAACTGGATGACTCTTGTTTTAAAAGAAATGGTGCTGCCACTCTAAACACAGCTACTATGTAATCCCATGTGTAATTCCTGTAGAACATTAGATGACTGACTCCTGAGGGTTAGCTGAGGGAGGATAACAATGTATTTTTGCAAAAACATAACAGTTGTTCTATTAAAGGCAAGTCACAAGCATATTGTTATTATTATTATTATTATTATTGTTATAACGTACTGAGGAGACTTACATAGGTAGGGTCTTAGTGACTTACACATGAAGGGCTTGACACTGCTGTGGATGTGCTTATGCTGCTTGAGGCCCGAAGACGTAGCGAACGTCTTGCCGCAGTCGGAGCAGGCGTGGGCCCGTGCCCCGACGTGCTGTGAGCGGATGTGCCTCTGCAGGTTACTGGGGTCTGTGAACACCTGCTGGGGGAAGGAACCACACAGACACACGGGGGAGTTAGTATCTGCTTCTTCAAACATGGAAAGAATAAACAACTGCAATAAAAAAAAACAAAAAGAAAAACAGATGTAGACGAAAAATAAAAATGCTCATTGATTAAATAGCACCTTCAAAAGTCATCACTTTACCTTTGAGCAGTTTTCACATTCGTAGTGCTTGCCACTGTCATGTGACATCTGATGTCGGATCAGGTTTGATTTCCAGTTGAAGGCCTTGGGGCACTGGTCACACTTATATTCCCTCTCCTCAGAGTGGGACAGAACATGGGCCTCCAGGCTGCAGGAAACACAGAAAATACAACAACAATGAGGGTTTATCTGTTCATGGAGAAAAGATTATATTATACATTATATTTTATATAATGTGGCTGTTGGACAGCACCAGCTCTCTGCATTCATCTATGGAGATGAACGTCAGCAAAAATCTCCCAGATAAAATGATGTGACTGAGTGTGCCAGCTTTTCACCCACCTCTGGACGTCAGGAAAGACCTGGTCACACTCCTTACACTCGTGTAGACCATGGGACATGTGGAGGGGTCGCAAGTCTTGAGGTTCCTGGGCCTTTAGGTCACTGTCCCCACCTAGATACACCAGAAAAAAATGAAGCAAGAAAGGAAGACTGTTTAAATGTAGTCTATACTACAAGACAATGCAAAAAAATATCAAACGGTATGGTCATTGGGTTTACCTTGTATAAGACGTATTTTATATACATGTTCTACCACTACTCTGTTGGTAGAAAAATGCCATCCTCTGTTACTCTCAGCTTGCATAAACTTGACTCTTGCAGTCTCTCTCAGTCTCTCTTTCCACACTGGATTATTGTCATCTCAATTTCAGAAAATAGCCTACCTAATAAAAAAATAAAAGTCAAACCTGGGTTAAGGAAAGAGGAGGGGGGCATCCCACATGGCTGCTTCTGGTGATCCAGCAGCTGGTTGCGGGACTCAAAGTGCTGGTCACAGTCCTCACAGCGGTACTGCCTCTCCTCTGCAGGGTGACAGGGAGAAAAATGAGCATTCTGTGTAATGAAGTGAGGTGTATTTGTGGCTCAGATTTCAACAGTGAATAGAAATATATATTTGTGTGTGTGTGTGTGTGTGTGTGTGTGTGTGTGTGTGTGCGTGCGCGTGTGGTACGGACCATGAATATCAGGAGCCATGGTGTCACATGAATACTCTTCAGCCTTCATGAAAAGTAGTAGCTCCTCACCGGGGAAAATCTCTCTGGTGACTTTGTAGAAGATCTGCAACACACACACACAGGGTTTATGGTTTTATGGTTTAAAGTTTGCTTAATATTTAATATTTCAGTTTAATTACAAAAGTCAAACAAGAAGTGTGCAGAACAATACATTTTTCTGTGCTGAATTTGCCATTTTTGGTGTCCTGTAAAGATGTTCCAGCTGTTTTTGTTTTGACTGCATTTTTTTCACATTGTCCAGAACTGTATTGCAATGTGGGCTAAGTTACAATTTTCTAAACCAGCAGAGGTCACTTGGGGTAGCTCTTCATACCATATGAATACACACACACATGCAAATCGGCTGCGCAAACATGATTGTTATACTTGCACCACCACCACCGCACAGACAGAGGAGACATACACATGAAAATACACATATTCATTAACTTGTTATTAATCATCATGTAAGACATCCATCTTCATGGAAACAATCATAGTGTAGAATAAATATACTGTCTCATAAATACTGTAGACACATGTATGCAAACTGGTCTCTCCAGTAATGCTCATACTGGGGAGAGAGTAGCCAAGAAATGTGTGGGGAGCAAACAGTGATAAACTGCAAAAACAAGCAAGCTGTTAAAAAATGCATTCTGTTAATTGAGTATTTCAGTGATGGATGAAATCAACATTGAGATCAATTAAGAACTAACACCACATCTAGGTGCTCATTTAATACAGCTCAACTCCCCAATACCTACTCGTTTTCAAAACATCAGCATTTTCTACATAAAAAGCCACAGCACAAATTTAATTTAGTTCACAAGGCATACAGATTATGAAAGCATGCCCCGGCTAAACATGTGTGTGTGTTTGGAGGAGGGCAGTCATTTTAAAGAATCAGCTGAAAGACCCTGGGATTGTGGTGCTTCCCATGGACACACAATAGCCTTTCTCTGTGAAACAATCAGACATGGCGTTATTTTTGGCATGCTTTGGAGGTTTAACATATTACCTTCCTCTGCTGCATAGACGTGACAATGATGATGGGGGAATTTATTAGAAATGCAATAGGAAGGCGGAAGGGGGCTTCTGGGAAGGCATGGGTCACAGGTACACCGCTTATGGAGGGAATTCCTGGCGAGCACCACGAGAACACTTGAGCCACTTTGGCTCCACAGAGGCTTATGATAAATATCTTGGTCACAATAAAGATCATGATGTATTCTGTCCACTATTCTATAATTGTTCATGTCATTGTTCTAGCTTCTGGCAAATGATATAATACTAAATATGACACTACTGATTTTTTTTGTGATGCACTGAAGCAGAGGAAGTTCATAGATTGAGAGTCACTGGGGTAAAGGGAGCCAGTCTGGCCAAAGCAAAGCTCTAGCATGTAAATAACTGAGCAGTGATTGGTGCATAGTAAATGATGTAGTTTTGTGGCAGCATAAAAGTATGATCTAAATTCAGGCATTAAAACTATTTAAACTGCCAAGAAAGTCAGTGGGATAGTGGGAGGCAGTGTAAGTCCAACTCCCACTAAAGGGCTAAATCAGAGTTATTACAGTTATCCAGACCAGGAGAGACACATTAAACACCAAATTTAATCCAAAAAAACTTTCTTGTTTTCATCTGTACAGACAAAGCTGCCAACTTTTTGCTGTTTCGTTGTCTGGCTGAAGAGAAACGCAGTGCTGGTCAGCGGCAGCAGTGCTGCATCCGCATTGTTTCCAAGAAAGAATAAAGGGAACTGAACTGTGAGGGTCTCAACAGGAGCTTTAATCCCCTGACAGACCCTACTCTAACCTCTGTCTACACCACAGACACACACACATGAGCGAACATTCATGGACCTTCATAAAGCATACATGCACACATACACAAACAGACACACTCTTTCCTGTATCTGTCACCTCTGTAAGGCCACAAAAATATTGTGATTTAGAAACAGTCAGACAGCAGTTCAAACAGACATGTGAGTCTGCAGGGATTCCGCTCTGAGACACTGATACCGAGACTGAGGAGGGAGGCTCTTTGGAAAGCTACTAGGGCGTGGACTGAGGTCTCGGAACATAAAAATTAATGGACGCTGTCAAAACCACTTTGTTCATAAATACAAGAGTACAAGTTCAAGGTAAAATGCAACTATAAGTCTATAATTTTTGTATGTTTTACAAATAATGGGAGATAATTAAGAAACACTTAGTGAGGAAGACTGAAGATTTCGCTGAGATCATCAGCAAGAACCCCTCTGGCTTGGAGTCTGACCTTTGACCTCTCTCTTATAGGGATCAATAAACATTTGTAGCTCTGTTTCTCTGTGCTCCCTACACAAGAAGATGTATTTTAGGTTGGCGTAAGTGCATGAGCGGGCACAGGAGGGTGATTACGAATATGAGGGAAATTCCCCCAAATGCTCCACCCCTTCCCCGAGGGTCACCACAGATAAACAGCGAAAACACACACATAAACAAACAGGCATACACTCACACTGTGTTTGATCCTAGGGGTCATCCTTAGCTTGTTATGGACATGCTAATACACACACACGCACATATGCACACACACACACACACACACACACACACACACACACACACACACACACACACACACACACACACACACACACACACACGCACAGTGGCTTAAAATAACAGGTTATTCTGCAGATAAGATAGCCAGGGTGTCTGAGTTCACACTGTAGAAAGCAGCAGCCACAGCATCAAGGCCATTTCTTTTTCTTAACGCAAACAGAAACACACAGAAAAACCTTATTTCTCCCTATGTCTGTTCATGTTTTGAGTTGCTACTTATCTCTTTCTCTCTCTCACTTACTTTCAGTGTCAAAGGTTATAACCACGAGAGGATCAGGGGCTATAATCGTACTACTTTGTTACTTTGACACCATTAGTCATTAGCAGGGTAAACACAGTCACATTTTCCTGTGGTCACACCCTGTTGGCCGACTCCTCGCTCACACAGAGCTCATTCGACAGGTATGTCATTCACTGACGCTGTCCTGCCACAATGAACTCTCAGTCTGGGTGAAACTTGAAATTTCAAAACCATGGAAAAGAAAGAGGCCTCAGTCCCACAACTAAGGTTTACATCAGATACAACAATACATTTCAAAAAATGGTTATGCAGAAATCCCAACATTATTTATTTCTAACCAAATAAATCACAAAGTATCATCAAATTTAAGAAGAATGCCCACTACCTTGTTTACTTGTGCTTGCTCAGCAGTGGCGTAACAGCAATGGTGCATATCCACATGTGTTGTAACCTCCCTGTAGCTATCAGGGTCATGCAACATGTACAGTATGTTTGGCAGTCACCATCACTTGGCTTCTGAACAAAAGCGTTTCGTGACTTAGATAGCAATAAAGAGTATGAGCACACAATGTGCAGCTGCTTTCAGCAAATTGGATGAACATGTAAGGAAGCCAACATGGTTCTGTTCATGTTAGATTGAGTCAGCTGTGGGAAAGTGACCTTATGAAGAAGCAGAAACACTCTGGTATCTCATAAAGGAGGTATCATCAATGTCAGGTGTAAACATTGCATCTACAGAATGACTTTTTGGGTGTTTTATTATTCTAAAGTCTCAGTGGGAAGCATGTATTCAGATGTAAAACGGATCAGAGGTGAAAATGTAAAAATGTAGGTGGTTTTCCAGGGTTTTTCTAGTGCAATCTTTAAGTTTTAAAATCTAAACTCTTTTTTACCATGAATTCTTGCACGCGTTCCAAAACTGAATAAGCTTCAAACTGGTTTCTCAGTGAGGTACAATCACTTGATGATTACGTATTCACTTCATGATTCTGTATTTACATAGTGAATGACTGTCAGTGTTTTGCTAATATGCCCCTCAGCCACTTCATTCCACTCAATACTGAGTGAGAATCAATAGAGCGAATGAGATTAACGCTCATATCCCTCTGCACTGTCTTATGAAAAGCTCTTCAGGGCCTCGTTGGATGATGTTAATTACACTTTTAATCCATTTTCCTTTCAACTGAATCAGTAGAGTGAGGAGCGCAGTGGAAGGTTTTTGAGCACTAATTGCCCTAATTATCTTAACGACAAAACATGCTGATCATGGACGGATCTATGCAAGTAATGCTCAGGCTGCGTTGCTCAGTGCATCTACAAACAAATGAGGCTATCAGTAGAGCTTTAGCACTGTGGCATGGATGGTCAAAGGCTAACATTAAACACCAGCAGCGGGCTGCAGGCCACAGTTAAAAGATTTAACAATTACAAATTAGCTTATCCTGCCTTATCTTTGTCATTATTTATTATCTCTGAATACTTTTGAAGAAATGTATATACGTTTTTTTCATTAAAATAAAATAACCAAACACGTATGATAATCCATTTTCCTCAGAGAACTGCTCTCATTTGTTAAGGACTGAATTCAATCCTGACTTATAGCATGATGAATCAACTACAGATTTCAGGGTGACTCAAAAACTGCGACACCTGCCATCTCCTTCCTCTCCAGTCTTTCCTGTTGCTCTCCTCTCTGCACTGTCAAATATATAAAGCAATAAAACAGAAGGGGCATACAAGTAAAGTCTGTCCTTGTTAAATTCAGTTAAAATACTGAATTTGCAGCTAATAATAGCATTATAGTAGAATCTATAACTTTCAATATTTCTGCAGATGATCTCTCAACATAGATCGTTTCTGCCAGTGTAGTAGATCTGACTGCAAAACCTAAACTGAGAGAGAGAAACAGAGAAGAAAAGGAGAAGTGCTATCCCCAACAGTTCCTCCAGTAAGACAAAACTGGCTATTTTTTCTCTCTCTCCTCACTCATTCATTCCTCTCCCTCTCTCTCCCTCACCCTCCTGAGATTGGTCATAAAGTTTTATGATAAACAGAACTGGGTCAGAAATAAGAGGATGGAGGCCAGTTTTACTCTCACACTGGCAGGGCTAAACTGGTGCTTGAAAAGAACCAGGACTAAATAATGACCAACACACCTGGAAATTGCAGTCGTTGTATGACACCGTCTTAAAATAAATCATAGAACAAATGGTCTCTGCTGATGGCATGGTGTGAGAAGATTTAAATTTGGTTCTGAGGACAGATTTAGCAGGACATGTAATACGTAAGCCCTGGGTTGCTCGGTCAGGCCCTTGTGTGGAAATCTGGTGATGGTACACGTAGTGTGGTGAGAGTGTAATATGTGGTTTCAGGCTGGGTTTAGACTCAGCACTTCTCTGTGGCAGTAAAAACCTGTTGGAATCAGGTACTGTGTGTTTAAACATTTCCAGCTCGGAATGAGGAGCATGGGGAGTCATCTGAACCGCAATGAACAATTCACAGTTCTGCAGCGTGTACACACGCACACACACATACGCACGCACGCGCACACACACACACGCGCGCACACACACACACATTAATGTTCACACATACATATATGTAGAAACACAGACAGTTACAGGTGTGTATGCACACTCAAGGGATACAAGGAAACACTTCACACACCAACAACAAGTCAGTGCACATAAACATCTGTGCACACATGCACACAAAAAGGCCTCAAAAGCGCGTGCGCGCACACACACACACATACACACACACACACACACACACACACACAACCAAAAACTGACAGCGGGTTTACAAGACCACCCCACTTATTCTATTCATTTTACACATACAGACAGCCATTGTGAGACGCTACAGCGTGTTTTCAAAAACACCAATGTTGGCCGGAAGGCTTAAAGACGCCACATTGTGCTGTGTTGTGACAGTGTGTAATACTTAACAATCACCTCATCATAGCCATGTCCGTGACCTGTCGGAGCCTTACACAGCCACCCGAGCAGAACCACAGTGTTGACAGCAAGTCACACCTCGAGGAGAGGGCAGCTCAGGAAAGCTCTCTCTGCTTGTTTGTCTCTCGGTCTCTTTTAAAAGAGAGTGCTTAAATACTTCTAGGAAGCTTCTCTTCTTCTTTCCAATTCTCTTTATAAAAGAGCGTGGGCCATCTGCTCTCTTAACTTCTTTTCTCAGAGCACATAAGGGTGAGAAGAACAAAGACGTATGAAGGAAGAGCAGGCGATTTCTTGATTTCCAAATGATCTGTTGGCCAATAAAACCAAAAGCATCATTTATCTGAATGAAAAGGTCCATATCTAATTACAGTCTATATGGCCACTACTGTATTTAGATTATGTTATTTAATACTCTACTGACGTGAACTTTTTTTGCTGACATTTCAACGGGTGACACTCAGCAAGACCACCGGTGAGAAGTGATGACAAACATGCAGGCTAGATTATGTTTTTCATTCGGGTCAAGCTACGGTATGCTCCACACACGTGTCAAATAAAGTTTAGCCTCTTTGCCCCACTGAACGTTTCTGTGTAGGAGGAGCGCCTGGCTGTGGGATTACTGAGATGAACAGGCCCACATGTGTACAGCACGCACCTCTCTGCACAGCCAGGTGAGCAGCAAAAGGACTGTGACATTCCTGGCATATCTAAGACTTTATATCGCAAGCTTGACTGGGAAGTGTGTGGAACTATCATCTCGGCGGGCCGCCTCTGATCCTGCCCTGTGGTCCTTGCACGGCAGAAGCCAGCGCACAATTACAGAAAGAAAACACACACAGATAGCGAGGAGTCTCTGCGGTGCAGCGTAGGGGAGAGCTGTGTGTGTGTATGAGTGTGTGTGTGAAGTGAAGGCAGGGTGGGCCAGCCGCTCATGGGACTATCTGACTTAGATCACAATAACACCTTTTAACACAACAGCGTGCAGACAGGACAACCATCGGAAAATACAGGGAAGCCTTCTGGCATCAGAGCTGTGTTTTAAAAAAAAGCAGAGCATAGGTTCAAAGATCTGTATGACTCTCAGTTGCACTTGCTTCATCCTGCCAGACAGCAAGATTCAGAAGAGGACACATCACCATTTGGGAGTTCAAAATCAAGTCTTCCACATGTTTTTTCACTCCCTTTTTTTTTTTTTTCTTCAGATCATATTCAACTTGTATTTTGTGGAGGTTGTTCTGCCAGGCGGGCTGCGAGTGTCTCCACGTACCTGATCATCTATCTGGCACGCTGTCAGGTTATGCTGCTTGGCCACAGGGGCAAACTGGATGTGCTTCAGCCAGCTCCCGATATCTGGCTTGCTGGCATCCACGCAGAATTTTACATGGCCTGACCCATCCAAGATCTGCAGAGAGAGGGAAAGAGGGAGAGGGAGAGAGAGATCAGACTTTGATCAGTATCAGTCCAGGTTACTGTGTCCAAACACTGACTAACCACATACCTCCCACAGAGAAATAAGACTCAAATGTTAGGAGTTGGTCTGTGGCTCTCACACACACACATGCACACACGCACACACACACGCACACACACACACACACACACACACACACACACATGCATGCGCATACACGCACACTCACAAACAAATTGGGTAGAAGACATTAA
Organism: Seriola aureovittata; assembly: GCF_021018895.1. NCBI lineage: Eukaryota > Metazoa > Chordata > Actinopteri > Carangiformes > Carangidae > Seriola > Seriola aureovittata. Next base: position 11,772,209 of record NC_079367.1, on the reverse strand, counting down.
AAAGCAATGTTAATCATCTAAAAATTCCTTTGTAATATGAAAATAATTGTGTGCATTTGAAAACATGATACATATATTTTTTGTAATTATTATCACAACAGTAATTTATAAGGAAATTCCTGTAACATTTTCTTAAAACCACAAAATAACAATAAATTTAATTAATAAAATGTATTATATAGGCCCATCTGTGGCATTCATTATTTTTTGCCTTGAATAAGCTTTCAAAGAATTATGTCATTTACAGTGTAAAATAAAAAAGAATGTAAATAACATTATTGTTTTTCATGATTCTAAGTGATAATAATAAATCAGTACACATTTAAGGCTGTAAAGACCCTCAGAACATGAATTATTTAATTGATAGGATTAGAAAAAAAATTAAACAAGAGTGCAAAAATATGTAATGCAACAAACAAAAGCTGATTTTATTTCACTTTCAATTTTGGCTAATCAATCTTGTGTTATTTTACATTATAAAAAAATATTGCTAGATGAGTCTGGATTAAAATTGACTGCAGTTGTCGTTTGAATTCGTTTCTAAAATTGTAATTTTAACGAATAACTTAATAAAACTATGGGCTACTGATGTTATCTGTTCTTATAAGGTGAGATAAAAAATGTTGAAAATTATTTATTAAATTATTAAAAATCAATTAATCTATATAATAAATAATAATAATAATACTGATAAACGAAGAAGTCTATTGTATTGCTCTCATTTACAACACCAATACATTTCAAACATGTAAAGAACAAAATAACAATAAACACAATGATTTGAATTATGATGCAAATCATGAGATCAGTGGACTTCCATCGTTTACAAAATATTTACACAGCATTCCTCTCGACTAATTGTAAACTGCATGATGTTGTTTTAATATGTTACTATTTATTATACAACAGCTGTAAACTTTACCGGGAAACAAATCAATTGCAGGAAACCGCGAGTGATAAGAATTATGAAGACGTAGCCGATTGCTGGGATGCAAAACGGAATCTCTCTCAGGGTCACAAATCTGTCTTTCTGCCTTTGTATAACCTGCCACTGAATAAATATTTAGGTTGCAGAAAGCCCTTTGTCTAGACTAACAGTGGATCTACCCATTTACCCTGCAAGAAATAACATCAAGTCTTTTAATCGCCAAAGTAAGTTTACAAAGAAATGAACAATGAGTATTAGTTTTGCTTTTTGCTCTCAGTGCAAATCGTTTAATAAAACAAATGTTTTCTTTTTGTTCACACAGGCTCTTTCCTCTTACCGTTGAAACTGTTCTGCAGCGGCGTGCGACACTTAAAACCTCCTGGGATAATAACCGCGTTGTTAACTGAGTAAAAGTGATAAAAACTCCGCTTTAAAAAACTGTGAACGGTCAAAACTCGACTGTCGATGAAAAATAAAACTATGAATTGTCTTTGCTGTGGCGCCTTGTCCAGATTGTTGGCATAGTAAAAAAAAAAGCACCAGTGTTTTGCTGTCTTCGGTGTCGGTGTCTCTTCACGACTCCAACCCGCGGGACGAGTCGACTCCTCGCCGGTGCGCACACGCTTCACTGTCCCTCAGACGCCGCGCGGTGGGTGAAAGTAAATCCTCTCTCACTATAGTGTCTCAGAGACACCGCTGACTCGGTAGATCTCCTCTCACTGTCCTACAGACATCGCGGGTCGGAACTAAATCCCCTCCGGTACATCAACTTGCTCCTAACTTTTCACTGTGTGCGCTTCGCTTTGGCTCGTCCGCTCCTCTCTTGTCACCCCTCCTGTCCTGACGCACCCAGGTGTCCTCTAGTAGCCATTCAACTTTTCACTTTTCTCTTCCTCTCCCCCCTCCTCAGCCGGTCGGGATGTGTCGTCTATATGATAGCGGACAGATTCAGGGGTGTGTGTGTGTGTGTGTGTGTGTGTGTGTGTGTGTGTTTGAGTGGGGGGGTGATTTCAAGTATCGCCCCCTACTTTGCGCGTCCCGGACAGATTATGTGATGTTTCTCTTTCACGCTTTGTCTCATAAAGAAGAATCCGACACGTCCATCCTTAAAGCCCGGAGAGAGACGACTCAAAGCAACGGGACTGTCTTTGCCCCTGTCCCCGGTCGGAAGCGACTCCTCTCCGCAGTAAATTTTAAAGTGACAGGGGTCCGGGGTTGGAGAGGGTGAGCGGGGTCAGGGAGAGGTCGGGACGGGGCTTCTGAAGGGATGAACTACACACACACAGGCAGCACATTTTAATGAACCAACATCAGCATCAAAGCGGCGTATTATTATCCACGTGTTCCCAAACTTTTTCACAACATGCCGCGCCAGTTCATGGACCATTTTATGGCATTATTAACCTGAAGATTCGAACTGAAAAGAGCTTTCTGCTCTACCATTTAATTCTGTTTTTAACCAGGAGGTAATGATGTATATGCTAGGCTTGAGTTGCACCTTTATTAGGACGCGAGAACAGAACAAGAGGACAAGTGAGAACTATAATAAAACAGTCTCTAATTGTGTTTTGGTGGGGGGGAGTTATGTTACAGCTAGACTTAAGTGTTCCTCCTGGGGACCTACAGGAAACTCCATAAGGACCATTGGAAGTCCCTAGTCCACATTTTGGGAAACACTGACCTAATCACCTGCTTTTTCCTGACGTGAACAAAATGCTGCAGGTTGTTAAAAGGGTACATACTGTGTTGTTGTACCAGAACCCCCCCCCCCCCTCACCACAGTGCGCGCGCGCGCACACACACACTCTCTCACTCACACCACTCACACACACACACACACACACACACACACACACACACACACACACACACACACACACACACACACACACACACACACACACACACACACCAAGCAAAGTATGAATGATTTTTAAATGATCATGAAACGAGTTTGTAATCAAAGAACAAAAAACGATAACTTGACAGAGCAAGAGTTCAAAGTTGGTGGTGTTTGAATCCATCTTGAAAATTAAAATCTTATTTACTTTCCTTACTGCTGTGGCCTCTGCCCGTGCACCTGCTTTACAACCAGCCCACAAGAAGACGAAGAAAATGTTGCATTCGTTTTATATCTGGGGTGTTCTATGTTAAATTTCTACGTATAAAGCTGAGAGCGATACTGTGAATAAACAAGGACAAGGGTATAGAATAATAAAGAAACGTCCTCGTTGTCAGTGAGCGCAGTTTATTAGGCAGCTCATAAAGCCAGAGAGGACAGGACTTTGGCTGATGAGAGCAGATGATGATGGATAACGCCTCACACTGTGACATTGACCTTCCATCCCAGATAATGCCCATTGTTTTACGAAATCGTGGAGCAAATGTGCAGGAAGGACAGGAAAAATCATGTGTAAATAAGGCTGGACCCCGCCACCGATTCCCATCGTCTCGCGCTCCTTGAGAACCGAGGAGACACCCCGGTCCGCCCGGTCATTGATTTCCTGCCTCTCCTCGACTTGTCCATTGTTGGAAGCCTTTTTAATTTAGCCATAAATTGGGAAAGCTCAAGTCGAATGAGCTGTTCTATTTTCTTCCTGTCAGGATGAGGGATTTGTTTTATGATGCATTGTGTATTAAATACAAGTAATCTGGGAAAGTGATTGCTTCACGGCCTCCCCGGCTCTGATGGGGGATTCTGATAGAGAGAGGGGGTCTGAGCTCCTTTCTGAAAAGCAGGAAATGTCCGAAAAAAAGGAGGATAAACACGCCGGGCTTGTGTGGTATCACCGTGGGTAAAAAAAAAAAAAATGGGGGAAACAGTGGCGGGACCCCTAAGCCTGAACACATGAAGGAACACTGCACTTCTTCCCCCTGTCAGGAGATGGCGTGCTCAACTGAAATAGACTGAAAAAAAGAAATCCAATGCATAGTTGAACATTTCAGATGACAATATGATACTTAGACATAATTATAGGGCTGCATTTGTCGCTGTTGTGAAGTGAGCTTTTTCTGAACTCAGACTATTTTTCTGATCATCAAATAGGTTATAACATCAAATAATCACCGTCAGAACTAAACTGTGTGCATCAGTGAAATATAATGTGATGACTTACATGTCTATTTATGAATTTATGACACTAATGAGACATCAGCAGTTTTTTTATCTCTAGAAATGTAATCGATTAGAGCAGTTTTTTAAGTTGTAGTTTTCAGATGTTTTGGCACAGGTTAGAGAAAATTACCTCCCACAGCTACAAAAAAAAAAAGAAGAAAAAAAAAATCAATCTAACTTTCCTTTGTCGATCACGTTTTGGTCTTTATTTCTGAGCCGTTACGTTCACACTGAAAGCGCTGCAGCTTATATCTCTGTTTGTAACAGTCTGCTCTATCAGTCAGCCTTTTGACTTATTATAAGATGGGGGTCATTTCTTTCTCCTCCGTATGAATTGCAGCACAAAACATCTACATTAAGGCGTCAAATTGCTAGATAGGCACATGAAAGATTCAGCTGTATGGGCTTGAATATATAATCACCTGAACGAGCGGCCATAAAGCTCTTGAATCTACACTGAAAAGACCGATGGAGGTGAATTTAAAACACTTGTTCATTTGTTAATAAACCACGAGAATGATTTGCAAGGCACAGCTCTAATTTATATTTATTTGAGCAATCTGCCATAAACACTATTCTGATGTGCCGAGATTAAACACATCTGTTTTATCTGAATTATGCCATGCCTTTGTCATAATGATTTTGACATAGTAAATAGCGGTGTGGAAAAGCTGTTTATCAACAAATTACAAACCAAACACATGCAGGCTTCAGGGTATGTTAGTTCCGACTATATCATACCACACAGCATTTCATACTTATTTAGGGGACTCTTAAAACATACAGCATCCGGATAATGTTTAGTGCTGAGGCTTTAAAGTGCTGTGAAATTCTTGAAAGGAGGTTAAATTGCTGAAATGGGCCCATGCTTATTTTGCTTGCGGCTTTCTTGTTTGTTTTAGGAGTTCAGTCACGCAAAAACCAATTCATACATGAATGTAGAGAATTTTTATGATCAAATAGCCTCATATTTTACTTGATCTGAGGTTCAGCTTCATTGGCCCGTTCTTTTTTTTTTTTTACCCTTCGAATAACTTTGCAGCAATATTTATCTGGTATAAAGAAGGAAAAAAAAGTGATTTGGATTTTTGCTGCTCAATCTAGAGCCATGTGAAGTCAGATGGGACAGGCTGGAGAAGAGGGGGATTCCCGTGTGGGTTGCAAACTGACTCCACAGCCAGCGGACTGCAGAGCCTACCGCTGCAGCCGAGGGGCCACATGGAAACACTGTGTAGGCCTGTGTGGTGCATTCCAGCACATCCTCCAGGAGAGCGGAAAGAAAAAAAAAAAAAGCAAAGAGAGGAGAGAAAGAAAAATATCGCAGCCAAATCCACATGAAATAGTTCCACCATTCACGGCGAGACCTCCCATTGACACCGGCGAAAAGCTGCATTAAGTCTCCATCATGACTCTGTATACACACGGCCCCCTGCGCATTTTATTTTGCTTAAATGTGGGGCGATTCAATCAAGTGCTAAAAACTCATTTAAGGCTCAAACGAACAGTTGCCCTACAGTTTGTACAACGCTCTGCAACTTTTTCTTTAATTACCACGTCCATCAGCCAAGATTAGTGCACAATACAATATGTGTGCAGCTTTAAGTCCCTATATTAAAGGGTAGACCTGGTGTCCATATAGACCAATTACCATTAAAACAGAGCAGAGGAAATGAAAGGGGAAAATGTAAATAAAAAATTTCCTTGGGTCTGGAAGTAGGCCCGTTGTGAGCGGCGTGTTAATCTCCACCTCAGTAATTTGGTTCTGCGGGAGAAGACAGAAGCCCTGCTGCTGTGCCCTGCACTTCATAAATCACTGCTTTATGTGGACAAGGTCAGCAACCCCCCCGCCTCACCCCCCACTTCTACTGGCCCCTCCCGGCCTCTCCGCCATGTTTACCCGGCCGTCAGGGGGCTCTCAGGACCAGACCAGCTCACTTCTAATTACTTTGGATTATTTTCATTTGCCGGGGGTCAGCCAGGCATTCCGACAGAGAGAGAAAGAGAGAGGGATGATTTCTTGACAAATTCGGTGGCTTGTGAGGAACAATAAAGGCGTGTTCTGCTGAATTAGCACCAGGTCATTTTGTTTTGGCACCGTCAGTCCGTCTTTGACATCCAGCTGCAGTGATAGGTCGGCCAGAGCGTTGCATACATGTCTATATTAACAAATACCTTATTATCTTATTTATAACCTAAAAACAATAGGCCATTTTTCCTTTAGACTAGAGGGTTCTTCTGGTGGCGTGAAAAAAAATCCATATTATATCCATGAGGACATTAGTATTCCTTTCATCACTTTTAGAAAGACAAAGTGTCAATATTGGAACAGGGAGGGCCATCGCAGGACATGATGCGGGATTGAGAGGATTTATGAGGAGACATAAACTATCCAATGTCTACCAGCTGAGAGAAGGAGGGTGTGATAGAGGCTTCTTACAGAGGGATGCATTTGTTGAGCTGAGCTGCAGATCAGTAAAGATAAAAAGAAAATTGAGAAACAAATTTAAATTATTTCAATTATAAGACCCCCCCGAAACAACACAATTCAAGCCCAAAATAAATACACAAATCTAGGTTTTAATATTGCAGAAGCAAGCACTGGGTTATAGGCATCCATGTATGCTCATGCTGGGAACTGTTGGGTCTTTGTTATCAATATTATAAGGAATATGGTCTAGACCACCTCTATATGAAAAGCGCCTTGAGATAACTTCTGTTGTGTATTGGCACTATATATATATAAAAATAAATTAACAATTGAAATTCATATTTAGGACAAATAAACTAATATCTCTATCATGGATATTTAATTAGAATAAATTTGATGTTCAGTGGTCCCTCAGTGTGATGCCAGGACATGAACTGCCAATACAGCAGGACATGGTCGCTGCATTATAAGGAGCAGTGAAAGCAAAATTATTTGAGCATGGAAAGGGTGGGGGGTGGGTTGGGGGATGTAAAAATGGACAGTGATATTATGCAACACTCAAAATTTCGTTTAAAGATGATTAGTATTAAGCAACCCGATGTGTGCAGTTGTTTAGAGGAGCAGTGCCTGGAATGTGCATGGCTGCAGCGACAGTTGGGGGTCTTTGGAGGGTGAGGGGGGTGGGGGTGGCAGCGATGTACAGAAAGTAGTACATGCTGTGGTAATCACAGACACTTCCTTCGCAGACCTTCAGCATACAGGGCCACACTGTATGTGGGCTACAGGGTGCGATAAAGCTGCACTAAAGTCAAAGGTCACGTTTTTCAAGCATAAATTCAGCGGGCACACAGATCCTATACACATGGGACAGGCTGGAAACTTAAACAACCCCCTCCACCCCACTCCAGTCCAGCAGAGAAGAGGAGGAGGGGTGGGGGGGTAGGGGTTGGGGGCAGGTAATTAGAGCATGTTGCTGGTCGCCGCAGGGTGAACAAATTGGCTCTAAAACGCTCATAGATATCATCTTTAAAAGACCTTTTTATGTACAAGAGGTAAAGCAGTATGGAACTGAACACGGCACTTCAGATGTTCAAGTGTCACACATTCATTACATTTATTGAGCTCTCTTCTCACGTTTAAAGCAAGGGCTCCGCTGTAGTACTGCGACAATCTGCTTTTCATATACTGTGTCTAATTGGAAGGCTAATATTTTAATGTTGGCGGATATAAGACGATATACTTGTTCAGTGTGACAGGAGGAAATGCTGCCATGTCAGTTTAATATGCCTGTACAGGAATATATAGGAAAACAGAATTTCGGAGAAAAGCCCCCCCCCCCCCCGATATGATATGAAAGAATAGTTATCTGCAAGTCTCTCTGACTGTTGTATTAACAACTGACCCAAGCTTGAAAAAGAAACAACTGCTAATATTTCTGAAACACACCATTTCACTGATGGTGAGGCAGGTGGGGAAACAGACACCCAAGAGTTGATGGCTCACAGATATGCAGACCCTTTTGGGTATTTACTTTTATTGGATATTTTCCTTTTATGCAAAGCAAAGAAAAAGGGTTTATATTGCCGTACTGAAGAGAAAAACATAGAGAAACATGACAAGTGGGACTAATGGGGATTTCTTATCCAAAATTTACAAGTGGTCAAAACTGCAATGTGAGAAAGTGAGAAAATGTTCTTGAGTAAGTGCAAAGCATAAGCAGATTGTGAAAGTGTGTTCAGTATGTCCGTCATGCACACTCACGGAAACCCCCACCCCACACACACACACACACACACACACACACACACACACACACACACACACACAACACACACACACACACACAACCACACACAACCACACACAACCACACACACACACACACACACACACACACACACACACAAACACACACACAAACACACACACAAACACACAGGAATTTGTTACCCAGCTCAGGTCAGCTCAGTGTATGTGGGCATGATTAAAGTCAGAATTAACTCGAAAAACAACAAATCAGTTGCTACAACCCTAAAGTGAAGGAAAGCTGAGCAGCTCACACATAACACAGGGACACGGAGTGGCTCCCATTAAAGGCTTCACTGGCTTTCAGTAGCATCAAAGAGGCCCCTGAGTTAGGCTGGGATTATATTTAACCTGGGAGCTTGTTGCACTGCTGAGTACAGGGCACATGCTGATGCTGCTGCCAGTACACCATGCTTCTGGCATCCAGACCAACGCTCTCATTAAAATGTGGCTTGGGCACTGTTTCCTACAGGAACACACACATGGAGTAATGCACACACACGACAAAAACACATAAACACTGACAACAAAACAACAAAAAAAAGACATATTACCATATGGTATTTCTGTTTTACTACTTTTTTTTAATACTTTTGTTTTAAACTTTTACTACTCTGTACGAGCTGTGTAATACTTTTAACTATTAGTAACATTTATCTCTCAATAGTTCACTGTACTAAAAGAGCTGTGCATGCTACAGCTGGGCAATATAGTGGAAACACTGTCACAAAATTGACACATATAAGGATATTTTCCAATATTGATATACACTGCATTACAATATGGAAAATGTATGCAAAAAACCCAGAAAATGTTCAAAGTAACGGACTGTGTTCTGCTATCCATTACATTAGTTAAAAATCCCCATATGACTAAAACTTAAATTTGTTACCCGCCTTTGATCATATCTTGTAAAAGCTTGTGCAGTAGTTAATGTAAAGACGTCACAATATGATTCTGCTGAAGGTCGAGAACTGATGATACGGAATGACCCAGCCCTCGAGCATGCAGCCTTGTAAATACAAGAACAGATGCAAACAACAAAAAGTTCTCCATGTACGGGTGTATGTTTGCACCAGGCCCTGTCCTGAGACAATGCAATCTCACTTGGCACATTTCAGTAGTCAGACTTGATATGAACCATCAGACATGTGCGTCAATACTCCCCAGGTTTATTCAATTCCAAACCAATCATTCTGGTGTCATACACTTTTGGGTTAATATTCTAACCGTGAGGCCTGGGGCTAGGTGAAGATAAATCAGCTTTTATGATGGGTTGTTATGGTTTTTACGGCACTGGGGTTGTGAGGGACTGATTTGGGGATCAATCACCTGCAGGTGTCTGCTGGGGGCTGGGGGGCTGCGAGGATCGATTGTGGATCTAGAGCCACAGTGATGGAATAGAGGTGTGCTTGAGTGTGTGTGTGTGTGTTTGTGTGTGTGTGTGTGTGTGTATTGAGATTGGGTGCAGTTGTGGAGTGTGTGTATTAGTTTGTGAAGGCGAGAAGAGAGACAAAGTGATGAAGGTGTGCATGTGAGTGCTTCAAAGACAGAGAGGAGATATATCTGCGGCTGCAGCAGTGATGAACAGCTGCTGGACTATGACCAGACCATCTCGGCTCTTATCGGAGTCTCCCCCTCCTCTTTTTCCCTCTCTCTCAATCCACTTCTTCATCTAGATGGCACTTTGGAAAATCTCATTGTCACACAACATTTAACAAAGACAAAAGTCTCAGGCGGGCAGCTGGAGATGACTGGCCTGACAGAGTACGGAGCTAGTGTGCACAGTATCCCTCACACAACCTTTTTCACTTATGTCTTGCGTGTTTTCCACTGAGAGAGGCCGACAATGTGTGTGCAAAGCACCGCCAAGTCACACAAACAAGTGTGTGCATCTATGCGCGCAGATGGCACGAGCGCCTATCAACGCACAGACACATTAGCTGCACTAAAGTTTGTCAGTTTCTCTCTCTCCCTCCCTGGATACGGTGTGTATACACACTCAACATCTCCCCTGACCGTCAGACGGCTGCTTCCTCCGTGCTGTCAGCGGAGCCCGGCTGAAACAAAAGAGGCGGAGAACGAGGCCTATGGTTTCTGAATCAGAGGAAGTTGGTGCTGATTATGCTGCCCCTGAAGAAGCATTCCGATCCTGTTAACCCGCACGCTGGCTGCCAATTCCAAGCCGTGCAGCAAAGCACTGGGAGAGTAAACCTCACACAGCCCCACCCTGAGTGCCCTCTCCCTGCCAAGGACAGGCCTCTGCCCTCTCTTCATTTCCTCTACTTTCTTTTCTTCCTTTGTCTCTCATCTTCTTTGCTTTCTATTCTTTAATCATACGCTTCTTTCTTCTCTTCCTCTGTCCTCTTTGTACTTCCTTCCCTGTATCCTCTAATCTGTGATCCACCCTCTCCTCTCCTCCCCTCCACACAGAGAGACACCACAGCAGGCTCTCCTTGGAGGAGAGAACATTCCACCTTCTTCACACCCTTACCTCTCTATCCCTGATGAATGCCTTCACTCCACTTGTTTATAAGACAGAGGGGGTTATTCATAATCAAGCCCAAGAGAGTATGTACACACTGTGGACATCCTGATAGAAGGCAACGTATTAAATTTCTGTTTGTTTGACAGGAGCGCTGTCTCTCTCCTTCTCCTTGACAGGAAGACCCCCATCCATCCAAGCAGGGGGCGCGACCCTAGCAGCACTCCCCTCTCTTTCTCTCTCTCAAGTGCTAACACATACTAAGTAAATGAAGAGTCTCTTCAAGCCGGCAGGAGACAAACGAGCTTCTTAAACATCGGAGGAGTGGCGGTTTGATCTGGTGTCGGCGGGTGTTTACGACGTAACTGCGGCAGAGTCGTGTTTGTGATGTTACCCATCTAAGTGTGTTTATACTGTGGTGGAGATGGCCCCGGCCTCTTGGCCAGGTGCTGAAGCTCTATGTCTTCTGTTTGAGAGGGAGAGTAAGGCTTTGGAGTGTGTGTGTGTGTGTGTGTGTGTGCGTGTGCGTGTGTGTGTTCATTCGCTGCAAGCATGTGTGTATGTGTAGCAGTGCTTACAAGTCGAATGCTGTCCAGGCAGGCAGACAGTGTGTGTGTCCACATCCCAACCAGGAACAGGTTCAGGTTAGACTGTCTGCTTTCATTCCTCTCCAAGCTTCTCGTCTTGTCTTTCTGTCTCATTCTCTCTTTCTGTCTTTCTCTCAGTGATTATTGTCATTCTGGCTGCTGAAAAAAACAAAAAAAACACTACTAGCGGGAAGTGTAAAAAGAAAAAAAAAAGGGGGGGGGTGCGCGAGGCTGAGATGCAATGGGCTGGTGGTTGTGGGGGGGGGGGGGGGGGGGGGGGGGGGGGCTATAAGGCCCCCAGGGTGGGTATAGGGTTTTGGTGAGGGCTCGGGGGTTGGTGGTGAGGTGCGCTCGGAGAGAGGGCCCTGGTGTAATCTCAGTGCTGAATAGACGGAGCTCTTAATAGAATCCCGTCGTCCGGCTGCCACCGAGAGAAACAAGAGCTGTAATGGATGGGCTCAGCTCTGGCTCCCACTTTCCCCCCCATGACCCCTGCGTTGGTCAGAAGTAAGAGCTAAAGAAGCATTGTAGCCCCAGGCCTGATTGAATGGGGAGGGAGGGAGGTGGCGGTGGTGGTGGCGGCAGTGAGGGGGGGGTAGAGGCAGCCGCGCTGATAGACCAATTTCCCACTACTGCGAGCAGCAGGGCTTGATTGATGAGGGCTGGTGCTGGTGAGAGGAGGCCCATCACATGCGATCACATAAATACTTATTCAGCTCGAATTGGGCCTGACAAGCCTTACGACAGCTTTGTGCTGTCACAGATATCATTGGAAGGAAAACGCTCCATTAATCATGCGTAATTAACTTTTCCAAAGGGAGGTTCTGCTTGGAACCAGTAGTAACCCACTCAGTACCCAGATACAAAGTTCCAGCATCTTAACTGGGATTGGAGAGGGCCTTATTAAAAGCTAGAGCTGGTTTCCCCTGAGCCGCTCCGTTTGTACAGGAAACGGCTTCATTAGTATCGGTTTAGGGCTCTAATGGGCTTGATACAAAGCCTCCCCTCTCTAACCCAGCCGTGTTCAGTGGCCTTACAGTGCAATATCCTGTGAGCGCGCACGGCCATAATGTTCCCTGTTTGAAGTCAGAGCAGAACCCATCTGAACGCCTGCCACTAGTTAACTACCTTGACCCTCCCATAAAGTAGTGTGGTGGAGTGAGCGTCGGAGAACCCAACAAGCTGCGTGGTTTCATTCTCTCGCTCTCTCTCTCTCTCTCACTCTCTCTCTCTCTCTCTCTCTCCTGGCCAGAGGTAGCCTCCCCACGGGAGTGAGCTGGACCAGAGCCCTTTTGTTTTAAAGAAGCAGACCAAATGATCGGCTTCACATTAGGTATAACACAAACACACACATGCTCACACACTGATGAATGCACAGTCCTGCTACATATCTCATCTGATCAGCATTACTCCTTCAGCTCTGTAATGCTGCCCACCGGCATAGCTGCTGGTGGACACAATATAAACAGCTTGCATGGAAGAAGACAAAAAAAAAAAAAAAAAAAAAAAAAAAAACAAACAGCGGGGGCAAAACAACCCTGTGGCTCGACGTGGAACTGAATTCCAAGCTCCTCCATGAAAATCAAACATTATCTTGAAAGACTAGTATTAGAAAACATGTTCTACAATTAAGAACACAACACAAATCCTAGAAGCAGGCTTGTACGTTATGTTGTTATATGACATCAATAATAAGTTTTCACCAAATACAGAACACGTACAACGCAGCATGTAATGCTTTGATCTTGAGCATTGACTGCAAAGAAGTAGTTTCGACAATAAGTTTGGCTGTTGAGCTCAGGAAAAAGAACTGCTTCAATGGTAGAAAAGAACTGTCTTTTCTTACAATGTAGAGTCCCAGTGGTCGTAGTATAGTACAAACTATCATCCCCCACAGATCATCCTTTTCTCAATTGCCCTGTTGGTTCTTGTGGGCATCACATACTGTATTTGTCCAACTCACCTCAGACTTAAGTTCAGACTTACTCATGACAGTAGTGAACAATGTTTCATGAAATGATAACATATTTCTTGGAGGAGCAGGCTCCATAATTAAGTTTCAATTTTGCCATACATGGATCACAAACACGTACATACTCCCAGATTCAGTCATTCCTCGTCCCCAATTGGTCATGTGTGGTCATTTCCTCTAAACATCATCCACACTACAGCAGGGACCTGACTCATTTCCTCCCTGCTAATTATCTCTGTCTGGCCCTCTGAGAGAAAGAAGATGACCCATTATACATAACAGTCATAGTCCACTAATAGACACCATGACAAGTCTGCACAGAAGTACACACCCACACTTGCTCGAAAGAAATGCAGCGTCTCATTCATTTTAATGACTATGTGACAGAGACATGACAACAGTGCTGTGTGAGCGGAGGTAGGAAAGATAACCGCCACATCTGTAAACTGGCAAAATGACAGCTACATTGTTTTTCCAAGTTTTACTGAATCTGACTCGGCAACATACTGTATTTAAAAATAGCAAGTAAAATAGAGCAAGGAACTTAGTGAAAATAATCTGTATGGTTACTGGAGTGACCAGGGCACAGCTGATTGAAATCTTAGTTGGGCACATGGTGAGGAAAGCGGCTGCCATTATTGGCTGCCCTGGTCACCCCTCCAGAGAACAATTAAAGCCAAAGTCATTAAGGTGCCACTTCAGAGTGTCTAAACTGAAGAGTATAAGAACCAGTGATTGATTAATTTATCATTATGTACTTTACACTGATGAGTGATTTGTTTTTTCAGCTGACTCCCTCTTTGGGCTTCTTAATGCCATTTTCTTGATGCTTGACTGCATGGGTAGTTTTTCTATAACATGTTGATTTGTTGTATGTTTTTAATCCCTGCTGGCAGAACCCAATTAAAATATGACCTGAGCTTAGTTTGGTTGAATTCAGCTGAGGAGAATAGAGCAATTTGGGATTGATTTGAATGAATGAAATGGATTCAATTTAATTTAATTTAATGAAATTGAATCAAGCTGAATTGAATTTAAATGAACAGTAGAAGCCAAAGGATTGTTTTTTTTAGCTTGTCCACTATTTTAGCACAGTGTCTACTCTATGAAATGCCCACTCTACGTCAGAGTACCATAAAATTTTATAACCCCTTTTTGCTACAGTAACTATGTGAAGCTAGAGCTATGCATTTTATCCCATCTTCCAGCATCTGGTTTTTACACCCATTCCTCAACTGTTCCAAATCTCTATGAGGATGAACAGACTGGGTCAGGAAAGCCCATTCCAGGTGATGGGGAGAGGAGGTTGTATTCATGATCAGATGGGGGGGGTGTCAAGAAGCATTGGGTGACTATCTCACAGGCCTAAATAATAGCAAAATTAATTCTGGAGGCTTGGGGAGAAACACACTTGAATTGATTCAAGTACATGAAACCACATTCAATTATGTTCCAGACTAGATATGGGACAATCCAACAGTAATGGAGACAGGTGGTTAACGGAAGACCACACGCAGAGGAGGAGAGAAGTGGAGAAGAGGAAGAGTGGAGGAGTGTGAGAGAAAAGAGGGGGTGGGTGAAGGGTCAAGTACATTCAGTCAGCTTAGTTTGACTTATATGGAGAGGGGAGACAACAATAAGTGCTTGTGTGTCAGGGCCTTGAAGGCAGCACAGCTCTTCTGCTCTCACAATGGCCTCCTTCCCACTCCAGGGCCAAGCACGTCCTGGCCTGAACTCACTTACAAACATCACCTCAGTTTCTCCCAAAACTACATTTCATTGATGCTGTTCACGATTTGTCTGCTACAAGAACAATTTATAAGCTGGTCAAAAGATTCAAAAAGCCAAGTAACATTGTCTATTTCCTATTATAAACATCTGGAGTTGGCCCTAGTTCTTGTAAGCCTTACTTGGCGCAGTTGTGGGAAAGTGGCTATTGAAAGCCCTTAAAAATAAGCTGTCTGCTTTCAGCTCAGCACGGTTGCTTAGGATAGATGATTGGCTGACAGTCAGGGCTGTTTTTTTTCTCTCCCATTCACAGATAGAGTATTGTTTGAGGGGGATCTTGGCCATTGAGGTTTGTTTGTCAGAAAACCAGCCAATGAGAACGCTCAGGTAAAAACCTGTTTCTGGATGTTTTAACTACTCTGTTAAGTATAAAAAAAGAAAAAGCAGTAAAAGAAGTCAGTCAAAAAATACTTTTTTGCTGTATAAACTACGATGACATCAACATAATCAGTCTCGTACCGAAAGTTTGCAGCCAGAATCGTTAATTCTTTAGACTGGGTTCAAAACCATATTGCAGAGACTGAGATGTACATTCAATATGCATACGGCCTGCCGAAGGTGGATAATGTGTGTCATCACCACTCATTTTTGGTACAACAGAGGGTCTGTCTCAGGTCCTCCTCTTGAGCCAGGGAGAGCCCCCTCCTGAGGTCTGACTGATGCTGGCTAAACCTCAGGAGCGTGTTGAATGTTAGAAAGAGGAGAAAATAGGAAAGGGAGGGAAAAGGGGAAAAGAGACGGCTTTCTTGGTCTAAAAAAAAAAAAAAAAAGGCCTCAGTGTTAATCAGAGATTTCCCAGAAGAGCCAGAGTCATCGCCTCAGGGCAGAAAGAGTGAGAGAGTGAAGGGTAGGCACAGAGGTGAGGAAACGAGAGAAGACTTGAATGAGAGATAGACAGGGAGACGGAGAGGAGAGGAAGAGGGCAAGGAAGGCAGGCTGCATTCCTGTGGCCACAGCTGCGGGAGCTGCAATCACTAAAATGTAGCGCTGTCTCAATGCCGACGATTTCTGGACACGTTACAAACGAAATAAAACAGCACGACATGTCTGTTTTTTGAATCAAAGAAGAGACTAGCAATCAACATGCTGGGGTTTACACTACTTCTCTCCCTCCTTCTCTCTCTTCCTCCCTCCATCCTTCTCCCTGGCCGAGTGTCATTCCCTCCATGGCAGAGATGACCCCCTCTCTGTCTCTATATTTGCCCCTCTTTGTTCACCACTGGCCAGTTGGGGCAGGCATCTGAGACTGAGACCATCGATCATTGACCTGACAGCGGGCCCCAGGCGGGGACGGCCCTGTTATTTGGACTCTGTGATGACTTCCTCAAAAAGGGGCCCCTCCTTCCCTCATAGGCCTGGCATGGCTGAGGTTTGGTTTGGAGCCTCCATACCTTCCCTGTATGTCCATAGAAAACACATTGCATTCACTGGCCGCATGTTTGGGTCACGCTAGGGTGAGCAAGACAGATAGAGTGTGGAGTGGGAGTAAAATAGGTTGAGGGAGCACAACTTGTGGTCCTGGAAGTTTCTCGGTAGCTTCTCCAGTCCCAAGGAGCACCATGATGAAGACTTTGGCAGCGGTAATAATAGAAGTAGAGGTTAACAGAGTACATTGGAAATAAGAAAACAAAAAGCAACAGCTGGAGTGCCTGATTTATCGACGCGATCTGCCCAAGTTCTGTCTAGCAAGATATAGCAACAGAACATTACAAATACTTTAAGCTATCATTTGGACCCATGTGTTTATTTTATCTTGGTTTGCACCCCTACATCTTCCCACATGACATTGTGTGAACATCTTTGGAAAAGATGAACCTAAAAATACCCCAAAAATCCCCTCCCTCCTGTTAACAGCCTTCGTTTACTGCTTCAATCCTCCAGCTCATCTCTGCCCCTCATCCTGCCTCATCCGTCACTCTTCAGCTCATCACCTCCTCCCCTCTTTTCTCCCTCCTCTCTCTCCCTCTAAGGCACTAGACCGGGACTTCGTAGACAGGCAGTTGTACTATTGTCTTGCTGCTCACATCGCGTTATCATTACAGCTGGCTATAATTGGAAACAGGAGTCTTTCTATTAGGATGCATGGTGACACGGGTATCTGTCTCTTCTGATATTCCCACACTGGCTAATTCTCCCCCTCATCTGCATCCAACAGAGCGGAGACAAGAGAGCGTGACAGCGGACATGGACTCCGATAGCTCTATGCAGACATACGCCTCTGATGTGCACACACGGTAGATTGTACTTACAGTTGCATGACGTAAATTTAGAAATTACATGAAAACTGAGAGAGACATGTAAAATTGTCTTTGAAAACTTGTAGTTGTAAGAGGTAAACTGGTTGTTTGTGGGCTGGAAAAGCCACCAGTATACTCCCTACCATGTCACAGGATCCAATGTGATTCATGGCCTGTGCTGTGGCTCATCCCTTGTATGTCTCTTTTCTGTCTCTTTAAGCAATATCTATCAACAAGACCCTAAAATAATGTTTTTAAAGGATATTGTTAAGTAGATTTTAATAGAGGGAGTGATACTGTATTTTATAATGATTGTGATAAGTGATTTTTACTGTAAGACCTATAAGAAAACTTATTTGGATACATCCTAATGACATATTTCAGCAAGCTCTGAAACTTTCTGGAATACTTTCAGTGCAGTAACTGCTTGCTGTAACCTTAAGGACACTAAAAATACACTGCAAAGATGTTTGCGAGAATAAAGTCATGTCTGGAGTGTCTGTAAGAGTGCTGGGCCCTGCGTGAGGAGCCTGTCTAACAAAGGGTGCACACACTTCATTAGCACTGTCCGTGAGAAGGAAGGAATCTTACACATGGAATCACTCCTGATCTCCCGTCTCAGGCTACTGCTGTGCAGAGCCTGGACTCGCTGGCTTCCTTCCTTCGAAATCCTCCTGGCCCCTGCCTAAACACAATGCTCAATTTGTTCATATCCAGCGCCAAAGAAAAGGGAGACACACAAAGCATAGGAGATAGGGTTACAAACTGTCCTTACACCCACAGGTGTGGAACTCACAACGCCTTCAAAACATCACCTAGTCCCCCGCCCTGTGCCACCACCACCACCACAAACACCTCCTCCTCCTCCTCCTCCTCCTCATTCTGGCAAAATGAAAGAATGGGTTTGAAGGATGGATTGGCGATGAGGAGGATGAGGGTGAGGGATGAGTGAGAGCTAATAATGGAGAGAGAGAGGGGTATAATAGACCGGCTGGTGCGATTAAAGGAAATTCAGTCATTTCTCCACACACTGCATGCATGCACAAGTACACACACAAACACACACACACACACACTTACACACACTTACACACAGAGCGCGCTCACTCAGCTGCTATCTCACATTGCATCACGCTGCTCTGCACCTTCACACTAGCACTCGCCTTTGCTCTCTCAATCTCTCTGCCTTGCTCCGTTTCAATGGCATCAAATGGTTGGAGTTGACAAAAGAAGAGAGGGAGTGCTGCCAGCTGCCCCAGTGAGGTCATTCCCACACAGGCTCTTGCTTTCACTGCACTACCATGAACATGGCCTTGACCCTCTCCCCTTCACAACAATTACTTTATTCTACTAATTTACACAAAGTAACTCCACTTGTCTTGTTACAATTGCCCACTAGACACGTCCAAAGACATGCATTTCATCAGCCTTGATCCTGTGAAGCACCGTGGGGTTTGGTGAGCTTCTAAATGTACTCTGGAGCGCAGCAAGTATCTTCTGTTCCCACCAAAACTGGCAGCCTGCTGTTATAACCAGTTTTTTGAATTCTTAAACAATAAAAAATACCAAATAAAATCAACTATTAGACTTATAAAATCCCCCAGACATTGTTAATATTAACTGGCAAACCATTTGTAACAACCTAAGCGATACTGCTAAAATTGGTGATCATAAACTCATACATTCTAACCTCCTACACAGAATCTAATCAACTCACAGAAAACACTTTGTTATAGAGTTTACTTCCTATCCACTTTGTGAATTTTGTACTGGGGCTGTTCTGGCATTGTATCTTCCTCTCTCATTCACTCAACTCAGAATAACTTGTTGCCCAAAATTACAAATCATATTTTCTGCATTGACTACTGCCAAAGAACTGCTAGCCGTACAATGGAAAATCCCACATTCTCTTTACTGAATTAAATGGCTACGTATTTTTCTTGATACACAAATCTTTTTAATGACACCAATGTTCTTTTAAATGGTGAAGATGAGAAGTTAGAGTTAGCTTGAGAAGTTAGCTTTCGGCCTGCCTTCCTCTCGGCTCTAACCACATCCATCCAACCATCCATCCAAGCATCCATCCATTTTCATCAACATCAAGAGGGCTTTAATATGATGAGTCCTTGGAGTCACAGCAGGACTCTGTCATTCGCTGTCTCTTTCTCCATCGCTCTTAGCTATTGGTCCCCTGGGTTGTCACAGTGGCTGCAGAGAGACTTTAATTGGCTGGTTGGGATGACTTTTCCTCCTTGTGAATAACTTGCCGTCAGTGGCGTGTGGAAAGTGTGCCTTTGTTTTTTCTTTTTTTCCGCTGCTTTTGTCATGTAACCCTTTTACGTTTTGTGCTCAAACTGCACACAAGTGAGGTAAATGTGTTGGAATCATCACTGACTAAATACATAAAAAATGTATGAGCTCTCTCTATCTCTTTCACACATTCATACTGTATACACATGCAGAAACACATCATTTTGGCAAAAACTCACACCTGCTTTCCCCTTGACTAGGTCACTAAGTCCATATCTCTCCTTGGTGGTGTCAACTGTAGGTGAATCACTGTCAAATATTGTCTCATTTTCTTCCTTTCTTTCCTCATCTTTTTGTGTCTCTTTCATTGAAAGACTGTTTATCACTCTGCCATGAAGGCCTTTTCTTCCCGTGCTCATATCCGAAGGAGAAGAAGAAAGAGAGCGACGTGCCTTTCAACAAACAGAACAATGACACTTCATCGAGATCCTTGGCCTGTGTACATTCCACAAACTTGCACAATCACTTATCAGAGGTGAAAGGAGGAAGGGCAAAAAGAAAGATAGCTCATATGAAAGAAAGGATAAAAGGCAGAAATGCGGGGAGATAGGGGCCGGGAGGTGAAGAGGTGATTTGTGTGTATAAGAGATCTCCTGAGTTTGCTTCCTCCAACCCTCTCAGTCTCAGAGGTTGCTTGAATGGTGGGTGGGATGCAGACCAACAGACTTGGTGTGTGTGTGTGTGTCAAAGTCAGTTTAACATCACATATGAAGGCATGTGTGTGCTCATTTTTAGAAAATGAGAAGCCTTTGTGTACAGACGAATATCTAAGAGCCACCTGATGTCTTTATTTCTTACCATCCTGCTTAACTCACAGATTCTCTCTGAAGCAAAGGACTATAAATTTACAAAAGCTACATGCAACTTAATCTGAAAGTAGAGCTTGTCAGCAAATTTGATATTACAGTTTAAAGCTGCTTCTATTGGGTTGCAGTTCAAAAGAGATTAGGTATGCACCATTTAGTCATGCAGCTCTTGAGCCGGAATCAGTGGTGAGGGAGATCAGTCCAAAGGAAATGGGATCTGATCTGAGCAGATCCAGATCTGAGACCAGCTCGTAAAACTGTCCCCCCTAATGGATCACCTCACTGAAACGCACACACAAAAGCATAGCACGTACATACATGCAAAGATGTAGACTCAGCCTCACACAGATGCCTATGTGAAAACATGTAAACCTAGGAACAGGCATACAACCAAAGGCCACACACTCCCCCTTCGTCTAAACCCACACACACACTTTAACACCCTTTCATCAACACAGCTGTCCTTCTTAGAAGACAAGTTGAGATTTAAGCTCATGAATCCATAATACACAAATTCATGTAAATTGTTTGCTGAACCGTGTCATATTTGCATGTGTGTTTCAGAGCAAACAGAGCAGTGTGCACTGCTCCTATGATGTGGACTGGCTCTCTCAGGAGAGGACACAGACACACACACACACGCACACACACACACACACACACACACACACACACACACACACACACACACACACACACACACACACACACACACACACACACACACACACAGACAGACAGACACACAGACACACACAGACACACACAGACACACACAGACACACACACACACCCCAATAACATTCCCTCCTGCCTCCTTCGGCCAAGCCCAGAGCTTGACCTCTCCGTGTCACTCAATCCACCGGGCAATATTTGCTTTCGTCATCATAAATATTAAATATGTGCAGAGGCAAATATTTGGGTTTGGCGACCTCGAAGTGGTAAATGAATTAATGTATTCACACGAGGAGAGCAGGGGAGTCAGGGTGTTCTCGCACACACACGGCCTTTCAGCTTCTCCAGCTCTTTACCGTAAAGGCCTGTCAGTGGTCACGCAGGGGAAGACCCACAACTCCTGAGGAATGGCAGGAAAAAGAGCCATGGTACATGACTGAAATTTAGAGGCAGAGGGGTGGTAAACATTTTTCATCAGGTCATTTCTGTTGTGATACACTGTGACAACTTCCATCGCGTGCAAACAGCAAGCTCCACGTTTTCATGTAACAGTTTTAAATCATCTTGCACAAGAATAAGGGTAGATTGCCCAGGGAAGAAAGTTCATTCACAGTGCAGAGCCCATTATGTTTAACAACTGAACTTTCCCAAAAATTACAAGGGACAGCCTCACTCTTCTGTCAACTGCATTCAATTTGTCATATTTTCTCAACCTCTATTTAGACTGAAAGCATTACTGTCCTCCAACATCATCTCAAAACCCAGAGGAAGCTGCAGATGAAGTGATAAACATCAATTTTGCATGAAAATTTAAAGCATTGCATTTCTGAATACATGATGCTTATGTACAGCTTGTTGACAGGACATCAGTGGAGAGGTTGAGAGGGACATGGAGCAGGGATGGGTGATTGTGTGATGGTTACGACCAGTCGTGCACTCTCATTGTACTGTCTAGTGTTATTCATGGCCCTATGATTTTATTTTTATTAATCAGTTATTGTGTATATTGTTCCTATGACATGCCTTGTCTTTAGAAGTTAGACAAATAAATCTAAAACTAAAACTACTACTACATATATTATGAAATTGTTAACTTGTGGGCT
The DNA here is from genome assembly GCF_021018895.1 of Seriola aureovittata. Classification (NCBI taxonomy): domain Eukaryota; kingdom Metazoa; phylum Chordata; class Actinopteri; order Carangiformes; family Carangidae; genus Seriola; species Seriola aureovittata. The sequence goes on along the minus strand of NC_079367.1, from coordinate 11,749,969 downwards.
GTTTGAAATACAAAAGTGTAATGGTTAAAAAATGACTGGCTATCAATTTGTCGGTAAATTTCCTAAAAATGACCCAGTTCACCTTTTGGGGATATTAACCATGGTCTGATCAGATGATCGGGATGTTCAGTGGTACTGTGTGGATGTGGGAGGTGTGATTGAGAGGGTAGGGGTGGGGGCCTGGCGTCATGGGTAAACTGAGAAGAGCTGGCGGAAAGGCAATCCATAGCTGACCCCGGCCTCAGTGTATAATTATGCCCTGTGACCCAGAGAACATCCTAAATCACCAGTCCAAACAGTCAGATCCCCCAGTAAATGCCCAGGGAGAAGCCCTGCACAGCACACCACTTTACTGCTGCCCTGGGTCTCAGGCCTGCGCGGTCCCTCTGAAACACACACATGGCCTCGGGCATACACACTACTCTTGAGTAGCTGCCCTGTTTGGAATAGATGTGGGATCAATCCACTTTCGACGCTATCATTTTGAAATGCCAGAGTGGTGAATTACAAAGTAATGCCTAGTCTGTTTATTTTTGCTCTTTGTGCATTTCTATCCATGTTACAGCTGTAAGAACAAAACTGAAAGGATTGGATGGAGGAGGGATGTGAGATCTATTCATTCTGATGATGATTTCAGAAGATTCTGTGATCTCTCTACTCCAGTAACTGTTCTGTTTCAGCGACTGGATCATGCTCTCATGGTGTCTGCTCTGCTATTGCTGAATATAAGGATGCATGCCGGTTGTCTCTGATCACAGACAGAAGATATTTGGGGACACTCAGAGGATGAGGGGATTTTAAGGAGGGTGGGAGGCACAAAGATTGTCGTTGGAGGGGTCTGAAGTAATGGACCTCCTGGAGAGCCTGACAAAGACACCCAACAACAGAGAGATGCACTGCATCAAACCAGGGGGACAAGAGGGGTTCAAAAAGCGCTCTCCCCTGGGGCCTTTCAGCCTGGCATCCCTGCACCCTGGCCCAGCGGGGGAACAAGCTTCTTCACACAAACACAGTGGGAGGATGAGAGGATGGGACAGGAGAGCGCTACAATAGAGGGAATAGAGGGAAGCTCTGAAGGACAGCGTGAAAATGAGAAAACATGAGACACTGAATGCTTCAGTTATTGTGCTGAGAGAGCGTCCGTTGTCACTAATTGATAATAGTCATGGCAGCTGCTGCACTTGAGTTCAGAGGGTTTGAGCAATGCATCTGTAATAACTGGTGTGTTGTGTTCATCAAACAGACTTTCATTTGTGCACTACATTTTCTTGTGTTCTTTTTTTCTTCTTCTTCGTCTCTGAGTTAGTATCAAACTATGAGCAGTTCTTCTGTGGACTTTTTCATCTGCTCAAAGATCATCATCACTGTAGCCACTGATGAGCACTGCTCATGTAGCTGCCATTCATTAAAATTCAGTATTGATGGAAACGCCAATCTGAGCAGTGCCAAGCCAAGCTGCGCTCTGCCAAGCCAAAAACTGCCCGCGTTGTAACCCTTCCTGGCACGCCAGAGGAGAGCATAATGCGAGTCAGGTCCAACCTCTCTTTTGGGTGCCAAGAAGAACTCCATGTAACCCAAAACACTGACAGGGAGCCAGTCCGAATGTGAATGTCCTCAAAGAAAACCAATAAAACAAGACTGTCATTGTGGCATCCCAAAGACCAGACAGTTCAGGAAAGACTTTTAAAATCCACTTTGTAGTGTACACATCTATCCTTGACTGAATTAGATGGTTTACAGTACATGCAAGATAATCCAAAAATATCCTCCATGATCAACTGTTTTGAAACCCCAACAACTTTGGTCTGTTTGTATATTTATCTTGTTTATCTGTACTGTGAATGTCTTTCCTGTCATTTTGCCTATTTATGTCTGCTTATCTGTCTGCTTATCTGGATGCCTGTCTGTCTGTCTGTCTTTGTACCTGTCTATCAGTGTGCAGCTTCTAAAAACAACAAAAACTTGAAAGAGCATTTCATCAAAAGCTAAAATGAGGCCCTTCAGTGCTTTTCTAATAAATGAGAAAGTAACTGTCACCGGTGGCTGTTTGTGTCTGTAGCTCTGGACATGCTGTTATTGAGTTTATTGCAAAGTGGAAAAGTCTCTGTGTGAAACCAAACGCACACACAGACACACATATATCTCAGTCCCATGTGGGCAATGGGCCTCATCTGGATCAGCTAACTTTACAACATTTACTCATCTACAAGAAAGGGAAGGCAGAGGACGGAAAGTGGGGAGAGAGGTAGAGAGATAGAGAGAGAGAGAAACGAGTAGTTAAGTGTGAGAGTTTCTGCTTCAGCTTTTTAAGTGACAGCCTTCCGAGGAAACATAATCTGCTTTTTGTTTTAATAGAAACATTTAATTAAGCAAAATGATCCTAACAGGTTACAGCTGTGTTTCCCCATCTTGCATTTGCCTTTATTGCATGTGGGAAATCCATTTCTATTCTATTCAGGCTGTCTGAGATTTATAGATTTACAATTGTCTCCTCATACACTCAGCACTTCCTATGACTTCTGCCAGTAGCCCGGCTGACAGTTGCAGAGCTTAATGGCAATTAAAGTCTGAATTGTAACTCTTAAATTTTCCAATTAATTCTCATAGAGCTATTTAGCTGCAGTGCATCCAAATTGCCCCGAGAAATATTGTATTGTAAGTAAAAAGTAAGATTTCTGAGATTTGAAAGCAGTGCAGAATGCTTTACAAAGAACCCGGCTCTCCTGTTGCACCATGAAGACAATATTATACAAAATGGTGTCATATAATTAAAAGCACTACACACACAAACATGGCACATATTTACAGTGCACAAACAGTACAGAAATTATTATACTTTATACTTGCTATGTCTGTTTGTATTCAGATTTAACTCCAATCCAGGCAGTATGTTATCCATCACAATGCACTTGTGTGCTTCTACACGCACGCACGCACGCACGCACGCACGCACACACACACAGTGCCCAGCTCAGCTCAGCCCGGCCTGCTAGCCTCATGGCTGTAATTGAGAGTTAATGACGCAGTTGGATCTGTTCTTTACTTCATATTAAACAGAGCCTGCTGCTGCTGCCCGGCTGTAAAAGCAGCCCACCTCCCCTCCTCTTCCTCCTCTTCTTCTTCCTCCTCCTCTCATCCATCTCCCCCTCCTCAACCCCCTTTGTAACCCGGCCTGCAGCCCTCCACACTTCTCCTCATTCCCCAATAGATGTATTTAAGCATTTGATTTAACAAGCGACAGGATCGTTGTTGGTCTCCAGCTTCAGGCTACCGTGCATGCATCCACTCATCCGCCCACATCTTCCAATAAAAAAAACACCAATCTGCTGTAACCACACACACACACCCAAATGGCACATTTCTGAACAAAGACCCCAATGTACGGCTGGACGACAGGAGCTCTGGCACGACCCACGCCACAGCAACCTGATAACAGATCAACCCCTCTTTTTAGGTTTTTCCTCTCGCCTCTGTACAAGACACTGGCGAAAGAGAGGCAGCAGAAGAACCCCTCCACCCCCCTAAATCTCCAGTGAGGGGGGCTCCTGCGACTGGCTGGCGCCAAGAACGGTGTGCTGCCCACAGTGAGCAGGTCGCTCTGGGCCCTTCCTCTATCACTGACCAGAGCACGGAGAGAGGGGGAGAGGGAGCAATTGCGGAGATGTTAGAAAGAGAGAGAGAGAGAGAGAGAGAGAGAGAGACAGCCAGGCAGAGAAAACAAACAGGACAGAGGCTGCAGTGTGTGTCAGGTCAGCGGGGAGTTTCAGAATGTTCTCCACCGCTGTTCTCCAGAGCGAAAACTCCTGACGGGTTATCTGCTCCTGGCGCTGTCATTTATCATCAGTCAGGAAAAGCCGGGCCACCTTTCTGGCCAGTGCAGTCGACAGAAGGCTCACACACACACACACACACACACACACACACACACACACACACACACACACACACACACACACACACACACACACACACACACACACACACACACACACACACACAAACAGATGTGTAAGGAGAACACACATACAGATGTGCTAACCACTAACCCCGCCACCCCCCTGCACGCACATGCACATCCAAAAATGACACATTTGCCTGTTGCATACATTCAAAAATACACATGGTCGGCAGTAGCATAAAAAACAAACAGATGTGCGGGTATAAAATACATGTGGTGGATCTATGCATGTCATTAAAAGAGACATACAAAGAAGTCATAAAACCCACGTGGAATGAAATATAGGCTTGTGAGCACACGCAAACAAAGTTGTGATCGTCAGGACCTCCCTGTGTCGACCCAGCAGCCCAGCAGTGTCTTAACGGGTTCCCTTGTTCCCTGAAGTATGCTGTAAGCATATAACTAGTTGTGTTTTTGGTGTGTTTGTCCAGTCTCTGCACCCCACTAACTATGTAGTGCACATCGTTTCAACCAATTAATCTTTGAGATCCAGAAACGTGCACACTTTCAGTAACAAGTCAGACACAAATTACTGCATATGACACCACGCTGATGAGCAATTTCTGTGTGTTCTTACATTCTTTGTAAAACATGACTTAAACCAACTAAAACCAACAACTGTAACTAGAATTCAAAGGCAACTTCTCAAGACAAAGCCCCCCTCTTCAAGTTCTCTTTTTCACCCTTTGCTTAAAAAATGTCAATGGGTGCTTTCTCCTTCCTCCCTTGTTGTTTTTTCGGGGAGGCAGAGCGCTGTGGAGTATTGCTCTTGTCAGCCACCGTGAAGGCATCCCTGAGGTGTCGGTAGGGCCACTGATTTGTGTGCTCCACTGTCCTAATAGCTTCTGTCTCTCCTTCTCTCTTTATCTGTCTCCCTCCTTCTCCCTCAATCCCCTCTCTCAGCAGGCTGGTCTTGCATAACCATTTATTTTACAGATTTTTTTTTCTAAAAGCGCCTGAAGGGTTTAATTATGTACATAGACAACCCCTATAAACTTCTATTCTGAGGACTTTTTATTGACTTTCGAGCCAGGCTACCCTCCGGCATTTCAATTAACCATTTATAAGAGAAGAAACTACAATTAAATTAAAAGTTTCTATAAAGAGGCTGTCACATCATTTCCATTCTTTTTTGGAAGATGGCAGGCTTTATCTAAATGAGATGGTGTGGATATGTGAAACAGCTGGAGCGGGGTGCCTCATTTGAGGGGAGGAAGAAGGAAAAGGGGAAGGAAGGAGAAAAAGATCCGACAGAAAGAGGCATGGAGAGGGAAGGAGGAGGAGCAGGGAAGAAAAAAGGAGGTGTAATTAAAAAGTGAATGGAAATGAAAGATTGAGAGAGAGAGAGAGAGAGAGAGAGAGAGAAAGAGAGAGAGATAGCTGCAGCAGGACAGGGCAGGAGGGGTGAGAGGGCCGGCCGCAGGGCCAGGCAGCACTGACCTTGCTACTTAGGCCCTAATTACATGTTGTGAAACTTTAGTCGGCTCACAGTCATCTGGCTGCACTGGGCCTCCCGGAGCACAGACAGACAGAGAAATTACAACACCATTACACACACTTTAAAAGAGACAGAAACCGAGAGGGAGAGGGTGAGAGAGAGCGAAAGAGAAGTGTGGGGAGGGGGACACGGAAGAGAGTGTGAGGGAAAGAGAAGGAAGGGAGGCTGATGTCACTTGGCGTTTTTGAGAGAGAGTAACAAAGCGCAAGGGCTTTCCTTTGTACGCTGCTGCTGAGTGGAGCACTGGTATTTTTACAGACCTAAAGATCTGTGCACTCATAACAATGTGGGTACACAGCACTCGGCAGGGGTGCCTCAGTGAAATATGCCCCTCTGCACCCGCCCCTCTTTCTTTTAATATCCTCCATCCACAATCTGCTAAACTCCCCCCTCAACACACACATCCACCCACACACACACACACACCACACACACACACACAACACACACACACACACACACACACACACACACACACACACACACACACACACACACACACACTCTCAGCTTCCGTATAGCCATGAAGCTGCATCAAACAAGGCCTGCAACCCTGAGTCTGGAGGCGTTTCAAACACACACTCGCCACACACACACACACACACACACACACACACACACACACACACACACACACACACACACACACACACACACACACACACACACACACACACACACAAACACACACACACACACACACACAGTACATGTATGACATAGGCTGCTCTGTTACACACAGACACTTCATAGTTCTGTAGTCATTCACTCACTTTGAGGCCAGCTTGGGTTTGCAGATTGTGTGTGTGTGCTGGTTTGGTGGTTGGAAAGGTGACATCTGGGAGTCACATTTGCCCAAACTGGCTCCCCCCTCCATCCTCATCACCCACACACTCACTGCCCAGTTGAGTCTAGGTACGCCGCCACCTCCAATCCCACTTCAGCAGAACGTGAACGGTGCCAGCACCTTCTAAATCTCTCTCGCCTCCATCTCAATCTTTCTGCTTCTGTCTCACCTCCTTCACTCCCTCCTTTACTCCTGACCCCTTTTCTCCTCTCCTCTCTACTTTCTCTCTCTTTTAGCCTGATGGGGTGTCAGGGGATTTGGCCCCACGAGCAATGCATTGTGGGGAATCTAGGTGAAACCCAGGGTGCAGAGGTGGGAATTCCAGCACACAGCAGAAAACCATGGGTGGTGTAACCAGAGAAGGAAAGTGTTTTACTCCACAGATTTTCAGTTTTATTGGTTCAGCCTGCAGTGGGCCAGTCACTCTCTCTCTCTCTCTCTCTCTCTCTCTCTCACTCACACACACACACATCCATAGACACACACACATATACACAGTCACATTTCATTTCAAATTACTGTAAAAAACAAATGAAGCACTTCAATATTGTGGCTATGCCAAAAACTGTATATCTGCATTTATCACCAAAGCAATATTTAACTTTCCTCACGTCTTCAACAGGACTGGGACACTTTAGTGTGTGTGGTATTTCTTTTCACATATGTTTTCACAAGTGCAGTGATTACACTGTTGGTTTTAATGACGCATTATACTGTATGCTGCAATATGTGGTTCGTAGGTACTGCTGCTCCTGAGGCACTAGGGTGCTAATCCCATCTCTGGCCTGTCTGTTCAAGCCACCTCGAAGGGAAATGTTTAAGATAATGTCGATTGATATTGTTGCTTTCAGTTACATTTGATTTCACAGAAAACGTATATATCTTATACCAAAAACTGGCAAAGTGAGTTAAAGAAAAATAAAATAAAAATCTATTATACTAGAATACTAAATGTGCATAATCATTATTAATATTGTAGAAATTCTAATAATCTATGTGGGTCAGTGATTACAGTTACAACTGATGCCTATTTCTGACCAGAGGTCCTTTTCCAGCACTAGACATTTATATATCTATTTAATGTCTAAACAAAGTGTGAATCTTTAGTCTAGAAATGATATCAGAGAGTTAGTAGTTTAAAGTATTAGCTCATACAAAAACCAATAGAGAAGTAATCAGTATCCAGTATAATCGCTGTCTCGCAAAAAACAATCAAATTCTACAGCAGCCGTTGTTTAAACAAATGCATCATCAAAAGCAACACGTTTTTCACAAGTCCTAAAACACTGTGAGATCAAGACACTGCAATACAAAGACAACACTGTTTCCTTGGCTGAAGGAGCAAAAGAACTTTGCGTGTTCATGAGTGTGCATTGATTAGGGCTCTACTGCTTGCACTCATTTCCTGATATTAATTGGTGGGTTGCGGTCTTATCTCGGACTGATCGCCTGTCTGAAGGCAAAGTGAAGCAGAGACATGAGCGGCAAAGTGAAAGACAAGGGGAGTCACTGGAGTGGGCAGGATTGCTATCTGTAATCTGTGATCAATCTTGGCCGAAGTAGCTGGTGTGAGAGGGAAGTGGGGTCGACCTCGGTGCCCCCATCCCACCCTCTCCACCCCCTTCTTGTCCCAGCATCCCCCTCATCCCAGGGGTGGCTTGGTCAGCCCTGAGGGGAGAACATGCTGCAGAGCAGGCAGACAATTTTCAGGCTGACTGCTTTTACTTTCGGCTCGACCAGGGCCTCATGAAAACAAACTGACAAAACAAAGGACAGCAAATTAATGACCCGTGCCCCCCGCACCAACCCCAGCCCCTGATGACTGACTCCTGGCAAGGCACGTCCCTACCCTAACTCCCCTCCTCTCCTCCCTCCCCTCCTGTCCTGACTTTTGATCCCCACCAAAATCGTGTATGCACAGACACACATATCTGGACACTGACACACACATACACACATCACTACCACCATCACCCTCTTCCTTAACTCCGTGACCCGTGGCATCTGGTTTAGATTGTCACAGGAAGAGAGAGACAGAGAGAGGGAAAGACTGAGTGTGAGTGAGAGAGAGAAAAGGCCTCTCTGTCTGTGTCTGGACCCTCATTATCATGTGTTAATATTAATGCAATTTGAAAAAGAAACAGACATGGAGACACACTGGGTGAAGAGGGGCTTGTCTGTGTTGAGTGGAACAGCATGCTCTCACAGTCCAAACATGCTTCCAACCCGCAAGTCTCGTGCAAGACTGGGTTCCCTGAGACGGGCACTCCTCATACATTGTCACTTTACCACAAGGTCTCAAAATGTTATTAATACACCGCGTATGATCCTGCATTGGTTTGGCTTTACAACTGCATTTGCTTTACAGTGTAATGAAATATATTCTTTATATTATCATATTCTTTGGTAGGCCATAATCACACAGCATTTTTTTTTTTGCAACAGCTGTACTGTTCTGTAATCTTTTTATTAAATTTGAAATGTGTGCATGCTGCTTTTTCAAACCAAGTGCTTTATATTTCTTGTTGCTCGTCGCTTTTTTTTATTTTTTTTTATTAAGCATCTGGTGTGCTCTAAATTGAAAGTGGTCTAGAGCAGTAAAACTACTATAGGCTAGAACGGGGATTTGGTCTGTTTATGAACACTGTCAGACAATTAATCAGCACCTAATAACAATGTTTGAAGGTGTGTGCAGAGCAATATACACACATGAAAACACCTGTTCAGACAAATGTTCACACACCAAATATTAGCAGAATATTCAGAGGAATTGTGCAACATAAATGAAGATCTGATAAAAGGACGGATTAATGCAGAATCTTGGGCTGGCTGACTGACATGTGGTGAACACGTTGTGGGAGCAGCTTCAGGCCATTCTCTGGGCTCACCAGAGCAAAGCCTGAGTCAGAGTGTCAAGGTCAAACTGTCTGTTCATTGTCCTCATCACCACCTCCCTTCTGTCAACAAAAAGTAAATCTGTAATGTTTTGAAATAAAGAGCCAGCAGCCTGATATAATGAGCGCCACTGTCAACAAGTTGCTAAAATGTGTTGCCTGTTTTTGCAAATACCCGCACCTTCTTGTGAATTTGCAGCGCGAGCTACTTAGGGAAATCTTCCATATGGGTCAATCCACAATTGCACATAATTTGAATGCTGGCCCTTTCTGTGTGGAGCTTGGACGCTCTCCCCATTTTCACAGGGGTTTCCTCTGGGTGTTCTACTTTCCTCCCACAGTCCAAAGATGTGTCAATCAAGAGATATTTTAAAATTCTGCATTGTAATGAATGTGAGTACGGTTCAGAGAACAGGATTATTGAATAATGCATCTGATAATTTTTTGTTTGATTGATTAATCTCTTCACCTACCAACAAACATCAGTGGCAAAGTTACCAGAGCAAGACATTTCTAAATAGAGTGGAAAAAAGGTTTCTACTTTACAGTGACATTAAATTTGAGTTTTAAATATTAATTTCATTAATTAAGCAGTCAATCCATTAATTAACTTAACTACTGTATATACAAGTGTGTACAATGTCTACAATAAGAGTAATTGGGAATTTGCTCAGTGAAAGTAGGTAAATTCCAAGTACTGTAAAAGTTTAATTATGAATTGCGTATCACTTGATTATGTTTTAGATCAGATTCACGTCGATGTTGAAGTTGGTGTGGACTAAAAACAATATGCTTGAGTTGATGATGTTGACTGGACCGATCTGATTCTATGAGAGCAGGTGACAAAGGAACGAGAGAAAACATGCACACACACACACACACACATTCCTGTGGGATTAGTCAAAAGGACTATGAGCATTTCATCAAGTGTTTCCCATTCAAACAGGCTTGACAGCAGATCCCTGGAAAAGCTCAGGTCACCGCCCTGGCTTTTGGTTATGGCTTAATATTTAAACTGGGAGCTAGATGGATTGAAAGTGAGTGTTATCAGTCATCGCTGTATTAATAAGGCCTGGTAAGTCAGACAGTTCTACCTCTGCGGTATCCACACACGGGGCTTACACAAATACACTCGCTCACTCAATCTCCTCTCATGCCTGTCTTTCTGTCTGTCTGACCCCTATGAGGTAACTGGTCACTGCAGCCAGATTTATAGCTAATCAGTCTGTATCGGCAGCAGTCTGCCATGGACCGGGCCAACTTTAGAACATTACACATTACCACATAGGGAGGGGAGTGATGTCAGTATGAAGGGAGGGATAGAAAGAGGGGAGGAAAGGGAAAGAGGAAAGGAGGAAGGAAGTGAGTGGTAAAAGGACATTTCTAAGGAAGACAAGAAGGAGGGGAATAAGGCATAGGTAATAGGGAGAGAACACACTCTGCCCCCCCCTCTTTCTTTGCCATTAGACCCCTTGCTCATTACTCAGTCCTTGTCGCTATGGCATTGACATCCCCCGCCATTCCATATAAAGCTATTGATCCCTCACAGTACTCACATACGCAATTCAAATCACAACAAATATATTCCTTTAGTGCTTCTTATCTTACTCAGTGTGTGTGTGTCTGTGTGTGTATTTATGTGTGCAGGAGTGAGATAGTGATAGGTCGGGCAGGTGTGTTTGTGCATGACTGTAGTGTGAAGCCATTCCTTAAAAAAACAGTCCATAGGCTGTGTGTACTTACATTTGAATGTGGGATTGCCTTCAATGTCTCCTCTCGGTGTTGGTGTATATCTTTATGTCCAAACTGTAATGTTTCTGTTAAATGTATTGACATGTGCTGATACATCTGTCAATACTATTGGCCATTAGCCTGAGAATGAGGTCAAAGCTTTTGTCAAGGCGAGGTCACTGACCTCACAGCTCATTTAATGAAAACATGACCACTAGGGGACCACAGGAAACTCCATCAATACATGGACACTAAATTGCAACCAAGAGAAACATCTGTCCCAAGTTTTTTTAATTTCATTCACATTCGAATATATTTCATTTCATTATTTTATTTCAACTTGAAATTGTACATTATTTATTGCAAAATATAGGGCAGGCGTAGGTGGACTCTTGTGTATTATCAGCAACGAATAAATAAAAAAAACAAAAAAAGCAGCCAAGAAATCGAGGGATGAAAATCTATAAGAAAAATGTAGCTGTTTCTTTGGTGAATTTTGGGAAAATTGTGCAGAATTAGACAATTATTTTCTGAACTTTCGACCCCGAACTTTGTTTCTTTTCTGTTTCCACCATACTTAAGTACTCTTTCTTCCAGAGTAACTTCCATTGACTTTAAAAATCTCATTGCACCTAACCTTCCCTGTCAATAGATACCACAAAATTTCCAGGCAGACTCTCCTGCTTATTGAGTAACAACGGCATCACGGTAGCCATCAGGATTTGGACTGATGTCTCACGATGACCCTGTCCTCTGTTTTCATCTCGAGTACCACTCTCGAGTAACACCACCGCAGCAGGCCGGTCTGCACCGTCTAACGAAACCACAACCACTCGGTCACAGATGGATTCCTCCAAAGCCCCTACAGAACAGCCACCAACCGCCAGCCATCAACTTCCACCACCACATAACCACAAGCTAACCACTTAAAGTGAGGGAGAGAGGGAAACTGTGGAGGAAGGAAGGAGGGATGACTGAGATAGATGAAAAAGGAGGTGGAGAAAGGATTGTAACAGAGCAAACACGGGGGACAGGAATAAAAAGGTAGACATGAGAAGCGATGTGGTTTGAAGAGGTGTCCGACTTTTTTCGGTCTTGATTTATCTCTCTTTCTCTCCATCTTTTATTTCTTTTATTTACTCGCTCATTCTGTCCCTCTTTCAGTGACTCTCTTTTTGGCTCCTTTCGTTTACCGCTGTGGAAAAAAAAAAAAAAAAAAAAAAAAAGACAGGGAAGACAGAGTGAGCTCCAGAGAGCAGCACCATCATCCCCATGCAAACAGCCAAACACCCGGGCAATATGCTAATGAGCTTCCTAATGAACGTTGCCACTTAGGAACTGCTAATTAAAACCCATTTGATTCAAACACACTTATCAGGCTCTAAGAGAAAAAAAAAATAAAAAAGCTAAAATTTCCCAGGAAGACAAGCAGAGTTATGGCCACCTTTGGTATTTGTCAAAGCCCTCCCACTCCTTCCCCTCCTTTTCTGCCCTCCTGTCTGTCCCTGTCTCTCTGTCCCTCGGCTCAATTGCCTCTAATGGACGTGCTTTATCTAGGCTGACCTAACCATTGTCGCAGGGAGCAGAATTTGTGAGCTTTTAGAGTGGGTGCACTCATCGATGTGCTGTGGGTGGGTGGGGTGGAGGGTGGGTGACCGGGAGTAAGCAGTGGGTGCAAGGAGGGGGTTGCTTGGCAAGTATCCATCCATGCACTCTCCAGGCCACTTCGTTAGCCACCACATACACATCTCCCTGTCCCCCTCCACTGTTCTCAGCTATGCAAATAGGATGCCAGTAAAAATGCTGAATGAGGAGTGAGATATGAGCTTTCTACTCGTCTGTGGAATGGATCGCTTTGGGCCCTTTGAAGCTTTCGTTGAAAAAACTAACTGGAATTCATTCTTAAATTTGGACGATTCTCTGTTAATTTGTCACAATCTATTCACCGTTTCATCATTTTAATTCCTCGCATAACAAAAAAAAAAAAGAAAAAAAGAAAAAGAGAAGCTGGAATTGACCAAAGGGGTGAAAAAATAAGATAGAGAGGCAGTGAGAGTTTGCCCCCTCAGCCCGGAGGAGAAACCGGATAGGGCCACTTTAAAAATCGCTTAACACGCTCGACACAAAAGACAGCTGAGAAACTTGAGCTGTGTTTGATTTGAGTGTCAGGGTGGGAGGCACTAATCTGTGGACATGGCGGGCACAGGTGGTGAAACAATCAAACAGCCTCTCACACACACACACACACACACACACACACACACACACACACACACACACACACACACACATAAACACACAAACACAGACACAGAACGGTACACATAAACACACACACAAAAAATACTTACGCATGAAAACAACAAATGGCAACAAGCAAAACTGTTTATACTGCCACACTTTCATGGCCATAAATGAACACAGGCTTGTATGAGGAAAACACACACACGCACGTACACACACACACACACACACAAACACAACAAGGAACACGCAGGAGCACATATGTGCATGTGCGCAGCCGGCTGAATTGCTATGGAGCGTGGTGTTGTTTTACTGAGCCAGATAAAGACAAGGTGGATCAGATTCCCAGCTCCTGTTTCCCTCTGCTGCCTTTCACCTTCCTTTTTATGTGTCAGTGGCACACGCCCTGCCACACTGATGGAGCACTGATTGAAAAAAGCGCATAGTCATACATCTAAGAGGGGAAAAAAAGACTCTTAAGGGGTATCCTGGTGTCTTAAACAGCTGTGTCACATGTTTTAACACATTGTGACTGGCCTCTCACGCTCAGCTTCCCTGTTTTATCTGTGTTTACCTGCTAAAGCAGAAAATGAACTACATGAACTAGTCACTTGCCATTTGCTTCAGAATATATGTCCAACCTGATTATTACACTAAACCAACGAACTTGTCACATACAGTAGAAACAGTTATTTCAAGTCAGCTTTGGACAATCTGAACAAAGTGTGTCCCATACATGCAGAAAATGAATGGAACTACATGTGCTTAAATAGAAAACTATTTTATTTAGTACTGTTGTGGGTGTGTCGTTGATTTGCCAAAAGGCTGAGAGAGGAAGAGAAGCATGTTGAAAATAAAGACTATATTGTATATTGCACATCTCTAATGTCTTACACTTTAAAAAACACTTCTCTAATTCACCTGCGTCTCTTTAACTACACTTCCCTGTTGTAATATAGGTGGTATCAGAGCCCCTGATATTTTGTCCATCCGGTGAAAACAGATACGCAGCACACACAGGTGAGCGAAAAGAACTCGATGATCTCACATAGTTGATTATCCATGACCATAAAACGCCCACCCACACACACACACACACACACACACACAGAGACTGCACATCTATGTCTACAGGTACTTATCCATATATCAACATAATATGACATTTATTGGCATCACCCTCACCTCTGTATAGACAAAGGGAACAAGCACAAGCAAATGCACAGCGAGTTTATGCATCTCAGCCAGGCTGTAATACAGTCTATGCCTCTGCTATTCACGCAACACGAAACCTATCATAGACTGTCAGGTGGGGTAACTCGAACGCCAGGTATTATTTCCTAATCTTATTTGCACTCTGAAAGTGAGCAGTGGAGTGTAAATCTTTAGCTGTATCTGGGCAGGCCTCCACTTCACACATACGAATGTTGCTGCTAACTTCGCTAAATAACATGAAGCCAACGCTTTGCATTTCTGTTTGCTTTTTAGCAAGGAATCAAGCTTGACATATTGGAAATGTGTTGTAGTATGTTGTGTAATGACCACACAAATCACAATACATGATGTTTGATTTTCTAAAAAATTGATTGACTTAAAATTTTTTGATTGATTACAGCTTTATCGTTATTTCTCACAGTGTGCCACTGAGAGAGATTGGGTGTTACACAAGAAGAGAAGGGGGTCTTCCCCAGAGGACCCCCCCCCAAACTCATACATTTACACCTTCACATGTACACATGCATACAGACACACACACACACACACACGTTAACACACACGGTTTTGCCCTCAGGCCAGTCTCTGTAATGGGATCCTCACTGTTATTTCTGCTGAATAAAATAAATCCCACTAATTAACATGTTAACATGATTGATGGGCCTTGATTCTGCAGGGAGCAGGGAACGTCTGTCTGCACTCAAGCTGCCCTGCTGCTGCCTGCACACAGACTGACACACAAAGAAAGATTCAGGGAATGAGACATACAGGGGAGGAAATGGAAATATGAAACATTTCAGACTGGAAATCTAGAAGACTAGATCTGGGTCCATATGTGTTACTCACTGAATATGACTTCTGACTACAGGTCCTCCGGCTCCTTCTTTACAAAGTTTATAAATACACTGGAAGACATCATGCATGATGCATAATTTCAAAATGCCATTTCTTGTGGTTTCTGTCTTTTATGCATTACACAACCATGTAACAAATACACAGCAGTAGAAAAACTGTTATTTAAGAAGCGTGAGAAAAGGTTTTGAATAACAGCAAAGTGAACTGATATGGGCAGCTATCATGTTCATGTTCATGTATCATGTTATTCACAGAACCCAACAAGGAAGTAAGGACATGAGGTGGGGAACACAGAGAGCAATCAGAATCTAATCTGTCTGCAAAAGAACGAGGATACATACAAATGACCTGATAAAATCACTCAAACAGACGTTCAACATTCAAAGTCACCTTAAGAGGAAGGCGGTAATGGAAACGCTTGAACGTTAAATAAGTGTGGGCCACACCACATACGTGTACACATGAGGCAGCATGTGAAAACGAAATGACAACCAAAATACGTACAAAATAGTTTTTTCATACGTTATTTCAAACATATTTACATCAGGGATGTTGTTCATAGTGGCCATTTTTTGTAGTTAAATCAAAGAAAGGTAAGCTTGTGTTCCTGATGCTATGTTTGTGAGATGAAACTACAAATGTTTGTCTACTGTAAATTAGTAGTATTATGTCCAAAAGTTTGTTAGTGTTTATTTAAATTTGACTTCAGACTCATACGATCTGGGTTCCTATGCCTGCCACATCTTTGACCTATTAGGTCCACAATCCATTGTTAGTTTCTTGGCCTCACTGGGTAGGTGAATAAAGTGCTATATTGACAGTTGAGTACTGTACAATGTACCTGTCTGTCTGCCTCTGTTTCCCGCCAGCCTCCTTTTTCTTTGAGCAGTTCTGGGAACACTGTGAAGTGGAGGGGCTGTCAGGGGGCTACGCCCGCTGTGCCCGCCCGTTCTTTATGAATGAATTAATCAATAGTGACACTGCACTACATGCTTTTTCCTTCCTCATTATTTTAATTAGCCGTTTATATGGATGCCCCCCCCCCCTTCTCTTTTGCATTTCATTAATACATTAACATGCACTTGACAAAAAGAGCAAGGACACAGACACAGCGGCGGTCGCTTGGCTGGTCACTTTGTAGTCTCCTGCTTGTCTTGCCCGCTTTGCCTGCCTGCCCTACCAACAGTCATCCTCATTCTGTCCTACCCCCAGCTCCGCAAAGCAACTTCTCGGAAAGTCATCAGTAATTACTGTTATATTATGCTAATGAGCATGGGTTGAGACTCTACATTGCATGAGACACTGTTCTTTGAGAGTTTCAAACAACTAATTCACACGTGCAAAGTTTGTAGTTGCCAGACGAAATGAATAACATCTCCTGTTTCCCCCTTTCCCTACCACATTGAGTGGTAGGGAAACTTACTTAATAATTCTCAAACAAAGAGGAAAATCACACCGTTTTCACACATACAGTGGGTCAGTGTCATTAGTGTCCGTTTCAGACTCCCTCACACATTTCCTGTCTGCTACAGCTTGGGAAAAATGTAAAAAGTAAACAGATTTCCATCTTTTCCAGTGGTTGTGGGGGGAAAGCAGCACGGCGGGTGTTTGCGGGTAAGTGAATGTGTGTGTTGTGAGCGTGCAGCAGCTGTGTGCATGCACTACGGGGTAGACCAATACATGTGTGCAGTGTGGACGTGTGAGGGTGTGCTTTTAAGAGGGGGTACGTGTGGGTGTGTGTTAAGGCGTGTGCAAGAGTGCAGTCGCTACGGTGATGAGGTGAGAATGATGAAGCCCATTCCTCAAATAAGGCACCATGTGCAGCTCATATGTTGGGTCTTTGTTAAAGAGTTGCTCATCAAAACCTCTACACTAAACTAACACACACACACACATCCTCCAAACTTACCCCCCCTTCTCTACGGACACACACACACACACACACACACACACACACACACACACACACACACACACACCTCAGTCTTCTAACGCCTGCAGGCACAGAGTGATTGACAGTTTCCAGATTGCCAGATTGTTCTCAGGAGCGTGGAGAAATGACATCACACTCATTACAACTTCTAAATATAAACAGTCACACTACTTGACTGACAAGTCTGTATACATGCATGTGAGCCAGTGTGTGTGAGGGGATGTGCTTCTCCTGTAACCCTGTAAATGTGTGAGAGCATGTGTGTATGTTCTATGTGCGCATACATGTGTCATCAGGGACACTGCTTAATGCTGTATTCCCAATAATCGTCCTCAATCTGCCTGTGACTGCTTTAATTGAGCAGGTGCTTTTTTTTTCTTCCATTAATGACTCAATTAATGAGTTTCTTTCTGCTATATTATTGTAACTGTTAATAGGGCATTAAAGACTATATTTTATCTGTGCATGCTTGGATGTTAAATCCTGATATGCCCTTCAAACATGTCCTACAACTTTGCCTAGGTAATTATAAAGTTACAAAGCCATACTAGATTTTAAATCATCTGGTGGGTGTTAACAAAGGCCTGAAAATGGGAGGAGTAATAGAAGAGAAAGGGTGGAGTGATCTGATGACGTTCGCTGAGGTAAGTTCAACTACAAAGAGTGGATTGGACGTCTAGGACAAAGGATTGCAATAACTCAAGCTGGCACTGGTATCTAAGTAACTTTTTATATCCATATCTAGGAAGAGAGCGGCAGAGGTAATGAGGATGCAAAAACAACACTTACAAAAGTAAGACCAGCCAACTGCACACACAGACACACGGGAAGACGCACACACACATGAAAACACACATAAACACACATACCATATGTTTGTGGGGCTGCTGCTGAGATGAAGGCCTCTCTAGCTTGTCTGGCTAGCACATTGTAATTTACAAGCGCTCAATGTCACGTTGAGATCTCAATTAAGCCGCTCGGCTACACACTCGGGGCCTCAGGGCTGGGTTGAGCTGGGCCCACATTCTGCCTCTCTGGCCAAGGCACACTGCAGACTTCTGTGCTCCTCTAACCCTCCACCCGCCCGCTCCCTCCCTCACCCGCCGCCAACAGACAACGCCAACAGTAAATATTTGAGGTTAGAGACAAAGAGGGGAGAAGGGATTCATTTAGTTCATTTGAAAACATGACATTGTGATTAAAAGTCAGGCGGTCTGGAAGGCAAGACAATTTCATTCTTTACTTGAGATACTTCTCTGCGAAGCTGCAGATATACTCCTGAACATTAAACACGAGTCTGCAAACAACTTATTAAAGTTGTGTAACACAGATGAAACTGACAAAATGACAGTTTGATATAGACATTGAATACAAAGTAAACCTGAAAGCAAAGTAACTAAAAACAAAGATTAGAATGTTAAGATGAGAACATGGCAAGAGTGAGGAGAGAAACAGGAAGACATATGAGCACGCACACACGCACGCACGCACGCACGCACGCACAGTGAGACATAACACAAAAGACAAAAAAGACACATTTGGACATGCACAAAAACAGAGCTACTGACTGGAGGAACTAGAGAGACACTGTGTGCTGGAATAAAGCAAGAAAACCCTATAAGCTGCCACTACTGTTCTATGATCAGATCCATATGGACCTTGGCCTTGGCCCTCCACCACCTGCCTAAAACATTCCCAGCACCTAACAAGCCAGCCAGCCTCCAACTGGTCCCAGACACATTTTACAAGCGGCCATATTGATGGCTATTGAGCTAGAGTGCTATTTAGCTCACTAGATATCTTAAATTATACACTAGCCATGCGCAGCTATGTGCACCCCCATGCAGGGACAGAGGCCACATCAGAGCTTCCACTTCCAGGCCTGGCTAAACCTGGCTCCGACTCAAACTCTAAAACATGACACACTGGGTAAAACAATGCCAGCCTGAATACAAATTTTATTTGACAATAAACGAGGAAGAAATTTTCATCTTTTTTTTTTAAGAGCTGAAGATATTTAAAATCTATCAAAGAATGTGGTCTTTTACCACATTTTGTCTCAGTGTGAAAGAAGTATGTGCTTTTTATTTTGTTGTAACTATTGAGTAAAGCAAACTGATAGGCTATAAAATTAAACAAATATGTTAAATCTCCTCTTTGACTATTTAAGAGTTAATGGAAATTGAGGTATTTTGCTAAGTGGGAAAATAAAGCAAAAAGTGCAGCAAGTGAAAATAATACTAAATATTACTAAAACCTCAAAAATGGTCCTCATGAAGTCAACGACAGGATAAAATCAAACCATCATGCTGTATGAAATGTGTCTACTGCAGGGTTTTGTTTAATGGAGGATGCTGCTGATGTACTACAGAGGTCCGACATGATGGCCCTCAGGAACTCCGGGCCACAGTGAATCCACATGGGCGTCGAGCCGGGCCAAAGCTCCTGATTGGCATTATTCTAACGAGCTGCAATTACAGCCCTGAAATCCATTCTTACTGCAGTGGCTTTAACGAGCCATCACACAGCCCACAATTATCATCACCAGAACTATTAAACACGACGGCTACAGCCTTGTTAAACGCTCTCATATGTGGAGGCCGCACATTCTTCTCAGGACACTGGCTGACAGACGGACACAAACATGGGCTCACAAACAGAGGTGAGAGACAGACAGTGAACCTTGCACACAGAGACAATGGGAGGGCTTAGAGAAACAGCAGGAAGAGTCAGACATAGAGTCAGACACAGTGGCAGGTCACTGGAAAACACCATCAATGGTTCAACAGTAAACTGGCATTGTATGAAGCCGTATCCCTCTCACATTTCTGCTCCCATTTCTCTCTGATGTTCCTTTTTCTTCGTCTTCTTTTTGAATGGCTTCCTCTATAAACTGTACTGCTTTGCTGCGAGCAGGGACTGGGCTCCCTCCTGTGAGTGACCACAGTAACTTAGCGGTCTCCTAAAGCTAAACAGCTTAGCTGCTGCGGCACTGCTCCAGCAGCAGGCTGCTCCCTGGTGGGCATATCCCAGTTGGGGCTTACCCACTCTGGGCTTACCCACTCTGGGCTCACTGTTGCTTCTGTGATCTCACAGGACGAGAGGAAAGAGGGAGAAATAAAGATGTGGAGGGAGGCGCTTCAGAAACAACTTGACTGGCCGGAGTGGTTGAATTTGGCAGAGCCTACTTGAGATGCAGGGTCAGATTTATGACCAACCAAACTAAGAGAAAAGACAGTTAAGACTGTCTCATACACACGTTTGTGTTCTTCATCTGAAACTGCTGAAAACACCCAAAAATACTGAAAGACGATAGAAAGTGAGTTCTCTGTACAGAAGACTTAAACTAAACAGTCTTAGAATAAGTGACAAATAAGACTCTAAGATGGCCCCACACTTGAGATTGCTTAAGTGAGTGGCATGACAATTGGAAGAATGTTTTGAAGCTAATTTTCAGAACAATTTCACAAAAACACAGGGTAAAATAACAATGACAACAGACTCTTTAAAACATGAGGGACAAAAAAATGTTTTGCACCATTCATTCAGATGCAATTTTGTTTTCTGGAGAGAAGAAAAAAAAGGAAAACGAAATATGGGAAAGGTGGGACCTTTGCCTAAGCTGGGAAACAAGCAAATGAAAGAGCTCTCTTCACTTACTGGGACACCATGAAAAAAAAAAAAAGAGTCTTAGAGAGTTGTAAATGAGGAGTGTAAGAGAGTTCACTATGACAACATGCAACACAACACAAAGTCATTTGTTCTGTTATTGGCATCAGTGCATGTGAGAGGGCTGCCAGTGTCAAATGACTTTGGATTAAATGTATGTGTGTGCAACAGTGACACACAGTCCGACAGAAACGGCAGTAGATACACATGAATAAAAATATGAGCATCAGGCCTTGAAATGTAAGAAGAAAAAGAAGGTCACAGGAGGAGGTGGGTTGTGTTTGGTGTTAGAGAGGTAGCTCTGCTCACAGTCAGGGCAGTGTGCCTGGCAGGTCATGCCTGGATTTGGATGGGCAGCTGGAGTGTGTACTTGGCAAAGTGGAGCAGAGTGGCGCAGATCAGAGATGCAGTGATGCTCCTAGGGGATGTGGTGGAGGTTTGGCAGAGCCGGGGACAAGCAGGCCCAGACCGAGGCCAGACTGAGGCCAGAGGGAAGGACCAGGGCCAAGAGCCAACTCAGAGAGTGGAGCCTCTGTGTAGGATACCAGCTCTGTAGGCCAACAGCTCTCAGCTTTTGGCTGCCAAGTCCTATCATACTAAGCTACTTAGACCTCCCTTACAGCAATTTGATTTAGTAAAGAATTTTATGTAGCTTGTTAGTCTGTATCGGGGAGATGTTTCACGGCAGTAACGTAAAGAAGTCTTTGACATTTTGGTAAAAACAAAAGGAAAATGAATCAGAATGAGTATATTTTTCTCTAGCTAGAGTTTGGGCTTTTTCCAGCTGCTCTTTGTACTTACTCCACCTCATGGTTGTACTAGTTGTTATCTGGCAATCACTGCTGTGGTCCACAGGAGGTGTGAAGTATGTCTCTAGGCAGGGCAGGTGAATTAGAGAGCAATACAAACATGTACACAAGCATGTGCACAGACACACACATTTTGTGTGAGTTAGGGCTGGGCCCTTGTATGTCCTTGTGTGTGTGTGTGTGTGTGTGTGTGTGTGTGTGTGTGTGTGTGTGTGTGTGTGTGTGTGTGTGTGCTTGGCTGCCAAGTGTGTGATTCTTGGTCACTGTGTATTTTGTCAGGATTGTGATTAATGACTCACCATCATAACATTGGAGGGTGAGACACATTCATTCACACAAAGGCCCTGCTCGGGCCCTCTCTCTCTTTGCCACCTCATCTACTGAGGGGGCCAACAACTGGCCCTCACACCGGCCCTTTGTGCCTGTTAACCTCCACATTTATTTTTCCTCCCACTTGTCCCTCTTTCACTTTCTCCAGATCCCTCTTTCTATAAGCTTGATATTTCTTTTTACCCTCTCACTGCATAGATTCTGTTCTATTGAACTCTGTTCTCTTCTATTGTATTACGCACAAGACAATACACAGCTTGAAGGTGAACTAAATCATTCTAGGAGGCAACAACTCCAACGACCAATAAGTGAATGTTCTTTATCTTTATCTGTAGCAAGATAGGTAAGGTGTGTGTGTGTGTGTGTGTGTGCATGTTTGCATTTCTTCCTTGCACAAACACCAAGAAAAGCACATGTTGTGTGCCTCCATTTTTCTTGCCATTCATGCACACACACACACACACACACACACACACACACACACACACACACACACACACACACACACACACACACACACATACACACATACACACATACACACACACAACACACACACAACACACACACAACACACACACACACACACGGCGGACTTTATGGCTGCTGATTAATGACAGTCATTTGTCAGGCAGAGGTGGATAAAACAGTGAATATTATCTTTGCGCTAAGGGCCAGAGCACATCGCACTCTCCCCCTCGCGTCTTTCATAAGTGGTTGAACACAGCGGCACGCCGGGACATGCAGACAGCCGGGCAGCCAGCAGATCTATTCTCATTACTTCTCTATTAGGACATCAGCTTCCACTGATCGGGCCCTACATCTTTATACTGACATCAGAGAGAGAAAGAGAGGTGGATGAAGGGTAAAGAGAGAAGGAGAGGAGAGGAATGACAGAGACAGAAGAGAGAAACAGGGAAAAAGAGAGGAACCCTATAAAGGAAAGGAAAACTTGACATTTCTGAATTTGATTAATACAAGTCTAAATCATCCTATTTAGGGAGTCATACTGTGGTACTCCCATGGTAAATGGCATTTATCTGTCCTTATGCTGTCCTTCAGTGAAGAGATTAACAGATTTGCTGTGCAGATTGTCCACGGGAACATGACCTTCTGAATCAGAGGCAAGAATGAAAGAAGGGCAAGAGTGTAAATAGTAAGAGTTTGCTGCGTAAAATCTTAAATTAATTTACATAGAAGGAATATGTTGTCAAGAAAACTATGTGGAAAAAACAGTGTAATGGGTGGGGTGGTTTCATTGACATGGTAAGATGGAATTTTATTGTGATCTCCAATGCTTGAGAGACTGAAAACACTATCAGTACTGGGCCTGTACACTTTTCGAGCGCATGAAAAAAACTTCTAATTTACTCACAATATGACACCAACTTTAATCAGGTTCATTCAGTGGCTAGGCCGAGTTGATAAGTGTAAAATGTTTGTCAACCATGTTTGCACGGGCGAAGGCTTAAATACTAGCTTCATAGCTACAGACTGGCAATTGTTCCGACTTTCTGGGACATGACAGCATTATCAAAAACTTTTGTGACTGAGATTATGATGATACACACTGCACTCTTTATCCGAGTGTGAATGTTTGAACAGGACAAATGAAATGCTCAGTAAGTGAAGGCCCTATCACTGACTGAAAGCACAGAAGAATCTGGAAACAAATATTTAATGTTCCCTGTCTTAAGTGGCTCAGTAGCAAGCGCTTCAAGGTCAGAGAGTGTGACTTGGAAAATATGGAAAATAATAAGGTGAAGTGATTACGGCAAGGTCAGAGTGAAGTCAGTGAAGGAGGCAAAGATTTGCGAGCATATGTGTTTAACATGCATTGCGGGATATTATTGTAATGGCGATAAGTTAGGGAGAAAATGTTTCCAGGGGCCAGTTATTAAGTGTCTAATCCATATAAACCACAAACCCGACATACAGTTAGTGCACAGTGAATGATATAAAGTACAGATGCACCGGCTATGGCTTCAAAGGGTGATTATACAGCAAAGAGCCTCCATAATGTTAATGTATTTTACTACCAGATATATTTAATACCAAAAGTAATTCAAGTAGAGAATAAAAAACCATTTTAAATCATGAGAGTAAAAGCATCAAAAGCAGCTAGAATCACATGTCCATGTCTCCCCTGAACTAAACAGCCAGTTAGGGTTACCAGCTTAACTCTCATGAACTGACCTCTGACTCTCCTTTACCCTCTGTGCCCCCCACTGACTCCTCGTGAGGTCAAACACATTCACCTGGAACCACTCTGAAAATGGCCCATGATCAATGTGAAGGACACAGGTACCCATTCTTGCTCCTATTCAGAGTGTGACAAAAAGAAACAAGAGTTGGAAAAACACCATTCTGCCACCCCCCACCCCCCCACCCCTCTCTAGTTCAAACCCTTTCT
The DNA here is from genome assembly GCF_021018895.1 of Seriola aureovittata. Classification (NCBI taxonomy): domain Eukaryota; kingdom Metazoa; phylum Chordata; class Actinopteri; order Carangiformes; family Carangidae; genus Seriola; species Seriola aureovittata. The sequence goes on along the minus strand of NC_079367.1, from coordinate 11,725,573 downwards.
CTTTCCTCTCAGTGTCCCTGTCTCTCTCTGTGTGTCTCCCAACTATGCAGCCAATAAATAGCGCAGCATGCTTAGTTATTTCCTCATTGGGACAGACAGAGAATGAGAGGTGGGGCTGAGTGCCACCGACGATATATGCACCTGACTGCCGTAAATCACAGCCGCAGCAGTCCCATCTTCATGCTGGAGATTTAATGAACTACCGCAGGCTTTTTATGCCTCTTAAGGCTCGCTGAGTGACCACTTTGTAGTTTTTCAGAAGAGAGGCGACGCTGCCTCTGCCCACTAAATCTTCCCTGTGCCACTGAGGATAAAATCTCCCTTTATTCATGGGCTATTTACCAGATCCAGATTTATTACGAGGGGTACTCTAACAAAAGGGGGGTGAGAGACAAAACCCCGACATCCCTCCTCCTCTTCCTCCCCCAAGGCAGGCTGGGATAGAGACCTGGGAGCCCATCAACGACTCATCCTCCCTGGGCTTGTTTGGTGATGAGGGGGGTGCTTGTTTTTTTTTAATAGGGTAAAACTGCAGCGGGGACCTCGATGTGCCCTGTCTTACTGAGCGCACTGCTAAGGGTGACACATGCATTGGTTAATGTAGCAAAGAACACGCATACTATACCTAAAAACACTCATTTATTCGCATTCAAACATTATTTAACGTGTAAAAATACTATGCAAATCATACACTATGAATACCCCATCTGTCCCCTCACTGACCCATTGGTATTGTTTCCATGGTAACACCTCTCTGAGCCCCTCGTTGTCTTGGCTGGCTTAGGGGTCATGGTTGAAAGGTCAAAGAGATACTTATAGATACATGACCTTTGTGATGGCTTTGTCAAAAAGCCCTTAACAAAACCTTTGAATGTCTTCACTCCAAAAACGTACTCCCTTAAGTACACATGTGTATGCAAGCACAAATGCGCACACACATATAAAGCCGCAGTGTATTGCTTTTGTTAAGTGCAGTTATAATTATATATGTTGCCGCCCTTGAATGAGCACCATTCTTAATGGCTAATGCTAACAGCTCACCTGTCTGTCCTCTGCAACCTCACTCCTGCCTGCCACCACTTGTACCCTGCAGTTCATGGACTTTGCTGACCCAGCATTGACCCTGTTGCATTGTGTCTCCTTGTTCCCCTTGAATAGACCATGCACCCTCCTCCTCCCCTGGAAGGGAGGTGCTCTTTCCACTGCTCCCAACTCCTACTTTTTTCCCCTCTTTGTGTTTCTCTGTTATTTCAACTCTGTGCCAAGCTGCTATCTGCCTGTTCAGTGGCATCACCACTTTCACTTACTGACTCCTGTACCAATATCCTGATTATAATTATGCCTCTTAGTCTCTGTCATTTTTTTTGTCTCAATCATTTTTCCTCCTTCTAAGCTAAGCTTCCTCCCTCCATCTTCTTCACCCCTCAGATGAAACTCAAACACACAAAAGAATTCAATTTGATGGACAATCATCTGTTTTCATCTGTTTTCACAAGAGATCATGTCTGAGCTGGCCCCGAAGTCCAAGAGTCAAGAAGACAACTGTGAATAGCATTGAGCCCTATTACAACAAACACACATGAATCACTGTATACTTCCTCACCGTTGATCCAAAAAATAACCACACAACTTGAATGTTTCTCAACAAAACAACTCCTTACGGAGTTCAGCAGACTTTTGCAGGCTTCTCTGCCACTTTCTCATTAGCAGCATGAAAGACGCCTGCTGAAAACTCCACTGGTGCACGGACACAGCAGTGAGCTTTTGAGTTTGAGCAAAAGTTTTGCTCAATAATAATTCATAAAAAAGCTAGCAGATTAATTACTGAATTTGATCTCGCTGGAGAAACTCTCTGAGAATTTAAAGTTACCAGAGATAAGGGGGACATCAAACAGCCACATGTGTTTGCTTATTTTTAAAAAGCTGGGACTTGTTATCAGGGCTGGGCAGGACTTTAGGCTCCACACATCTTGTTGTTGTGGAGCCTTTCTAGTCTTGAGTGTGCTGAGGAGATGGGGGGTGGGGGGGTGGGGTGGTGGTTAATGGCAGTAGTGGTGTGTGTGTATGATGGGGCTCGAACCCTGCTGCTAACCCCCCCCCCCCTCCCCTGCACAGGCAGAGGCCGGTGTCTGGATGGGTGCCAGAAGTTCTGAACTAATATTCACAATAATGTTCCTGCTCCGAGGGGCCAGCGACAGAAAAAACTGTGGAGTCGTGCCAGCTTTTACTCCCCTCCTGTTCTCCTCTTTCCACTGCCCCACCACACCTCCCTCAGCTCTGGGAGTCTCTCTTTCTGTAGTTCTACCCTTCTCACTCCCCCATTCTTTAACCATTTTTAAAGCTTATGGCAGAGTGAAGAGTGTTTGTTGATGTATTGTACATGTGTGTTTGCTGCATCCCAGCATTGTCATTATGGCAACGTTCAAAGCGCGTTCAAAGTGTGCACACAATTGATAGTCCATTTGTGTCTGTATGTGGTCAGTGTCACATATCTTTTATAGCAGGATTCACAATATACTGTTTATCTGTGAATAAGGTTCCCCGCACTGCAACAAAAATATTTTATTTTTTATTGTATATAAAAATACATGCAGTACTTAAATTCTATTTAGAAATAAGCTTTTATAACATGATAAATAAACACTGGCACAACAACAAGAATAAACTAAATGAACAAAAGTTCCATTACAAACATACAGCTCAGTGACCCATGTTGACAGTAGATTTGACCAGTATTCCTCCTCACTGATGAAGTTTGTGTTTAGCATAAGGTATCATGAGAGTTTGTTTTGACACATGAAATAATTGAGTAGTTTTAAAATCGATAAAGCAGAAGTTTGATCTGATGGCTCGGCGTCAGTGGAGCTCTATTAACTGCCTCATGTTGCTTCAACCATTCGTGTGTCACAATGCTGACCGCCAGACCTCTGTGATGGGTGACCTGGTGAGCTGGATTTGTAATTAAGGTACCTCGGATTTCTTTTTCAAGATATCCTCCTGTTATTTCTTCTCCCTCTACAGTATATATGACATCAAAGCAAATCCCAAGGTGCACCTTAGCCAGTCTCCATATCTCACAGTTCCTAAATTCTCATCTAACACAACTGAGGTTCATGTACCTATGTGACCCGACCGGTGATCCCTGAATGGTAATTCTGTCTCAGACTCGTATTGAATATGGCCTTTGGCTCACTTCACAGCACACCAGTGGAGAACCAGTGTTTTATAGTTCTCACAATATATGTTACGCTGCTGAATGTGGGGCAGGGAGACAGAGATGTACTGTATCTCCTCTGAGCCATCTCCTCTCACCACTCTTTATAGACCCTAATAACACCAGTGGCATTTATCTTTGCATTGTGTGGGTGTTTGTATGCATGTTTAATGTTTGTGTGTGCTGGTTAAGTTGTCTATGTCCGTGTCTGTCTGTATATGTGGGTGCACACTTGAATGTGTGTGTGGGTCTGTGTATGTCAGAAGCATGCACCCGCTCCACCTCACCTCCCACAACCACCCTGCTGATTGTTCCATTGATGACAGAATGCATCATACCCCCTCCCGCACCCCAAAAAAACTGATGATGCTGTCGCCCTGAAATCCCTTTTGTAGCCTTACCATCGGGAATCACCATAAATAACCATGACATCATCCCATTCTTATCTATGGGACGTCCCATGCTGATCGATAGCATGGCTCCTGCAGTGTAAATAGCTTCTAATGCCCCATCTTCCCTTTCAAATAGGTCTACATTATTTATGATGGCTGTTAGGTTACCAGTCCAGGACACAATTTATTTCACCCCACCCCTGCTCCTATTATACCACTGCTTTTGAGTCTTGATGGGAGATTGGGGCATAGGAAGGGGGGATCGGGAGGGAAGCATTCATTGCACACAGAAAAAAAAAATACACATGCCTGTGCTCTCAAAAGCACCCGCCAACACACATACACCTTGAACTCCTAGAGAGGTCCAAAAGGCTCATCACTGGGATGAGGTAGGAGGAGGATGGAGGAAAAATGAGGAGGAGTGAAAGTGGACCTGAGTGCTGCCTGGTCCCACCCTGTGGTAACGATGGGACATCCGTTACTCAGATGACAGTGAGAGTGGCAGGCCTATTTGCGCGGCCGTTGGCGCACTGTGACGGATTGGACAGACAGAGCGGTTGGAGGCTGCGTGGAAGTGACAGGCTGCATTTCCATTTGGGTGAAAAATCTGGCTAACGTGGCTAACATGGCTGGCTGGGTGAGGAGAAAAGGGGCCACATGGGCTGGCCAGGGCCCAGTCTGTCTGCTGTTTGCTTGTTGGTTGGTCAAAGTACTTTTCAGTCTGGCTCTTTTATCTTTCTCTTCCCCAGAATTTCCCCTTTCTCTTTATATGCCTGTATGATTGCTTGTCTGACTGGGTTCTGCTAATTGTGCCAGACAAACACATGAAAGCACAGTGCAAACATTTAACATTCGACGATTTAAGATAATAAATAATTTCAAACCACATACTTGCTTTAAGAGGAATTCTTATTTGAAGTACTTTGATAGAACAGAGGTGCCAGCAAAAGTTGTTTTGTTAGAAAAACGGATGCAGCAAGAGTTAAAAAGATAATACATAAAATCAACCAAGGAGTGTAAGGATATGTGTGTATGTGAGTGTGCGTATGAGTTCGTCTGCTTATGTTTGCGGAGCTCTGCCAGCTCCATGCTGTTGGATTGAGACGGACATGGCAGAGGATTATGAGAATTAAGTATATCAACATAGACAGCTTGTAACTGCCTCCCATAGACACTAGAATAACACACCATTTCATATTCATCATTTAACGAAAACACAAAGCCATACACTAAGCAAGCGGCCCTCCTGTGAAAACTTTTATGTCTTCTTAAGTTTGGGGGTTGGGGACTTATTTCACCAGGGGTGGAAAGACAGACTTTTTGCTGAGGTGGACAGCTAAGAGGGGCAGCAAAGTATTATTGTGTGTGAGAACGGCCTGAGGAATGTTCATCCTCACGCCTCATTGGTGTTCTCATTGCTGCGCGCAGATCGAGCAGTGGAGATGGGACACCCTAGATTTACGGGACGTGTCAGAAGCTTCACATCCTAGGGCCCCCTGGGGCCAATCTCCTGTCTTGATCTGGCCTGCAAGGAAAACAGCCGTCCCTCACAGCCTGACAGTGAGGTGGAGCCATCCAAACACGCAGGGAGGACGGAGACTGGTGGAAATGAGGAATGTAAAGGAGGGGAGGGAGGGATGGAGGGAGGGAGGCCACCTTTGGCGAGGGCCGCCGCAGCTCTGGCAGTCCGATTCTTCACATTAGCAGTGACGAAATCGCCAGCTTGGGCTCCTGCAGACACTGAAGGCTGATGACTTTATCTTAGCGAAGTAACGTCAATGGGAAGTTTCCATGGTGACGGATATAAACAAACAGTGGCTGATCTGATCAAGGCCTGCTGTTCAACAGGTGTTCACATTCAGTAGCTATTAGCCGTAGCTTAGTCATAGCCTTATTAAACTCACTTAATAAGAGAGAAAGAAAGAGTATGTGTGTAAACGCTCTCTCTCTCTTTCCCCTACAATCTTTCTCAGCATCGCTCGTAAACCTCAGAATCCTCAAAGAGCGGAGAAGTTCTTGCAGCCTAAAGCCCACAAAGGCCTTTTTGTCCCCTGCAGGAACTGGTAGCTGTTCAGGAAGTGGAGCCTGGTGCCAGCAGGATGATTTATGGCTCTGTGTCCTGGGTGGCGGTTGGACCTGGTCCCACTGTCACTCAGGGCCAGAGAGAAGCACTGCATGGCCCAATCAGAGGCTGCCCAGAACTCTAAAGACATTACAATGCCTGTCATAAAGTGGCTTGGAGGGAAAGGAAGCAGTCATAAAACAGCCTGGGGAAAGAGAACAATTGGAGGAGAGAACACGGATGACACAAACCCTGCTCTAAGAGACTCTGGCCTGGTCTGTCTTGGCATCCTCTCCTCTCCTCTCCTCTCCTTTCCTCTCCTTTCCTCTCCTCTCCTCTCCTCTCCTCTCCTCTCTCCTGTTTTGGCGCTGATGAAAAAGCGTAATTCGGCTGAGAAATTGATTTTGCAAGACTTTTTCTCATCTGTGCAGAAGACGCTAACTCGTTAGGACTTCACAGGGCTTGCCAGGACTGGAGACAACAATTAGTTTGTTGGAGATGTCAGAAATGGCCACTGAGTTTTGCAGGAAGAAATCCTTTGTGACGGATTGGTGCTGACAACGCAGGCCGACGAGGAGGGAGCGACAGATTCCCAGAGCGCCCTGTTTAGTGGAGGAACCTTTGGGCTGCATTAACCCTTATCTGTGAGCGCCCACGAACAAAGTTCCCTCACAGACTACCTGCTGTAGCCTGGAAAATCCTATTACAGACTGCAGGGGGACACTTGGGAACAGTCCACCGGGAAATCTGTCTCCCTCGGCACGTACCAGAGACAGGACATCGAGTTCTCTCTCCACCTCCTCGGCTCATTTTGCCTCTCTTTTATTCACTCTGACTGATTTTCTCTCTCTCTTATACTCTTCTCTCCCCTTTATCTGTCTTTCTTTTTCTTCTGCCTCATCTATCACTCTTGTTTTCACCCTGTCTAGTTGTCTAGTTTTGCCTATCCTATCTGCTCTCAGACTACCCCCTCGGTCGCTATGCATAACCATGTTTTAACTCCCTTTTTCATCCCTGTCACCCCCACCCCTCTGCTCTCTCCCCGGAGGAGAAACACTATCTATTCCCCACCATCTTCGGATGAGTGAGCTGCATTTATCTGTGGATTTAAGGGTGACTGCCATGTGTAGAGCTCAATCCCTTGCCCCGTGTTTAAGTTTAGAAAATATGATACAAAACACATGCGCATACAGTACGCTGGATGTCTAATCCAATATATCCAATAAGCATTCCCTTTTTATTGCTCAATTTACGTCTTCAAACAATGAACAATGCTGGGTATGAAAAAGATACCCTGCAAAAGCTGCTGTAACGTAGTTAGAATAACATTCCTGGAGTCACTCTGAGTGTAAACAAGAAATGTAACTCTGCAGAACACAAATGAAGTCTGATTTGCAACATATGCAGCCTACAGTGTGGTATCAAGACACACTTGCAATTGTAAGAAGACTTGCAAGAAGATGTTTTGTAGCCGTAATGTACTATTACTCAATTCCTTTCATGACTTCTTTCATGAGTTATAAATTATTCTGATCTTGTTACTCTATAGTTGTACAAGCAGGCACAGTAAACACTTCCCTCCTTTCAAAAGATAGTATCAACCACCCACTTAGTTATTATTTAAAAGGCATGCATTTTTGTAAGTTATTTTATGGGCATTTTTGATTTTATTGTGACAGCAACAATGAAATAGAGACAGGATAGTTTTGGGAGAGAGTGACATGCAGCAAGGGGCCCGGGCTGGAATCAAACCTGGACCACTGCAGTATGGACTGAGCTGTACCAGGTGAGCTACCAAGGCACGCGTGTTTATTCGGAATATGATTAAACACTCCTTATTGTAATTATGCAATGACAGGAATTGATGGACTGTATCATTATTATGCAACCTGAAACCAATTACAAAACAATTATTGACCAGGAAGTGGTCCTGGGTTATTACCATGGTAATTAACCCTATTAAATACAAGAACCACGCTAATTTAAAATGTGACCTTCAAGCACTGTACAAACTATTAACAAATACACTGTTAGATAATTGATGCTTGGTGCAAAAGTAGGTTAAAAAAACAGCTTTTGATTGCAAAGTGATGCCATGAGCAGCTGGTCTCAGGTGTGTGGGCAGGGAAGTAGAGCTACATAAACTGGGAATGGGGAAGATGTATTCAGACCATAAGCAAATACAAAGTTAGATATATTATATTATTTGATTATTATAACTAATACAATAAGCAGGATTTGAGGTGGAGCTGCATTTACCTGATTCTCTTGGGTAGTTTCACTTTATCTATAACAATGCATCATATTTTATAAACCAATCATAAGTTTAAATGTGAAATATTAATCTGTAAATTACTTCGTGAGTAAAATGTACAGTTTCTTCCCCCTGAAATGTAACATAAAGAATGAAATGTAAATAAGTACCTCAGAATTATATTTACTGTAAGTGAAGTACTTTAAAAAAGGTATAACTTTCCACCTTGTGGAACGTGGCTATCACAGATGCTGTGTAGTGTGACTTTATTTACCTGTATGTTACTTTACACGTAGAGCTGCCATCAAGAAGTTTGACAACAAACAACTGCAACAACACTGCTGCTATTAGTAATAACACTGCCAATACTGGGAGTACTACAGGGGTGCTATGTTTATCACCTTTCCATTGACTACTGCTAAATCTATGACAAAGTGCTGTATAGACTATCGGCCAAGGTAGACACAACATAATTATTTATCTTATCATTTAATAATTGGAGTTAGCAAGCAGTGTACGCAACGTACTTCCTCCCTGAGCAACCTGATGCGGCCTTCTCTTCTGTCAATGATTTGCTCCTCAGAAATTTTTGGCTTTTTGCACTTACTCCCAGGCCACATCTGAGGTGAACAGACAGGGCCAGCTAACAAATACTGACTTTCCAATAACATATGAGTGCACAGCAGCCTATCATATGGCTCGAATTAAAGCATTATGACATAATAGAGCAAAGTCGGGGTTAAGACCTCATTACTGCCACCCGGGGCCTCTGCTTTCTCTCTCTCTAAACCTGGCAGCTCTCAGTTCTGGTTTTGGACCTGCTCCACTCTAATTGGAGCAGCAATATGGAGTAATTGGAAGAGGGGTACGGTGTTACTGTGCTGAATGTGGCCCGGCCTGCGTTTTTTTAAGCGCTTAAACCAGTAATAAGCTCTCAAACTAGACCGCACCATCCCATTACCCTTTGAACTCCAGTGCAGAGACAGACAAGAGATTTAAACATGTGAATGAACACAAACACTCTATACACACAGAGGTGCACACTCCATAAGGGATACATGGATACATAAGCATGTGGAGATTGTGACTGTGTGTAGGTTATAATAGCCGTGAGAGATTGCGGGAGAGTCTGGCAGAGGCTAAGAGGACAGAGGGCCTTGGCTTGTGCCTGTTTGCACAGCTCTGACCACAGACACAGAGAAAGTGGTTTCGTAGAGCAGTATTAGCTCTTGATTATTTGCGTTAACCGGTACTTAGATTTACTGCCTGGGTAATACGATCTGACTGATAGTTAAGCACTAGCAGCAACTTGGGGCAGGAAAGCTGGGACAGAGTTGCTGTTCCCTCTCGGTTTCCCCGGACTGGACCAATAAAAAGCTTGCAAGCTCTGCCCCCGAGTCACTGTCTCTCCCTTTCTCTAACCCTCCCCATTGGGAAGACATTTGGAAACAATCAGTAGTGTGTTTTAAGGGAAGGCCTTTCCCCTATCAATCCCCCTAGATAAGGTATCTATGAGCTTGGCTCTGTGGCCCCGCACACGGAATTCATCACCTCTGTTTCCTGTCTGCTGTTTAGGGGTCCCCTCATTTTCACTCCTATCTGTGCAGAGTGCAGGGGGCACATTTTGTGTGTATGCGTGTGTGTGTGTAAACCTTGGGGGTTTGCCGTGTTGGTGTATATTTGGGGGTAACTGTGAGTATGCAGCTATAATTATGAGTACTCTGTGTGTGTAAGTGAATAATAGCACTTTTTAAGTATTTTTTTGCCCTGGGGAGCTGTGTAGACAGTTGACGAGGTGCATTTGATTTGAATACCTAACCTGGGTGGAGTCAGCAGCTCTTGCACATTCCCCTCAGCCCTTTCCTATTGTTACTTCACCACTTTTACCACATTTTCTGTCTATAGAATTGTCTATTTAATGGGAGGATACTTCCCATTCTTAATCAAAGTTTTACTCAGAGCAGCATATAACCTTAAAAAATATCTTTGGGGATATTTGGTAGGCAAGATGGATATCTAATTCTTGTGGTGAATTAAATTCAAGCTTTTAAACTTCTCATTACTCCTTTTACTGTCCTCTGTAAATCGTCCAATAAGACAGAAATGTCTTAGAAATAATGGCTTTGACAGCGACATTGAATCTTCCTTGTTCCCAGAGTCTTGCAGTGTACATCTACCTCAGAATACAGAGTGCCATAACAGCTGAGGACAGATGATGTAAATGTGTGTTACAAGGCAGTAGCATTTATATCGTGCCGATGAGTCAAGCACCTACATATAAATTCTATTATATCTGTGGCTGTCTAGACGTTTGTCATTGTGTTATTGAGTTTGCCCTGCATGTTTCCGATCAAATCAGCCTCTTTTTTTCAGCTCACAGTGAGTTACGGGTGTGTTGTGACTCCCACCATGAGCTAGTCAGATTTTTATCTGCATCTCGACAGGTCAGATATAATGGGGGGCGAAACATGCCCCCCCTCTGAGCTTTTCAAACAGGTGAACTCCTTCCTCGTCTCTCCCTTTCCCAACCTCCTTTTTCAATCAAACGAGTCCTTCCACTCACTTCAGATCTAATAAGGCTCACGACCTTTGCCCTGCTTGGATGGACCCCTGACAAGAGCCTCCTTCACCTGGTATTGTGCTGCTGGCTACACCTTCCGACTGGCATAGCCCCCACTCACGCCCGCCTTTGTCCTTCTGCAATTCACTCTGACTTTGTTCAGTTAGTTAACCTAGCTTCCCCTCCCTGCTGGGAACTCAGACAGAGAAGGAGGGAGGAGGAGGAGGAGGAGGTGGAGGAGGAGGGTGTAGGGGTGGGTTAGTGCTAAGGAGTGAGAGGGAAATCAGAAATTTGTATAGTTTTTTTTTCATTCTTTTCAACTGAGAGTGAAGAGTAGCTTCCAGATAAAGTTAGGGATTTGACTGACCTTGCACTCATGTAGGAGAATCCTCTCACACTTTCTCTCTGTCTTACACTCTTTATGAATGTGCCTCGTCTCCCCTAGCTCCTCTCACATGAGATTAAACCTTCAATAACAGCCCCCCCCCCAAACACACACACACAAACAGACACACACTAGCCTGAACCAGCACCAACAAACAACAGATTAACCCAAAGAAAAGGATTACCAATCAACTGAGAGGCAGGGAGATGGACCCCCAGCTTGTTTTGTCTTGGGGATTTTGAATGGACATCACTCCCGTCCAAGACAATCAAGCTCCAGTTACACTGGTTGGGGAGCTCATCTCCCTCACAGACACCGGGAGAGACAAAAGCAGACACAGACACACATGGCTGAAGGCATTACTGGGGCTGTTTTAACAGAGGGAAGGCTGCACACTCTGCACCATGTGAAGGAAGTAAGAGGCCAGGGGGGTTCTGGTAACTTCGCAGGTTAAATGCACATGATGTTTACTCACCAGGATTGGTGCCAATTCAATCCAATCAATGTGTGAATTGATTATATAGTTAGAAAAGCATATGCAAGCTGTTAAACTGTTATACATGACTATATAAAATAGAAAGTTACAGTTACTCAAAAATAGCTTAGAGACACTTACTGCGACTGGTTGCAGTGATATACTTGAGCGTAAAATGATATAAGATAAAAAGAAGTCCAACTGTATTTTTTGCATTTAAGATGACTATGCTGATATAGCAAATAAACTGTATTTAAGGTATGAATAATGTTCAAAATATTTTTTTAAGATCAGGAAAAGTAGTAGTAACTTTAATTCAGACCCATTGGTCCATATCAGTAAAAAAAAAGAGGGTGATGGAAAAAAAAACAATAATTGTAGGTTTGTGATGGGATAGAAACTTGGGTTCCCTTTGGCTCCTTACATGCCACCTCCCATGCTACATATAGAGCACACTACAGTGTTAGTGTAGGAATGAGGTCATATACTGCGAGCCTCCTGGTCTCCATTTGAACTGATTTTGACACTGGGGTGAAAACTAGACTGGAAGACAGGTGAAAAGTCCATCCTACACCCTCACACCCCTTACCCAACTTCATATTCTAGACTAAGTCTTGGTCTTAGCTCAAATCCAGCACAACCATTCTCCCCACTTCTATATTTACTTTCAACTCCCACCCCCAGCAGTTATGTTACCCTCAGGTTGATCCAACCATACTTGGCTCGACTACTAGTCTTACACACGGAGCTCAGGAGCATAGCTGTAATTACAATCAGAGAAGGTACAATTAAAGGATAGGTGTTTCCTCAGCAGCGCAGCTCTCGTAAGACACAAAAACAGTCACTTGTTCAGAACACTCTGTCTACACGGTGACACATTTCCCTCTTCACACTATCCGGTCTCACACAACAGATTTTAATGGTCTTTATTGTCTTCCTTACAATTCATCAAGTGCCAATGAGACCCAAGTGTATGCTGTGAACTGCTCCTTCATTATTACACACAGTGTCTCAGCAGCCAGTTGGTGCTCTTCTCAAGAGAGAAAACAGGTCCCACAATGATGTCAGCGCAGGCGTTGTGCTCATGCAGCACAATGCATTGACAACCGCCATTCACACCGCCTTTGCAGACCTAGGACTTTTTCACTTTGAGTTTCTAAAAACTATATATGTGTGCGTACGTTTGTGTGTGGAAATGTGAAGATGTGTGTCCATTGAGAAGTGCGTGAGTGACAGAGAGGTTCATCCCTAGCGCCTGCCTTTCTAAGCGCTGCTGTGGGCAGGGCCATCTCCGCTGACAGTGGATGGGATGTGGCAGGGGCTCGGGGATTAAGGGGCTTTTAGCCAGCACTGAGAGTGGCTCTTTCTCCATGTGACAGAGAGAGGTGACAGGCCGTCAGCGCACAGGGGACAGGCGGACAGCCAGCCAGAGACATCTGCATTCATTCAGGACATCGGCTTATGCGTTCACAAAAAATACGCCCTCTCGAAACGCCCTCCATCCACACTCTCACACTCTGTCTTACACACACATGCAGGCATGCACACACATATACACAAGAGCGTATGTGTACACACATGCAACACACAGACACACAAAACCCTGATCCCAGAATTGACCTTTCGTAGAGTTCATACTGTCTGTACAAACTGCCAAAGCAGCAGCCCACTACAGTTTTAAGACGGCCTGAAAACTCTGCCTGGTAGATTTTTTTGGTTGTCTCTGCTGTTTAGTAAATATGAGCCATCATGTGTGTGCACCATAACCACAGGCTCTATATGCTAAAGTTTTATCATAAAATTACTTTTGGGATATGAAGTCAAAAGTTTTTCATCCAACATTTAGTAATAAAAGCATATGAACTTATTCATTTTTCTCAGTGGATCATTAGAAAAGCAAGATCTTCAGCTGACAACAGTTTAAAGGATGGGGCTCCTCCTGGCCAGGCATCTGCCTCTCCTCCCTTCATCCTCCCATCCTCTCATGACCAGGAGGTTCAGGAGACAGGCAGAGCCAGGAAAGGCCCTGCCCAGCCACCTAATCCTCTACTCCCATTCACCATCACTGCTAATCTCCTTCACCACCTCCCCACCACCACCCCTACCACCACCACTATCGCCTCCACCTCCACCTCCGCCTCTCACTCAAGAGGTGCACAAAGGCCCTAAGCGCCCCTGTCCCGCCCCACTCACCATCCCACCCCTTCTCGCACCCCTAACCTGCTCCGCCCATCGCTGCTACAGCAGGAGGCACCCAGTTTTCTAAGCCTAGGACCCATAATCCCGTGGGGTTGTGAGTTTGGGTGAGCCCAAAGGCTCATTGAGTGCTGGATAACTCTCTCCCGGACTCTAACTCTCTGTCTTATTGTTGCTGCTGCTGAGAAGAGGATGGACACAAATGGAGTTTGAATTTCAATGTGCCTAACGACTCAGAGAGAGAGACAGCAGAATATGGACTGGAGGGCATCCAGGCATTAAGAGTATTTTCAAGCAAAGCCATGGAGAAATAAATGTAAATGCAGTGAAGACCACCTCATCCTTATTCTGTCACATGAAAGACAGAATGTATTATTGTGCAGCTCATTTTTTTTCCTTCTTATTTTCAAAGTACATTTTTTAAATCACATTGAGTAAATAACCTGTTACATGAATTTAAGTCAAGACCATGTACTTATCTTTGGTAGTATATGGGTCATCATCTTTGTTCTGGTGAATCCCAATGAGACTCACCACCTTCACTTTTTATCTAGACGTTTGAAGCCGTTTGTATTTCAAAACTCTTTTTCTTTTTATATTAGATGTCAACTGATCTTCTATTTCAAATACAAATGAAATTAATGAACATGAATTCCTTATTGTTTATAAATCCAATCTAGTTTCAGTTTACCTTTGAATTTTTTGAACTAAAAGTAAATCTGAAGTCAAAGTGGTTTTGGTTGTTGGGAGGGATCAAACAAAAAAAATTGTTGTTTCTTCTGATTAGATTTAACAATTCCAATATGTAAAACATCTATGTTTACCTTCATTTAATTAACAGGCTTTGGTCCATCTCCATGGTTTTCATCCTGCATTGAGAAAATCCTCCTTTTCATAAGGCACAATTCTGATGCTTGACTTTAAGTTTTTTATATTGACACCAATAACATCTGACCTAAATAATTACATTCATGAACAAATCATTAACACAAACACATTTACTAAAAACACACAAATACAAGCATGCACACACACACACACACACACACACACATACACAGATACACACAGTGGGCATATGATTGCTGGCACAGTCAGCACTTCAGTTCTGCATACGACAGTGTCGGCGAGCGTCTCAGCCTGACAGACCCCTCACTGCTGCCTCTCTACCTCTTATTTACCGAAGCTATCTTTCCCATAAGTCACCATTCCTGTATTCATAAAGCATCTTGGCCGTCATAACTCACTCTTCCCCTTTATGAATAAAGCCCCCAAATTTATGGTGATGGCGCTGAGGAGCGGTGGCCTCCCTGGTGACAAACTTCCCTGAGTCTGTCACCACTGGCCTGAGCCGCTCGGGGCCCTCCATCAAACGCTCCAGATGGGAGCGCCACTTTATCGTTCCCCGGTCGGTGACATCACCTCGCCGCGCCGCACGGAATTGATGATGAAAGCAAACATATCTATCTTAACTCACATTTACCAAATCAATTTTATTTTTACAGACCCTCCGCAGGCTTATTGGCATATTGACGGTTTGCAGGCGAGGGGGGGGGGTGGGGGTGAGCAGTGGGCGAGGGATGGTAAAGGGTTGGGCATGGGAGAAGAGGGGGGAGGGTCAGGAGGGCTTAATGGCGTTTACCATATTTAATGCAGAGGGATGTCATCACTGAATATCCATTCTGAATAATGTGGCATTTCATCATAAATTCTTTACAACTTATTTACTTAATGGAAAGAGTTATGGCTCGCTGTCAGGATGGTAATTAAACATTGTGATACAGTGCTGCCTCGCCAGGATCCCATCTTGGATTCCCCCCTCCACCACCCCCGAGCCCCCCCACCCCCATCCCACCCCTCAACACTGCCCCCAGACACACACACATGCACACTCAGATCCCAGCTCCTCAGCTTTTTAAATACATATTATTATTCAAGCTCCCCATAAATTACCGCCGGATTAAAATTCATGAAACCTCTTTTTCCTTTATTTCCTTCCCTGGGAAAAAAAGAATAACCAAGAGTGCTTGTTCAACCAGCTGTAAATCTCTCAGGGAGAGACAGAGACTTTATATTTAGATTCTGAGTTTTTTTTTTCACTTCAATTTAAGATACATTTATATTTTGCGTCTCACCCGGTAGTTGATAATGAGGGAGAAGTTGTGTCCTGGAGAAATGTAATCCAGAGAGAAAAAAAAAAGGAAAAAAAAGAAAAAAAAAAAAGAAATTTATTTTGGTTTGGTGCGAGCCAAAACCACTGAGTCAGAGCTGATGGGCTACAGTAATGCTCTATGATGCAAACCCAGCGAGCACCAGTCCAAATCCAAAACTATTTATATGAGCAGAATGTTGATACTTTACCAACACGTTCTCAGTCGGCTTTAAAGTGCGGCATTAAAATTGCCTAAAAATGGACTTAGGGGATACGGAGACTATAGTAAGAGAATCAACGCTGTATTGAATCATCTTTTTATTTAAACCTGTGACTTTTCACTTTATGGACTGCATGGTCAGCGATTCTTAATGAGCTTGGTTCTGCCCGACAAAGGGACAAAGGCCTGAATATGAAGGACTAAATCCTCACATCCAAATTAGAGAGGATCTATTTTGGGAGACTAAATGAGGCTGATACTCTGCCAGGCCCTTCCTCCTGCTCTATAAAACCAAACTAGCCTGACACTGACAGAGACCACATCTAACCTTTGACCTTGTCCTGTGACCCTGCCTTCGATTTTTTGTGCCGGCTGACCAATATGTGATTTGCCAATGGCCGCACTGGGTCCCTAACCAGGATGAAGAAGGGATTTATGGCTTTTCATTTTAATTGAGTTAAGAGCACAACCTCGACTCCCTTTCTTTCAGTGGCACTGAGCTAACATTACATCACTGGGCAACAAACGACAACAACAGCTTTGCGGTCACTGGGCTAAATGTGAACATGACGACATGGGAGGAAATAAAAAGAGGACTGATGTGAATGCTACAGTGTATATTGGCCAAAGAAAACCCCTCTTGTCAGAAAGTGTGCTACGACTGGATGAGAAAACCTCGTGACTATAATTTTCATGTTTATATTTGAACCAAAGCGTAAGCTGCTCTGTTACAAGTACAGCAAATTTCTCTGACCTAGCAGACATGAAATATATCCCAAAACCATTGAAAAATGTGGTGCCCGCTGATAAAAATTCCCTCCTCTATGAATTCTTGATTTTCAACTGCAACACACTTAAGGAAACATAAGTGTCTGTCAGTATCTATGTGTACGAAGGTACTGACTCTGCAAAGCAATAATTTCAGAACACATTAACAATATGCACACAAACTCTTCGTTATCTATTATGTTCCTACCTCCCAGCCTTGAGAAGGGTCTCGGAGACAAGGCCTGTGCTCTCCTTCGTATGGTCCGAAACGCTCCCCGACGTTTACCTTCCTGCCGCTCCAGATGCCCAGGCCTCCTCCTGGAACTGCTGACTCCCGCAGTTCAAAGTCCAGGGGAATGGTCAAATCTTCTTGGGATAAAAAGATGCTCGGGTGTTGGAATGACAAGGAGTCCTGGGGTGAAGCCTCATCATCAGACAGCGGAGGGGACACTGGGTCCTCCGCCAGGGCCGAAGAAGGTGTAGGATCACCATCAGAGCCACACACATCATCTAAGATGTCGGACGAGTAGAGGGCAAACTCATCATCACCATCACCTGTGAAAGAAATAGAAAGAGTCTCTATGTGAGGGTTGATGCTCACTGACATCTTTGTGATTGGTGGATTAACAGTTTATGTTTCCGGTCAGGAAACTGCCTGCACTGACAAAAACTCTAAAGAAGCTTCCTGACAAATGAGTGAAACATACAAAGTGGACATGTATTAACATGGTCAAATAGATAGCAACAGGTTTGACAATGAAAAAAAGTGCATTACGTAACAAAGCCTTGATCCTGTTTTGATTGAGCTTAGTAGTAAAGAGAACCAGAGATCATGAAGTAAGCACGCTTGTTTCTAATGTGTACTTGCTGGGTATGTTCTATAAGAAACACCCAACTCACACATTTAAATCAAAATCAAAATTTTAAATAAGACTTCATACATATGTCATAAACAAACAACAACAAAAAGAAAAAACCTGCAGTAGCAACATGGCATGTTTGCCATTTGGTTGAGCTGATGCCAAGGTGGGCGAGCAGGGTCTGCTCAGCATTGTACTGCTCTGACTGTTTTATGTTTCCTTTTCCTGAACTCTTTCTCCACTGTACAGTGAAAACAGAGGGAAGCACACCAGGGTTAATTGTGAATAGAGTGAAACAGGACATAGAAATACGACCCTTGAACCCACACTGGGCTTCTTCAGAATGGCACACGTGGCTGGTGGGGCTTAATGGTGGAAGAGGGACTGACTCATTCAGTGCTGACACAGTGCACAGGTAGAGCAGAGTAGAACTGCTCTCAGGTCTTAAGAGTTGAAAATGTTTGTCTCCTAAATGCAGGTAGGTAGACAGAAGCACAGAAATCAGAAAAAAAGCATACATTAAGAAGACAGGCAGAAAGTTCACATACAGACGGACAACAAGCTAATGAAGACGCCAGCCAGGTGTCACACGGTGAGACAGATAGACACTAAAAGCCGGAAATGATCCACAGGAAGCTGCCGCTCCCCCAGCGTGCATCTGTGGTGGGCTGTGCCTAACGCAGGCTGACAGGCCGAGGGGAGAGGGGGCTCTGCTAATGAGGCTCCACAACCCATCCCTGCGCTGAGGAACATTCCTGAAGGGCTGCCTGTGTGACACTGTACCGCTGCGCTGTCAGCCATGGAACCTTTGATCCACAAAGATACACACACACACTTCTTGTTCACTGGCCATGAAGTAACTATGCTTCTGATTGACTGAACGGGTCACTGTGATTGGCCACAGGTGGTCATAAACTAACCTGAAAGATTAACTCAAGACCTGGACAGAATCACTGAACTTTTTCATGTGCGCTCTCCTCCTGTTACAAACGTTGACACATTACTTGAAGCGCAAGATAAGCCAAGTGCATTGTATGTAAATATCCTTAAATGTGCAGCTTCCACTTTGGCAAGGTCGAAGCACAATGTCTGGTGAAAAGGAATGCAAAACTGTCAACTATTGCATAAGTAGTACATGAGGTGTTTTCCTCTGACAGTTAAATCATAATTCCTGTCAAAATGTGCATTTGCTGTGGGGAAATAAACCTATGCACGAACACATTGTGCTGAATGAAATGTGTATTACAGATATCTGGCTGTGTTTTCTGTGTTACGCAGTATAGTGTGTGTGTATTTGACTACATCTATAACTTAAGTATTTCTCGTTGTCATTCCCTGCAGCAATACCTGATCACAGTGTCTGCGTATCTATTGTGTTTGACACACGCGCTGTGTGGGCCCAGCGTGTTTGAGGGTAAGTCTTTTAGAAACTCTGCTGAGCTGGGCCGGGCATGAAACCCTATGTGGCTCTGGGAGTCAATGTAATGATTTTCAGCACAGAGACTGTGTAACGCGGTTATAGTCTTGGATGTGAAGCTTGCCATATGGTAGAGGGACAAGAGCTTTTAAAGGTAACCGTATCCCTCCATTGCTGTTTCTCCTCTGACATTTCCCCCCTCACGCTGGTCTCCAAGTTTATATTTGATTTAGACCAGAAATTCCCCTGGTCCACTGGACTCAATGAGAGCATTTCAGCTCATAAACATATATGTTTCTGTAAGGTAAACGTTAGCTGAAAGCAAATATGCTATGTTCAGAGTTTTGAAAATTGTGGTTTCATGTGCAGATGATTGATAAGTCAAAGTCCGTAGCTCTGCTTAGACGTGTAGGGCGGCAGAGACACTGCACACAGACGATGATATTGGAACGTTTGTTTGTGTGTGTGTGTGTGTGTGTGTGTGTGTGTGTGTGTGTGTGTATTTCAGTGTGTATCTGCATACTTAAAGCAAATAGTTCTGTTTGTTTGTTCAGCGATGGACATTACTTCATCATTACAAGCTGACGCCCTTCATCAAAGAGGAACTCTAAAAGAATTCTGGGTTGAGACGGGGAACTCCAGCTGGGAGCAGCATCAAGACTTTAACTACATTAATAACATAGATGACACATCGTGATAGTACAAGGAAGCACGTGTAAAGAAAAAAAAAAAAAAACTTTGATGCTGATGTATTCAAAAGACAACACAAAAGATTTAGTGTAAAACAATAAGGAAAACAATATTATCTCCCCATCAAAATCACGCGAGCACACACGCACGCTTATATCGCATGTATTCAAATGCTCGCGCTAAACGCCAAATTCATTAATTTTTATTAAGAGGGAAAACATTTGTTCCCGGGGCTGCTATCTGCATGGGTGGAATGATTTTCACCTCTGCCATGAGGTGTTGGGCGGACTCATACATCACACGATTACCCCGAGCAGCGAGCAGGGCCGCCATCATCAGGGAGTGAATTAAAGATGATAGAAAGAGCTATTAATCACTGTGACAAAGCCCCTAATGGAGGTGTGACCCAGCCACTGCCAACGGGACGCCAAGGGGACGCACCCACGGGACAAATGGATACATATGTTTACACTGAGAAATAACCTACCTGTAGACATAGTCAACCCCTACCCCCCCTCATTTTGGCTGTACTTGTGTCTTTCTGGCTCTTACTCCATTGCTGTCTTTTCGTTACATTTTTGGTATATGATCTTTTTAAATCTCTGACAGCACATGACTGGAATTATATTAAAACACTTACGTTTAAAATACTGACGTTTTTTAAATAATCTGTAATGTAACACTGAATCATGGAAATACAGAAATTGGTATCTTTACTCACAAAATGCTAAAACCAAAAGAAAAATTTGTACATTTCAAAGTTTGATTAACTGAATTAAAATTTTCTTTATGTTCCACTACTGTATCTCTGCTTATAGTGTACAATGCCAGACAGGCTGTAACACCGTAAGGTGCAAGGTGAGAACATTATTCATCTACTTAGCCTGGACCCAATTCACAAATCACTTCATCTAGCCAGATCCAGAGGTCTAACACTTGACTGATGGGGTCTCAGATCATGAAATATGGAAATGAACTCCTCACCTTATGAGGACTGGCCCTCACGCTTATCTCTAGATATCATTTGTTGCCTGTGATAGCAGACAAATGGGACGGGGGGCTTACCCTTGTACTACAGGTCATACATAATCACAAATGATCCCCTCCATTAGTCATCATCCAAACTCTGAAACTGCACCCTTCATCTTCTTCTGCTTCCTATCTATAGCTCTACACCAAGACATCATGAGTGTGTGTTTGTGCTGGTAGAAAGAAATTACTCTGCAACAAATGTAATATCTAGCGGTAGATATCCACTGAAAATAAAAGAACCAGAACCACAGTTGAAGTATAATTTTTATCACGGTCACTGCACTGTTGTTAAACCGATGCAGGTATTATTTAGAGAATTCAAAATATGTGGAAGGGATTGAATGGGGGGGGGCATAATTACTGTTATTGTATATTGAGTAATTTGCCTGAAAAACGAGGATGCCCTCAGGGAGACGTAGGCGTAGACATCTGGGAGAGACAACTCATTGTGACTCTATTCAAAAGAAAATAAAAAATAATTATCTTTCATTTGGTTAATTTCAACACTCTCACAGCTACTGCCAATCAGAAAATGGCTGCTGTTGATTTGCTAAGCACTGTTAATTACAGTGCATCATTTTGTGCCTAGATTCCCTCAGCAGGGTGTATAGGAGAGTGTTTGGAGCCCCATGCCCCCAGGAGAGGCAATAAGCTTCCTAATTAACTCTGTCTTTGTGCTTAATGGAGGCCTTAGCGCTGCTTTTGGGGAGTCTTTTGGTGCGTGGGTCCACTGGGGTGACTGTGGAACTGACTGATACACACCACAAAGATTCATAGCCTTAGGTAGCTGTATACACAACATTTTGGCCAGTTGTCCATAATTTATCATTTAGAATGATGTCATAAAAAAGTGAAATTTTCAAATAAAATTGGACTTTTGTCAGTGTTGTTTTTCCCATTTTGTCTTTTTAATACTATAAAATATCCATTAAAGCAGAAATGGTAAAAAAAAACAAAAAAACAAAAAAACAAAAAACCCTTAATAGAAAAGCAAAGTCGTGGATAAATGCTACCCAAATTAACCTTATTTTTAAAACATAAAAGTAGTTCTAGTAAGTTTACTTTCATGCTAGTATTTGCCTGTTGCTTTAAACTTTACACTTTAGCCTTTGATGTAATTTTGCAGAGCTGAAAAACTGCAACTACTCCTAGAATTAAGGAAAAAAACAGGTAATATTACAGGTACTGTATGTCAGAATGAAATGCCATACAGGCAGTTTTATTTACAAGTCTTCACATGCATATGCTCACAAACAGGCGCTCACAATGCACAGACTGTTTAAGCACACACACAGACCACAGAGTAACATGAGCTGAGCAGTCTTAATTAATGAGAGCATTGTCCATGTTTTTTCACCCCTGTGTTAGTCAACTACTCCCCATTCCAAATGGAAAACACTCCATTAAGGGCCCTGGGCCGAGTAACCAATTAACACTGCACAACAAACTGAAACTTAGAGCTGGTCCCTCTATGTGCGCGGACACACACACACACAGACACACACACACACACACACACACACACACACACACACACACACACACACACACACACACACACACACACACACACACACACACACACACACACACACACACAGACACCTAATTAATTAGCATTAGTTGTGATTAATAATGAGGGTCCTTTAATGGTAAATCTGCAGCTCCGATGGCAGGCTGACACAACAAAGGCGTCTGTGTGCGCAGCAGGATTTATCTGGGGAGCTGCTCGGGGATTTTAACATGTTTCTCACAGGCCTGACAAATGGCCTATTAATTATCTAATGTTGTCTGACAACAGCCGCTTGATAAAGATGTATGTTTGGACAGGGTGAGGAGGGGAAGATACTGCAGAGGAAAAGAGAGAAGTGTGTGCGTGGGAGGGAGGGAGAGAGAGAGAGAGAGAGAGAGAGAGAGAGAGAGAGAGAGAGAGAGAGAGAGAGAGAGAGAGAGAGAGAGAGAGAATGTGTGTTTGCATAAAAGAAGAAAAATAAGTATGTTAGAGTTAGCGGAGACTTGCACTGATTCATGCAATTGTAAGCTACCGAGTGACACACACACACACACCTTTTATTGAAAAATTTGTCTCTACTTGATACATTTGTATTTAAAGACAAATTGCTTTGCTTCTACTTCTGCGGTTGTTTGGGATAATCAATATGACGGATTAACAAACTACATTTATTTTTAATGAAATGCAAATGAATGAAGTCCTGATGAACACAGAGATGGATGTGCAACACACAAACACACACATACACAGTTTACGTCCTAAAACCACAATCAATATCATCAACGAGGAAGCCTCCACATCAGCCCAACCACTTCATATCATTAACTCTCTAACAACATGGAGCATATGGGCATGTCTCTCTCTCCCTCCTCCCTCCATCTCTGCCCCTCTCTCTGATTCAATCTCAGTCCTGACTCTAATTTGCAGAGTTTATCTCCTGCCTGTATGTTGACAGGTGTTCCTAAGTGAGATGCCAGTTGCCAAACGATTTTTATGATTGGTTTAGCCCCGCATTTGGCCTAATGAGATAGGATCCCAGTCGGACGCTAACTCAAGCCTGTCAAATGTAAAGCAAACAGAATAACAACCCGGCGCTCACATTGTTTCCACAAGCCATACATCAGCCGGGGGCTTAGAGGGAGGGCCCTCCGAATCACACACTGACCCCGGGATAGAGAAGATGAGAGGAAAGAGTGGGAGAAATCGGAAAGAGGGGGGATAGAGGATGAGAGGGGGAAGAAGAGGAAAAAGCTGGGGAATAGGATTATACTTTAAGTGTGAAGTGGAGGTGTAGCGATTTGGTATTTTGATTATTGTAACTATTTAAAATTAGGGAAAATAATGTCCTTGTGACCATGCATGTTTGTGCCTCTCAATATGCTGTAAATTTGTACGTTGAGCAGAAAAATCTTAGTTGTTGCATGTGCTTATTGTGTGCGTGAGTCAGTGATGTATGAGTGTGTATCATCTGCATATACACACGTCTTTGAAAGCATTGATTTGGTTTCTTCTTTAACATGACGTACAGAGAACATGTTGACAAAGGTCATTAATCCCATCGTCTCTTCTGTCTTTGCCTCTGATTCAATCCCAACTCAGCACCCTGCTACATGTCACACATCCTAAGCTTTTTGATTTGTTTGTTCTGGTTACCTGTGCCATTCCTTCCATCGCTCTTCGTGTTCCTCCATCCCCATCCCTCTATCTTTTTAGACAGCAACAACAGCAATATCCCTCCCCCCACCAAAGAAAAAAGAAAACAACAACTCAATGCCGAACACCACAGAAAGGTGACACACCAATCTGGAAAATATATTTGACAATCATCAGAAAAAAGACACTTTGTGGAAAGCTGCATTTAAAAGTAAAAGTAAAACCAAATGTTTATTGCAAAGCTATACTAGTAACAATACATGTCAATGCAAACATGCATAGATGAGCATTCTCTCTCTCCCTCTTTCCTCTCTCCCTCTTTCATGTCATGGCTGACTGCCATTGGGCCCTAATATAATTATGGCTCACAGTTGTGCACATTTGAGAAATTGATTCCTTTGATGAAATGTGAGCGAGGCAGGTCTGGGCAGAGCAGAGAGAGACGTATATATCCAGAGTGGTTGCTGCCAGCCGCCTCCCCCCCTCCCCCCAGCCCTATGGAGGGCCCCCTGGGTACCAAACCGCCAGCTCAACCTGGCCCAGTCGTTAAAAGAAATGATAGCATATGTGCTTTGTTTAAGTTTGATGTCTTCATAATGCATTACACAATTAGATTGATTTGACAATTTCCATTATACTTGATAAAATATTTATGTAGGCCTGAGGATGGTAGTTCTAATCAAAAGGGGGCGGATCTGCAGTGCAGATGGGAGCTCTGGCCGGTCTGCAGTGAGAAGGCCATCAGTCAGTTAAAGCTGGGCAAAACTGCAGGCAAATACAACCTGACTACTTGAAATTTGTATTGGTAACATAAAAAATGTTATTTTGTAAGTCATGCAACCAAGCTTGAGCACATTCAAGTGTTTGACATGAATAATCAGGCACACCTGATTGGAATCAAATGCATGAAGCCGTACTGTATATCAGTGACTCAATAACCTTGTCCCCACATGTTTGCATTGTGCACTATACAAACACTGAACGCTACAGAAGAGAAAAGCCTGGTGGGCATTGAGCACATTATGCCGTTGGCCACCCTCCCAACTGAAAATTTTCCATCAAAGACAATTTTTGGCTACACAAATTTCCGGCTACGGCACATTAGCTTTAGATATGCCTCAGTTGAAACCTGGAAAGCCAGTGTCAACACATACTGTATATTGGCACAGGCAAAATTATATACTGCTGTTTGTTGTTAGACCTGTAGCTTAATTTGTCCGGTCAGAGGGTTGGATCACATAGGATACTGTACAATATCTACCTCATATGACCTACATAACTCATATGTGAGTTCAACACACTCACAAGTTATTATAAAGTATCAAAGTCCAGCTCTAAACTTTTCTACCATGTCGCTCTTCCCCAACTTTCTGTATCTGTTTTGTACATTAAATAAATAAATAAATAAATCAGTTTAAGTAATAAATTCAAACCGCTCATTCTCAGGGGTGAGTCTCCTTCACTCTCATTCTCTCTTTCTTTCTTACATGGGATATCTCACTCTGTCTCCCTTTTCTCACCTGTCTCCCCTCTCTCCCCCGCTGCTTTCGCCCCCTTCTACCAACCTCTCAGTGTGCACAGCCACCCCACATCCATCACAGCCCAGAAATTTAAGGAGCCAAATTGGCCTCATCTGTCTCAATGTTGGATGCAGATGGAGTTTCTTCTGCTGAGGGAGGTGCAGTTAGTCACCCCTGCTGCCCCCACCTCTTCAATCTACTGCCTTAAAGCCAAGCCAGCCCGCGCCACTCTCCACACTATAGAGCCACGTTATGAGGCCGGCTGCTGGGACAAAGAGGGCACAGCGGTGAAGTGACCACTACACTGACCACACACACACTCTGCATCATTCACTTTTCTCTCAATCACATTTTTCTTTCTTTTTCTTATTTTCCATCTAGACTTCATTCTTACTCACTCCCTCACTCTTGCTTACTCATATTGCCAGCACACACACACACACACAGACACACACACACACACACACACACACACACACACACACACACACACACACACACACACACACACACAAGCGGTGGTGGCCATAGCGCAGCCTGCAGTAAAGCAGCCTGGTCAGACCTGGCTCGTTAATAAAGGCCCTAAATGAGGCAGCATGCATAAAACATGAAGCGCCGCGTGCTGCCGTAATGAACTGCTGCTCCATAATTGCATCTCAGAGCCGTAAAATGAAGACAAAATATTTGAAGAGGGATTCTGTCACCTCTCTGCAGACGCAACACTAATCACAGGCGTTCTGCGGGGCCCTCGGGTTCTCCCCCTGACAGAGAGCAGGGGCTAAACGCCCAGGGTGGCGACATTGGTAACACCCTCCAACTAATGGGACATAATTGAATAATTGCTGATTAGAAAATAGGGGGAGAGGTAATAGTAAAGCAGTGTCCAGTGTGTTATCTGAAATTATCCCATTGGGAAGAACAATATGATAATATAGCAGAGGAAGGAATAACAAAAAATTTAAATCTACATACACCTAAAACCTACTGGGAAATGATTTCATTAATTTAAGGGTCACTTTACGCTTGAAATTATTGTTAAGGGATAATATATGAGATGGTGCAAAATCTGGAAAAGAAAAGCGTTGTTTATACTTGTTTGGGGAACCAGGTGGATGACCATATTAAGATAATTCAGCCAGGCAATCTGTTTGTCACAGGAAACTAAACTGAACCGACCAACAAAACCATCCAAGTGAGAAATTTATTGAGAAATAATAAAATAGAAATAAAATAAAATACACAAACCAAAGAGTAATGCCTAAAGACACACACACACACACACACACACACACACACACACACACACACACACACACACACACACAGTGACAAGCTCAGAGACAGACAGGCCCCTAGATGAGAGATTGGAGTCCCACCCAGGGGTGTCACCCAGACAGTTAGAGAGTTGCTGTAGTGACAGGGTGGTTGCTGTGACATAATGAAGGTGCTGTGGTTGTCACAGGGGGTCAGTGGTGATCACACTGCCCAGCTGAGGGGGGGTTAGGGACATGTATAATGAATCCCACCAATGACAAATGGCCCTCAACTCAGGGCTGAGGCATCTGACAAACTCAAACTCATCACTTGGACACCTTAAACACACATAGGCAACAACAGACAGACACAACACAAACACACACAGATACTCCATAAAGCAACATAGCATTTGACAATTTAATTATCTACACTGTGCAGTCATAGTGGTGCTGAACCTGCATAGCTCTCCCATCTCTTTTAACAAGCTTCTTCTTGTGAATGAACCTCTGGACCTTTAAAAAGCCCCGCTTCCCATTTCTTTGCTCAGCTACATTTAATGAGTCTTTTCTCTCACCTCTGGCAGCCTCTCGAAACTGTTGAAAAAGGGCCCTTAATTTTGCTGTTGTGGCACTACAGTGGCAAGTCAGAGGTTATCAATACAGGCATTGTTTCACATGCACAATGGGCTACATGAATTCAGAAACCCCCCCCTCTACAAGTATTCGGATGCGTGAGCAAATACAGACTCTGAGAAAAATGTCTGATACAGATTCAAGACAGCAGGCCTGATACTCATTTAACAAGCTGAATTCAATCAGAAGCAAGGGCTGGTGTATGGCAAAGAAAGAAACAGTATTGGAAAGCGGGAGTATTTTTAATGTGACAAGCTGACCACCTACTACCAACCTGACATCTTCCATTTAATATTTTCAGATACGAATAGACTTTGTCTGAGGGTTGCTTTTCCACTCTCAGGGTCTGCCTGCCTCGAGCACTACCGCAGCAGCAGGCCAATTCCACCTTAACTTTGTTACCGAACTTGTTACATACAATAATGTCCACGGCTACAGAGACTTTCCAAACCACAGTGCGACATGTGGAATAGACCCGGGCATGGAAAGGTCCTGGGGAGGATGTTTGTTTAATGATTGTTGGAAGGCTAACATTCAGTCCTGCGCCCCGAGCAACAAAATCCCCCTCGGAGCACTGAAGCTGTTTATGTTATTTGTTATGGATGTCAATTTCCCTCTATTTAGGAGGTGATTTAACTGGACAATACAGTAGGATTGCGCTCTTGTGTGGGGATTGTTGTCTCCCTGTGTAGAACGCCGCACAACTCTGCATGACACTGGACATAAACAGTGTGGGTCATTGTCAAGACTGCAGGAAAATCTGTCACTACAGTGAGTTGTGAGTTGTGTTTAAAGTTGTATTACTTTAACATTTAAATGTTCAGACCTGGTGATTCAAGACTATACTGTGATTTGAATATTATTAAATTCCATAATAATTTCTGTTGTAATATATGAAATGCATATCTGAATTTGCTAAGAGATAGTAAAAGTATGTAGACCAGTCAATTAATGCATTAATTGGATGACAAATGTGCATTACAAAAAAACTTGCATTAATTTTCTTATATTTTGTATTATTCAAATTCTTCTTTCGAATTTGACACAGTGAAAACCAGCAGGCTGTTTTATTCTTATTTGCATTTTACGCCTCCAAAGGAATGGAAGTATGTGAGTGTGTGTGTGTGCTTGAAGGAGGGTAGGGGCGAGACATTAATGGAGAGTGACAGCTGCCAAATGACAGTGAGATTGAGGTGGGAATGCAGAAGGACAGTGAGGGACAGAGAGGAACATGACAGTAACAGCAACTCAGATTAGACTGAGATCACATACACGAGTGCGCGCGCACACGCACACACACACACACACACACACACACACACACACACGCACACACACACACACGCGCGCACACACACACACACACACACACACACACACACACACACACTCCAAAGAACATCACGATCCTACTCTGCGCTCAGTGGGGTAGATGGGAAATGCGGTCCTGTAACGAGTGCTCAGTGTGTCATTCAGACAGATGAGAAGGATCACAGAAATCCCCCGTTTCTTCTTCCTAATTCAAACAAACAGGGTCTCTAAGCAGAGCCACATGGCTTCCCCTAATGACTGACATTTTGTTTAAGAACTATCCATAATGACCTGGTTTGAATTTAAAAACTTGGTGTTTATTTCGCAATGAGCTGCCAATATTCACCAATGCAAAATTCCAAAGTGCTTGAGTGACTTGAGACTGTTGACTTCATGCTTTTTCTCTCTCTTTGGTTTTCCTGTTTTGTACATATTTGGAGTGGCATGACTGTGGAATTAATGACAGATTGCCTGAACATGAACATGTTAAGCATAAAGTAAAACAGATTATCAGGCGATCTCTTACGCTCATGAATTTGATTTGGTGTTATTTCTACAAGTGGGCTCTAATCCTTGGACTTAAATTTCACCAAAATATGGTTCTTATATTCCTGAAACTGTATTTCTTTATATTTGACAGCTTCATTGAATAAAGGCAAATTAATCATATTTAATTATGTCTAACATCTTATTAGATTTATGTAAAGAAATGCTGACTTAATTTCAGAGTGATCATGTATGAAAATGCATGAAGTTTCAACACAAATGAATACATTTCAAAAATCTGACATCAAATCTTAAAGACGCGATAGGTACATGGCCAAGTGCAATGCAGGTGCCTTTATACCTCCCCCATAGTAGAAAAGCATTTTTATAAGAACTGCATTGACTAGGGAAATAAAGCAATTACAAATCACAACAGCACAAAGATTAAACTTCTTTTGAGCCACTTGATACATCGACAATCCAGTAAAACGGGCCAGAATGGAAAGCATCCCCCAAAGACATTAAAGTGTTGCAGCCAATTAATAATCGCCTCATTTTAACCTGCTGCATGCACTCATGCAGCCAAAAATCAATCAAGGTCCACTTTTTTCATATTGATGGACTGTGTAGAGTGAAAGAACGCTAACTCTAAACTAACAATGCCACAACCATGTACATAGATGGAAATCAATTGTAATTAAAACTGAACAAGTGTTCCGCTTTATACACTCAAAGACTGCATTGGTCATTAAATACATTTTCATCAGTTATCAGTTAAAGGTTTTAAATGAAGTCCATAGCTTCTGCCTCCTTTGGGATAGCACTCAATGCCTCCACACTTGCGTTGCAAATTTTCCCGTGCTTGCTTTGCAATCAAAAGGCAGCTAAATTAAGTATCAAACAATTTAATGTTATGTGTCACTCTCCAAAACGATCTGTATTAGAAGCACTTAATTAAACTTTCAAATTCAAATGTACTAATCAGTTTGCGGCAGAGTGGGCGCTTGTTTTTCCCACATGAAACGCCACGGCTGGCCAGCCCGGCCCATTGCCTGCTCATTAACATGAAGGTGTGATTTGCATTTCCTGATGGACTGTTCCAGTTTTTAATATCCCTCTTTCTGCTCTTACATCAATCATGGAGGAGGGAGGCCACCATAGGCCACTATTAACCCTCCAAATCTGCCACAAAACAAATATTACAAGAGTTCACTAATTTGGAGATCAAAAAGCCACTTGTCCATTATATAATTGAAATGAAGGTGGAGTGTTGCACTTCTGAAGAGCTCTATAATTACCAGCTGTTAATTGCACACTTGTGGTGTCTCACTTTTAATTAAAAAGAGCGGCTCGTTGCTGGACGATAAGCAATGGTGGAGAGGCAGCGGTTTAATCAACAAAGCGAGAGGAATTTGTTTCTGCTGTGGCCAGCAGCGGGCTGGAGAAATCTTCAAATAACCCAGGGAGATTAAAACGTGTCCATTAGGACCAGTCAGGTTTTATTTGGGGTGGCAGGAGCGAGGTGCATTTGAAGTCGTCCCGCTGCAGAGTCCTCAGCGAAGCGCGGCTGGGGGTGTGGGTCTAATCAGTCCACTGCTGGCCCTGAGCGCTCAAGTGGAGGAATTGGACCCTGCTGGTGGTGAGAGTAGGAAAGGAGAAAAGGAGGGAAAGAAGGATGGAGGGAGGGTGGGTGCAAATGAGAGAGTGGGGAAAAGCACCCCCATCACTCTCCTTCTCCTCCTCTCTCACTTTCTTTTCTCTCTTTTCCTGCCTGAGCCTGTTAACTGACTTTATTTTGTGACTAGTGTCACAATGAGTCAAAAACTTTAAAATACATGTTTTGCTTCTCAAACTGCCTGTTTTGTTCGCACATTAGTCACTGAAAGACGGCCTTGCTGTACAAGCATGAGATATCTCTCCAGGATGTGTCAGTGCCCTTAGACAATACATATACAAGCACCTATTTCATGACCTGTTGAATCATGGCAGCACAGTATAAACCAAGCAGAAAAAAACGACTTTAGTACTTGATAGTCCCAACATGTGGCTATAACTCACACAATGTTTATATGAAAGAGACAGTTACGTTGGTCAGCAACTCTGGGCTGCTGCCAGGCCTCCAAAAGCTCTCGGTGCACCGCATACAGTACATGACTACCAGAGTGTGATAACCTCATCCACCCTTTCTCTGACCCCTCCGCTCCCTTACTGATAAAACTGTCTGCCAGGAAGTGTCCTTCGCTACACTTCCTCCCTCTCATGCTCAATCAACACCTGTCACCACGGTGATCAGTACCATGACATGAACCCAGTGCCTGAAGTGGCTGCTGCACATCTCAAAGTGGTGTGCTGATTAACTCACAGAAATCCCACCTTTGTTATTGCCTCTTAGATTAAAACTGAAATATGCTATACATCAAATTCATCAAAATTTTGATCCAAGAAGTAATAACAGAATCGCTAGGGGCTTCCCAGACCCCCTGAGTGTCGCAACTCTTTTAGATAAAGGGCTCTGGGTTTATCTAAGGAAACAGTCGCTGGGGCGAGGATGGTCTGGCCTCACTGACAGATTAGTCCAGCCCAGGCCCACTTCCTGCCTGCTGAGGACACTAATTAGAAGGAAGGACTGACACCACAATAAGAGCTGACAGTTGAGTGCACTTAGTCCAGCTTCACACAATCCACCACTGTATTAGTACAGCAGCCACGCCAAGCCATAAATTTCATCACATTAGCCAGTGCTTATCTGATGTGACAAAGTTAACCTGGATGTTGTTTAGACAGAGAAGTACAAGGGCAGTTCTGAGAAAACTGTGAGGGTGCTGATTTATCAGTGGAAGTATGTGAAGTGTTTTATTTGAAATTTTATCAACCTCACCTCCACCCACCCACCCTCTCTCTCTCTCTCTCTTCCTCTGGCCTCCACCCTCCCTCCTCACCCCTCTCTAGAAACACACACACACACACACACACACACACACACACACACACACACACTGAAGGAGACAAAAGTCATTGTGAGCCTGGCCGGTTCCCAGTGTTAATGACATCCTGTTTACAAACATGTTGAGCAGTGTCGCAGGGGTCATGGTCACTCACACCCTCACACTCTGTCTGTCTGAGTCTTATATCTTATCCCTCTATTCAAATGACCTTTGGCCTAATGAAGCATTCAACATCACTACCCCTGGGAAAAAAATATGAACACTCAAAAAGGATGTAGCTGGCTTGGCATCACTCTGCAGCAACAAACTGAACCAGAGGCATGTACGTGCATAAAACAATGAAAGAATAAGTGTGAAAAACGCTTGCCACACACACCTGAACTAACCTTGCCACACACACACACACACAGACACACACAGACACACACACACACACACACACACACACACACACACAAGCATCGCTATTATTATAATCCCAAAATCACCAAATGAAGGAAAAATATGCTATTACCCAAAGGGCAAATTTACAGTATAGTTACATGTACGTGCATGTAATAGGCTGAGCTGTTTTACAACACCAGCATGAGCTGAGCTATTGTTTTATTTTGAGAGGTGCTGGCTGTTATTGGATTGTTTTACACTAGCCGGGAGAATTTTATTCCAGAGGCACTCTGTGTGGTGTTGAGTGTGTTTGACTGAGTCAGAGGGAAAGAGAAGGAGAGAGAGAAGCGTATCTGAACATGTGTGCTACTCATAAGCTTGTGTAACAGCATTAGGAGTGCGTCTTGTGGCTGGTGAGCTTCTGTTGATGTTTACTCATCAGGAAGCTAATGTCTCCCCCGCAGAGGGCCAGCAGGGGTCCTCAGGTGCTCAGGTGATCGCTCCGCACGCAAACCCCAAAGCTACACCAATGAAATCTGCTCTGCTAAATATTCAACATTATCACAGAATCAAAACTTTTAAAATCAACCCACCGTGATTCTTGGTTAATTCAGTGTCATTTTCTGCATAATTACCTCATATAGTGGAACAATGTTGCATTGTGTATCCACTGACTCCTCTACACTGTGTTTGTCTCTTTCTTATGCTTCTGCGTGCATTGCTCAGTGGTGAGTGTGAAAGTGAAAAAGCGGGCATTTTCTGGGGCTGTCTGTGGTTGTGCCAGCGGGCGGAGCAGTACGTCAGCACGGGTCGTATGCCACAATGTGCCTGTCAGTCCATTGGACGTCCCAGAGGAGAAGGTTAAGAGGCAGCCCCCACCAACCTTACCCATCCATCATCATGACACCACAAGCTGCAGTCATGGGAAACCCACCACTGGCCAGTCACTCTGGACGAGAGTTGGAAGGGGTAGGGGGAGACAGGAGTTGCCATCCATTAAAAACACATTGTTTTGTTTATTATAACTAGTTAATGAGGTTGAAGTGAAGCCTCGCTTTGTTTTTCAAACACTTCCAGAGGGGATTTGGAGGCAGACAGGCCCGTTGCTGGGTTCGGGCAAAGCAACTCATAAGGGCCTGTGTGTTTTATAATGGATGTCTATAGATTTTATGAGAGTGGAGTTGGCCATGTTAGGAGTGAGATCCTTGGTTCTTGTAAAACGAATCGTTTTTTAGGGCTTTTTTCCATATGCTGAGCTCAGGCTCTGAAAATGTTTTCTTCTGCTTGCCATCCTGTCTTCCTTTTCTCCAAACCACTCCACTCCATTTTCTACCGGCCCCCCAGTTCATGAATCCAACAGAAGTCTTGTTTTTGACTCTACATCCAACATCAACATCAACATACATAATTGCTTAACAGTGTTGGCCAGCAACTGTGTACCCCTGTGTCAATCAAAATAAAATATATGTTTAAAAAGAAAACAAAACAAAAGAAGTATTACATCTTTTGACAATGGGAACTGGTATTTCTGGTCCATGGATGATGTATTTTTACAAAGCATAAAAAACAAAGAAAGCAAGAAGACTATTTCTCAAAAGTAGCGTGCGTTAGCAGCATCAGTGATGTCTGGAGCCAGGGGCCCCCCTGTCTCCCTGTCTGGTGGAGATATGAGAGAGGGCTTCCTCCCTGTCCGGCCGCAGCAGGGGCCTGGGCTGCCCACTGACATGCCTACTTTAATTGTTAGTATTAAATCACTTGCACTTAAACTGCAGATGCTATCTGCCAGGCGTTAAGATCTTTAACAGTAGCGATTGAGCGCTACAAAAATGTGAAACACCCTGGAGTGACAGAAAGATATTCAGCCTCACCCACACAGAAAGTGAGATGTGTACATGTACGCAGACATGTTGTCAGATTAAACAAACACACACACAAACACAATGGAGTCCTGTATTGCCCTGATTGTCAGTGGAGTGGACAGACAGGCAATTGGACTCCACCCTACTCTGACTGCGGGCCACCCGTCAGTCACCACGCACACCGCACCACCAGCCACACCACGAGCTGTTTGCTTTAGGAAGGCGGCTCAAAGCCAATTAAAATACACTTAGAGCCATGTCCGACTTGTGTTTGGAAAGATAATATATGTCCAGGAGTCCAGTCAACACGGTGTGAGCAAGCAGGCAAGAGGGAAGCACTCTGCATCATTGTCTCAGAAAGCACAGCGTCATTAATGCACAGACAAGATACTTATCTTGACTCTAAGCTAAAGCTGAAAAACAGGCCTGCACTTGATTCCAATTTTTATCCCCTCCAGAAAGAATAATATTATCTTTGATTTCATGGTTCAGCAGATGTTTATACTGCTTTAAAAATATCTGCCTGCACATTAAGCAATGTATAGATATCATTTTAACTGTCAAAACAGGATCAGTGGCGCACTGTAAATGGAGGTATTTCTCCTACATTCTATAAAAACGAGGCTGAGAGTGTGACTGAAAACATTCATCATCAGAAATTAGTAGCCTAATATACAAATCTGAAACATATGGGCTTACCATTAAAAGTGAAAATACATACGGAGGTGGACAATAAGCAGGGAGTGAGAGAGTACTGAGACACACACACACACACACACACACACACACACACACACACACACACACACACACACACGCACACACGCACACACACACACACACACACACACACACACACACACGCACGCACACACACACGCGCACGCACACAGATGCAGAGGGCAGAGGCTGCTGATATGAGTGGTGGTGAGTGGTGAGTAGAGACGGGAGCTCCATGTCTGTTCAGTGTGTTTTAAGAGTGTTTAAATGAGTGAAAAGTCAGTTATGGCTTCCAGATGGGGGCCGGTTTGATCCGGATCATTCTGACAGGGCTGGACTTTGATGTGCTGCTGCCTATTACTGACATTACAGGGAGACAGGCATATTTCTCCCTAATCACTTCCAACTCCTCCACACCAGTCCTACGTACGGCCTGCACCGGCTGGCCACACCAGGACTACAGCGGGAGTCTGTGTGCATGTATAAATGCCAGTGTGTGTTTAACTGCGTGTGAGCCCAGCTGTATGCGTGTGCTGTTGTGCTATGTGAAAAAACTTTGTGGCCCACTACTATACATGCGTAAAGTGTGCAGATATAGATTTGTCTCATGTAAAATAAGCAGTAAAATTAGCAATATTAACATACACATTCATACCAGAGCCTGCGGTGACCCAGCTTGTCTGCGTTTGTGCTCAGGTTGTATTTCAGCCTGACTCTGAATGTCCTCCTGACATTTCATCATAAACTCTCAGTTTCTAATGAAAAGCTTAGGAGAGAACAAGAGAGCCGAGTATAATGGCTTCATTTATGCTGAGGGGAGCATTCCCCTGGAAACATCCATCTTGTCAGGCAGGTTAAATATAGTCCAGACAGACGGACAGAAGGGAATAATTCCTCCACTTCCCTCTCCACCCACACTCCCCAGTAAGCCCAGTGGAAGTCATTTCTCAGTGACCACAGAGGAGGAGGACCAAAGGGGAAAAGGAGCGTCAATCTGCCCTTCACTGCTAACTCCGTGACCCTCTGAGACCACCCCTCTGCTACCCCTCACAAGTCTCCTCTTCTGCTCCTCCTCCTCATCTCCAAGTTTTTGGGGGACTGTGGAGAGGGATGAAGAGTGGAGGAGTGAATCAGGCCGAAGTTCCCCTCTTTATCTCCCAAAGGCAGGGGAATGCCAAGGGGCCAGCGCTTTGGAATCCGCTGTTTTGTCTGTCTCTTGGGGAAAAAGCTGGGCTCAGTCCACTTGGAGTAGCACAGGGAGGTATTCAGAGCAAAGTCTGGAGGGCCCTTCAGCTGACAATGGTGCAGCCTGGGGACAAAGTGAGTCCTTGATGGGGGCTCTGTGGAGAGGTGCAGGTGTCTGAGGTGAAGAACAGTCTCTCAGGCATGACCCACTTATCCAAAGGAGCTTCTCTTCTTCTTCTTCTTCTTCTTCTTCTTCTTCTTCTTCTTCTTCTCCTTCTCCTTCTCCTTCTCTTCTCATGTTACTGTCCCTGATCACAT
Organism: Seriola aureovittata; assembly: GCF_021018895.1. Lineage (NCBI taxonomy): Eukaryota > Metazoa > Chordata > Actinopteri > Carangiformes > Carangidae > Seriola > Seriola aureovittata. The sequence continues at coordinate 11,689,113 of NC_079367.1, read as the reverse complement.
TCCTCCAAACAAGACCTTCAGATTCTTAAAATGTACATGTAAAATGGCCATACCAATGTTTCCTCTATATACATTTTGCAGTGGTGGGCCGCTGTTGCAAAATTATTGCCACTGCTGCTTCAGAATTGTACAAAATGTCATGAAGTCACAATTACACGACTTTGCTTGGTTCAATCGGCTTTCCATACTATCCATAGTAGCTGAGTGTTGGTCTTGGTGGTTAAAATGACAAATCAGTTGTCACTAATGTTAATTTAGTCAGCAACTTGATGTCAGGCCTAAATTAAACTTGGCTGTTGTTGGTTTGTGTGACCTCTGCACGCCACTGTGTCAAAGATAGTTTGTGAGGGAAGAAGCTCCACTCTCTAACACCACTGTACAACCAGAAATGTGAGCGTTTCTTTAGTTCATACAAACAGAGTGAGATGTCTTCTTCTCAGTAATCTAAGCTGAAGTTATAGACTGTATTTTTACTACTGTATTTTTATATTTTTCGCCGATGCCCCTGCTGCTGAAAAAAATCCTAGAGTAAACACTGCATACACCTCACTTTGCTATGCTGAGAAATGCTGTGATGATGTACAGATGTCTCTGTAACCTAAACATGGAATTGGGTACAGAGACATTGGTCCACTCATGCCAGGGAGGGAGACAGGAAAAGGCCTTTGACCCCAGGGCTTCATTCTACATTCTTGGCAATTGCACTCCATCATACTTTGTGCCGGAAAAAGCAAACATCTAAATAAACCCTGTCAAACCATGTTGTCCATCTGCCGGCAGATAAGATGAAGAAAATAAGCCATGTTCCATAAACACAAACATAGGGGATCAGAAATCAGCGGTCACAGTCACCACAACCATAAATTAGTCTCAGAACCATTTTTAGCATTTAAGTCCAACAGGGAGAGGACGGTGAAAAGAGAGGACAACCCGCTCTTTAAAATCTCATCACTGCTGTCACTATGGGCTCTGCACCATGAAACGACACTGGGATAACATCTACATGAGCTGGAGGGAGAGAACAACAAAGATGTAACCACTAAAATGCTGGCGGGCCTATGAGGGCAGGGCTGGGTTACCCGGCAGACAAGAGTGACTTCAGTGAAGTACAGAAGAGAGGGAACGAAAGAACAAATCAAGTCAAAGCCCCCTAGTGGAAATGTCTCAACTAGTTCTGTTTCTGGCACATTAAAAGAGAAAATGGAATTCTACTATTGTAAGAGACTTGTCTCATCAAAGAGTTTCATGTTAAACGTGTTAGTAGAGACAATTTAGTCTTTTTCTTTCAAATGCAGACTGATTTGCTGTGATGCACATTTTACTTGAGGGTTGCACATCAAAGTGTTGATAAAAAAGGAAAATAAATCCCCGTGTTTTGTTTACTATGTTTTCTTTCTAAATTATACTTTAACTGTCCTGACATATTGAAGAATATCTTATGCTGGATAACAAATGAATCCCTCAGACATTCATTCTACAATGTTTTCCCTTTATATTACATGGGTAAGAGCCTCTGGGAAGACATTACCTTTGTACAGGAGCTCTTGCAACATGAAATGACAAATTGACAATAGCATCACACTGGGCTCTCAGGGGCCAGCTATGTGTATTATGCTACTCTAACTCTGCTGGTTGGAACATGCACAGCCTCTGAAATTTCTCAACCAGATTTATCTTATTTTCCCAACTTATTTTCATATCTATTTCCTTTTCTTTGTGAATTAGGCAGTAAATAAAGCCATGGGGCCCTGTGCATATTGAAATCAGCTGGAATTGCAACATTAAAGAATGCAGCTGAGGTGTAGCCGGAGCCATCCTCCTGGATTTGGGCAAATTCAGCTGATGCAAAACAAGGAATTAATTTGAGGGGAGCGGCTTGCGTGCTGAGCTTGGCGCTCTGACAAAGATGAATGGCATCATTCCAAGCGAATGGTAATTTCACTTTTTGTGACAGTGCTTTAGAGCAAAAGCGACTTGGGACGCACAAAGCATTTGCAATCCCATTGAGGGCCCTTGGTACCTGCCTATCAGACACTGCACATTGTTTACCAATCATCTGATATTGATTGGTTTCAGACTAAAGTTTGAAGATGAATTAGAGTGGGAGAAGGTTAAGTCCTAACCTTGAAAGATTTAGTGTCTATTCAGCCCGCGTGTAGGACTCTCCTCAGCTCACTCGGAGAATAGAGAACTTTTAAATTCAATAGGGGTGAGACACAAAACGTGTCACATTCACCAAGTGAATCCACTGGAAGAAACGCAGAAGAACACCCAAAAAGCATAATCTTTCTCCCCAGTTGATAGAAATGGTAATTGCATGTGTGGGATAATACTTTGAAGCCAAGGCCTCGGTCGGACAGACCGCCTATTTAGGTTAAAAAAGGGGCAACAAAACAGCTCCTTCTTAACGCTTTTGTTCACTTCTCCACTCTTTTAAATGTTTACTGAAAAAGAACCTTCAAATCCACTCTCCAGCTCCTGCACAATGTGGCACCTATCACTCTTGGGTGCATGGACACATTGTGTTATGTGAATCATTGATATGTAGCGATCATTCCCATGAATCATTTTCTATTTAACATTCAAATTCTCAGGAATCCGATTCTCATCCTCTTGAGATAAACAAAAACATTTTGTGAGATAAACGTCATTTGAATATTGTTATTTTGTTACACAACAGACTGAATTTTATAAGGGGATATCTGCAGCTCAGTCATCAGTATAGTCCAAATGCTCTTTAAAATTAAACCTTTGCTTCTTAGTTGTTGTGCCTCTTCTTAGTCTGAAGCTCTTGAAGCCACAAATGAATGATAGAGCACCACAGGACACCTGGAGCTCCCATTTTAACATGCTGCACAAGTGATGTTCCTACAATTTGACATTCATATTTTGACAGAGCCAAGAACATGCTGGTACCATAGAGTCCCCTCAGCTTGTCAGGATGTACCATCTCCCAGCATGGTGTTGGAGCTCTAAATGGACCACTGGGCCACCCTCCACAGCTGGGCCACACCACTTAACATCCCCCTCCCATCCTCCTCCAGCCGACAACCCCTCTGGTCTACTCCGAGGCTTTCCAGCCCACTCGACCTCCCGACACAGCACAGAATAGGCAGAGGCAGGACTAACCCCACAAGATGCCTGGGTCAAAGGTCACGTTAGGAGAGTGCATGCATGGCTCGTGGTGTGATGGGGAGAAGAGTGAGCAAACATCATCTCTGTGATCATAAACTGAATCAATCTGTCATCCCTTCTCTTACCCATACAACACGACAGAAAAAAGTCACATTTTTAAAAGGCGATAAAAAAACAGAAGAAGAGTGAGAACCTAGTTTCAGATGTAGATTACAGATAAAGAATTTAGTTTGAGGATTTAATAATAGAACAAAATTCAAACACACTGTGTACTGTGTATGCCAGCTCTGTTATAGGGCCTGTGTCAATGGCGTAGCACCTCAGCAGACAGGAAGAACACAGAGTTTATAGCTAGGTTAGAGGAGGTTAGGTTAGAGGAGGCTGCGGAGGACACAGGTGTGTCCGTTGTGACACAGACACAATCTAATGGCTTTTGTAAATCATCCAGAAACTAGTATGTATGTGGACCCACTGTGGGAAACCACACGTGGCATGTCACAGCTGTAGCAGAGATCACGGCAGATGTTTCATAACTCGGCAAGCGGGGTCAGTGGTCCCATCACTGACAAAGTTAAGCGTCCATCAACAGATTGAGCAGAATCAACTAAATATGGGCTGTGAGGTAAAGTGCATTAGAGAAACTATCTAAACAAGGACCATTTCAATAAGCAAAGGCCTCTTGTTTACATTGATAAAACAAAACAGATCTTCTATGTTAAAAAATAAATTAAATTTTTTTTTGGGTGATTTACAAGTTTTGCGTTTTGGGAACACTTGCTAGAAATCATCAAAGGGCCAATTTCACAGATTACAAATTGATGTTACAAAATTTAAAAAGCTCAGGTATGAGAATGTGATGGCATAAAACCATACGTATAACCATAAAATTGCACATATTACACATATGCTGATACAGAAAAGTACAGTTTTTCTTATACAGGCTATGATAATGTGAGCACACACACACAGAGAGGCCTCAGGGCTTAGCTAACCCTCCAAGCCTGGCCGGCCCTCAGCCCTGAATGCAAGCAGCACTTAAACTTTCCCCTTTTCAAACAGGGTAGCACAAAGAGAGGACCACATCAGTGGCCTGCTGATCATCCCCACAGACGGCTGAGCGCGGACAACAGGCAGGTCCCTAGGCACGTCCCCACATAATGTCCCCATGTCCCCCCATCCTGCTCACACTGGGTTAGGCCAGTATGCCATGTATACGGCGCTCCCTCTCATGTGAGACTAGATAAATGACAATTCTCTCGAGAGGGGCAGTTAGAAGGATTGGGAGCGGTTGGGGCGAGGGGTGGGGTAGAGGGGCTTGGTTCTGCAGCTGTCCCACTGGCCACGTCCACCCCCTGAATCCCCTAAACACCCACCACCACCACCACCCCCCCAGCAGCAGGTTTCTCCCTACAGAGGAAAAAAAAAAAAAAAAAAAAAAAAAAAAAACACGCTTCATTACGTCCTCTCTCCCCAGAGCAGCTAGGGGCCTTTCAGTGCAGATAAGCCTCTTAGACATGAAGTAGCGCTCAGAGCAGCGTTTGAGTGACAGCAGGAAGGTTTAGCCATTCAGTGGACAATGCTCACATTCTCTGGCTTTAATCTAGAAGGCGGACAATGATCTGTTTTTTAAGGCCTCATCTCCTCTGCTTTTCCCACAGCAGTAGGTGACTGGCACAAGGAAGAGAAAAAGAGACAGAGTGGGCCGAGGGCCGGCCAGGAGAGCGCGCTGCTATCTCCCAAGGCCTCATGTTTCTTTGACAGTCCAGACTGAGGTGGGACAAGAGGGAGCGGGGGGGGGGGGGGGGGGTAAAGTTGATGGAAGGCAAAGCGCATCAATCACACACATACACACACACATGCATGGGCACAAACAATCACTCGGTGATGGTTGAGTGACTCTGTGTGACAGACAGGCAGGTGAGAGGCCTGGTGGTGACGTGGCTTAGTGTAGAGCTTTGTCATTCTTATCTGCTCTGACCACTGACATCCACCCCTCCTCGGCCATTGTGTGTGTTTCTATGATGTATTTATACAAACGTTAATGCACTGGCAACTGGGGGAAAAGAAGCTAGACAGTGTGAAAAGATATCCACACAACATCATTTGTTTTGATTTCATGATACATTGTAGCCTCTGTGACCTTCTGAGCCTTAATGTGCTTTGATGACACAAAGCACTGTAAAATCAATATCAACCCTTTATGACATTGAGAACAACTGATTCTTATTTCCTAGTTAAATGTGAATACCACGATAATTAAATTATTCATTTGATTTGTTCAGTGTGATGATGCGATGATGTGTATCAGCTGCTACAACCAAACACATTATGTTACGATTTGTTTATAAAAAAATATATAGTTCCAAACAACAACAGGTATTATAATCAAGTGTTTTTTAATCTCACGACTTTAAAACAATATGTCAGCTTCCCTTATGCATTTATTTTAAAGGCAAGATATACAGACAATGTAGTAGTGAAGCTGTCACACTATATATCTACAGATAATTTACTGTATATCTTCAACAAATTTGTTATGTTTTAACAGGAAAAAAAAATCACCTGTCACAAAACAATGGACTTTAGAGACACAAGGTACTAACATTATTACCGGGTCAGGTAGCCAGTATATGTATGTATAAGCTGTTTCTTTTAGCCATTGCTCTCAGAGGAAGTGAATGAGTAAGTGAATTTATAGGAACAAAATGAGCAAATAATACAAGTAGGGACGACATGGTGTCAATTTGCCAAAGAAGTGGGAGGATTATTTTACAATCACCTCACTCACACTTCAGACTAGTTTGTTTTGCTCCATAGAAAGTATAAACATCCACACCTCATCTACAATAAACAGACACTGCGAACTACTGAGAGAGAGAAGCTAAGCTGAAGCCACTCATCTGGACATCTGTGTGTGTGTGTGTGTGTGTGTGTGTGTGTGTGTGTGTGTGTGTGTGTGAACAGGAGGCCAACATACGGAAACATGTCCTTCAAGAGACATGGCCGTAAAACCCCTTCAGTGTTTGACTGAAGTGTCAATCAATGGGCTACTTATTATTCTAATTGGATTATTACTACAGTTTAGCCTCTCTGTTTCTAAACATGGTAGTGCCAGTAACTCTAGCTGGTAACTGTGTGAGGAAAGAAAATGAAAGCAGAAAGAAAAAGGAGTCTTAGTAAAAGTGTATGAGTTTCTGAAATAGCACCTGGAAGTACTTTAAAGAGTATAAAACATAAACTGTGCTATATAATTTTTTTAAGGGATGTGGTCACTTTTAAAACTATTTAATTGTCTAAAAATGTAAATTATAAACAGCCCATATGTTTTAAATATTTGTTTATTAAAATGTGGTAAGCTGAATTTCTATTTCAAAAAACAAACAGTAACAGTATTTAACTGGCAAAAAAAAGACGGTGCTAGCTTGAGATGGAGAGTGGCAGCAAACACATAAAACAGCCCAGAGACATGGGTGAACTTTGGCCTTCCCTAAACACCTCCATACTTGCCTGTAAACCCCTCAATTCAGACATCCTAATACTTTCTCTCTCTCTCTCTTTTTTTTTTTTTTTTTAAACACATGTTTCTGCTGCTGAATGAAATCTTAGTGAGGAATGAATAAAACAGCCTGGTTTCAGATTTGACAACCGTACATTTTTCATATTACACGGTGGGATTTTGAGTTGATGTTACAGGGCGTTGGGTTAAGGATCTCAAGCCTGAATTCAGGTGAGAACACCACTAAAAATTTGAATTACGATTGTCTTCCAATCAGCAGTGAGCCCGTGTGAATGTGTGTGTCGACTTATACACGAGTACAGAAACGCAAACCTACACACACAGAAACAGGGACGTAAATCCCTAACAGCCATTCGGCATGTCCTCAGCACCTCACCCTTACTTGCCTCCCACTCTTTTACAACTTTACTCGCATTAATCTCGCACACCTCATCACAGTCCCGGCACCTCAACCCCAAAGATCTCATATCCTCCACACACCTTTACCTCCTTTCTGGGCTCAGCCACAGCTCTGAAATCCCACAACTAATAACTCCCTTGCATGTTCTGTACCACTGGCCTTGTTAACGGTCCCTTCTGCCACTAACTACTAACTATGGGACTTCTCGTAATCAAAAATCCAAAGTTTTGTTACTGTCATTCTCTCATGTATGCCTACTGTTGTATTTCTTTGTATGTTTTCTTATTATTTGCACATGTATAATTCTCTTTTAATGTAAGGTGTGCTGAGACACCAGATGTGTGACTGTGCATCCTAGAAAAACTGACATGAGATGCGGAAAACACATGTTAACAACACACACATAAAAGAAACTGACACAGCTGTCATGAAATTGGCAGATCATCCAGCAGACATTTGGGATTAGAAGATCTACTTCATACCTCAAATGTGAGCGTAAGTATAGACAGAACAGAAGCAAAGTGAAGTGGAGATGGAAAGGCACAGTCAAACAGTGAGATAGACATGTCAGAAGACAGACAGACAGAGAGACAGATTGGGCAATTAGACAAACATACAGAGACAGATCATTCCATTACACAGAAAGCCTGGCATGGCGGCGATTGAGACAATGGGCCCCTTCAGCATACTACTGAGTGTTTATGTCCCCCGTCAGTCTGCATCACCAGTGTCCCCCCTGACTGCTCCCAGCTGACGCCCCCAGCAGACACACACACACACACACACACACACACACACACACACACACACACACACACACACACACACACCTCTATGACCTCCCAGGCTGAACTTGAACATGCACTACCACTCCTGCTTTGCTTTCTGTCACATGTCAGCGTATCATGTCCCAAGCAGACTTGAAGTCTCTGTACTGTATATGAGTGTGTGTGTGTGTGTGTGTGTGTGTGTGTGTGTGTGTGTGTGTGTGTGGGTGTGTGTGTGTGTGAGCAGAAGAGAATGAGCGAATGAGTGAATGAATGAATGAATGAATGGGCTTCTGTTGGACTGCTCCTAATGACTTTATTTAGAGATGTTGTGTTTAACGTCAGGAAACACCAGTCATGTATGCTGCCAGCAGCGTCTGTGGGGTTGGCAGTGTGAGACTAGTAGGCCTTCATCCTCAGAGCTCAATTCAACCCCCCAAACCCTCCACCCAACCCCAATTTCCCATCATGTAACTGGGACATATTGATCTGGTTAACAGGTATGATGCAGATACTTCCCTTATGTCCTCCTAAAATCACATCAGTCCTCTTCATTATCTTGCTTTTTCTAAACCGCACCCCCCCCCCCTCATTTCCCTCCTCCTGCTCTCTGATACCAGTGCATAAAACACACCAAAAGTTTTCACTGGAGCTGGGTAATGAGACAGACCTTTGACCTTGCCTTGATGACTTCCATACCTGTGCATGTGCAAGAATATATGCCGTTGTGTGTGTGTGTGTGTGTGTCTGCAGCTGGCGGCTGACAGCGACATGACTAATGAGGGCCTGGGACAGAAATAATAGGTGGGAATTATAACACAAAAAGGGTACAAGCGCAAAGGAAAAGGAAGAACAAATGACAGAGCAATGGACAGGAGGAGGGAAAGATAAAGGGAAGGAAACAAAGGAAGAAAGAAAGCCTAAGATTTAGAGAAGGACTTAAATAATTAGCAAAGTATAGCCGTAGAGCTGTGTTTCACACTGAATCAACAAATGGAGAAAGACTGTTGAGGGCCAGGGTTTTACACTGCTGACACTGCTTTGCTTAAAGAGTGAAACCAAATTAACTTTAGACTCACTGAAGGGCTATTTACTGTAGTAAACGTACTCTAACTCTCGTAAATATTGGTGGAGACACACAACCTTTAGCAGTAATACATTTCTCCATTGTACGCTTGGAAACTGTTGCTAGAACCAAATCCTTTTATTCCTCACAGTCACCATCCAACATTCATCTCCAGAGTAAAAACAGCATAGCAGCTACCTATTTTAACAACATCTACAGCAACAACCCTATCAAACACAGAATTACACTCAGCAAACATGACTATTCCATAACTATGTCAAACCAAACAAATTTACAAGCAAAACCAATCTACATATGAATAAAATACAATTTTAGATTTTGCTAGTTTATCTAAAATTCTGGTCCGAATTCACGCATCTTCTCTGCGAACATAGGAATCACAGAGAAGTTTGTCGAATCAAAAGGCTTAGAGAGAAAGCCAAGCTGAGATACTCAATCCCGCAACGGAAACCAGACTTTGTGGAGTAGCACGACCTGGACAACACATTCGGGTGTCTGGCAACACCAGCCTAAAACTGTCACATTCAAGGTCAAGGGTCATCATGTGTAGACAGAGCAGAACTTCCTAATTATAGATGATAAATGTAATTACACACAGGAAGCATTTCTCTCCACAATTTACTGGCTTAACCCTGTCAGATGTGCCAAGCTGGCAAGGAAATTGGAGGCATAATGGTGTTGAAGCTTCATATATGAAAAAGTACATTCGGTAGACTTCACAGAATTTACACGAGAATAATAAATAAATTATTATTATAATAATTATTGTGATAAATAAAAATTATTACAAAAAAATCTATTTTGTAGGTAATTTTTTGCATGGGACGTTTGTTGTTTGGGTAAACAGGAGAACAATTAAAGGCCTGAGAAACCAGAGAAAACTTTTCCATCAGGCTGTGTTGTGATAATGATGCTATCTGGCGCGAATAGATCTCTTCAGTGAACTCTGTACTCCTGCTGGATCAGATCAGTGCCTATAATGGCTGACTGCAGCCAGAGGGTCTCGACCCACTGACACAAAACATGGCGCCAAGAGAGAAGCGAGACAGATGGACAAATAGACAGATAGACATTCAGACAGACATCCTGTCTCGAACTGCAAATAGATACAACAATTAAGTCAGGTCTGGTCATTTTCATTTCACTGACCTTCGCCCTTAACCTCCTACACATGTAAGGAGACAAATTACTACTGCAGTTGGGTTTGACCAACAGCTCCAATGCAGGAGAACATGCAGTGTGAAGGCTGAGACAGCAGACATAAATCATACCTGTATTTGATCTGTGGGGCCCTGGGCGAGCTGACTATGTGACAGCTAGCATGTACCCCATGTCTCTGAACCCCTAGGGGGCTGAAATGGGTCACTTGTTTTACAGAGCAGTTGTATTTTCAGTGATATATAATTCTGGGCACAACTGTAGTGAGGTTTGCTTTTAATGTGAGTTTGAAAAAAATCAAAAAATCAAACCAAGTTTATTCAATTGTCTAATGAAAGCTGAAAGTATAGGAGAGACAATTCAAACTTAAGTCAACCACGTCCTATTGACAGCAAGACGGTGCTATAGAATTTCAGTTTTAACACTAGCTAATGAGTGAACAGTCACCACTAAAATTATTCAATAATTCAATACTGTATGTTCATAATATATATACTGTATGTTAAAAGTAAACATGATGTTTCTAGTTATGTCTCAGTACGGCATCTGCCATTCACAGGTGATTATACAGTGGCTGTTAATCACAGAAAGTATACATTAAAACACATATTACCTTAGTAACTGGCTCAACTTTGCTTGTGAGCAAGGTGTTGTTTTTCCTGTTTTGCTGGTGCTACTCTGTTACAGTGCACAGACCTAACAACTCTGGTGTACGCTGTTGGATGAAAACCTAGCTTTGTCAGTGGTGGATTTTGCATCCACTGCAACAGTTTCAAGTAGTTGTCGAATCAGACGTTATTGTTATAAAGACACAGAATCCTGCTGGCCTTATGGATTCCTGACTATACTTTTACCAGAAAGCCTCAGTCAAGCAACAATGTTTTCCTGTTTTCATTGGCTGTGATCTTACCAGTGTTCATGCCAGCCTGCTTATGTTTTACACAATATATTCCATGTCAAGGGCATACAATGTCATTGGCTGTGGACAGTGCCACTTAAGTTGCATGCACTTTGCATACATACAACAATGCTTAGTCCACAAAAACATTACCAAAATTATACAGCATCATTCTCTGGTGTCTCTCCTGAGGGAGATTACTACGTTACATCAGGAAGTGCCCTTCGAAGTTTCCACCACTGTAATTGTACGGTTTAGATCCAGACTTTGTTTTCTGCCTTTCTGAGCCAGTTTTAAAACCCAAGAGGTGGCTAGTCTCCAGGCTAGTCGAAATCAGAATTACATTAACACCCAAAGAGCATTTCATCAGAGACAGCAGGGCCCCGTGGTCCAGGACACCTGTAATAGAGTTTCCCCTTTCACAGACACAAAAACATTTTAACTCCTTTTGTATGGAAGGTTTACATGCTCCCGCCTGCACGGAAATATGCTGCTGCAACTGATCAAATCAAGCCAAGCAAATTGCATTTGTCGAGAGAAGGATCAAATGGCTAGCGCCCACAACAAACATATTAGCAGCCTGATCCACACCAAATACCCTTGGCATAGTGGTAGTATTGGATTAACAAAGTAACATCGAATAAGAGAAGAGGATGTGTAGAAATCCAAACTGACTCCTTTCCTCTGCGTTCCCTTGCTGCTCTGCTCCTCTGCGCACGAATTACCATGATCGCATGCAAGTGAGGAAATAGATGTGGGGAAAACACTTACATGCTAAGAGATGTATTGGATTACTGTGAATTCAGCTGAAGTGATGCTGCATGCCAATCTCAACATTGAAGTACATGGTAAGTTAGAATGAGTAGATACAATTAATCTTCTAAATTACCACACCCTTGGATAACAGACAACTTTTGAAGCCTTTCTCAAGTTCATCTAAAAATGACCTTAGACCAAATCAACACTTATGTCCATTATTCTCACTATGGAATACATGAAAACTATCAAATTCAAACATTTGGTAATGGGAAAAGGAGATATTTTTCCTGTTTGTTATTAAAATAAACAGAGACAGAGATGTCTGGGATGAACTGGTGTGTGAAACTCAGGGGAGAGAGCGGGAAAGTGAAAGAGTATGGGAGAGAGAGACAGAGAGACTAAGGGGCCTGACTGTCTGACAGACAGGCAGGCAGATGGACAGGAACTTGGCATTAGGGAATATGATTCTGCCAGAGAGTGATCCATAAAGACTGGAGGAGGTCGAAGGGCACCCTCTCTATAATGACTCATCATCACTCAGTGGTGTCCACGCTGGGATGGTCTCATGGTCTCTCTCTCTCTCTATGTATTTGTTTGTGTGTGTGTGTGTGTGTGTGTGTGTATGTGTGTGTGTGTGTGTGTGTGTGTGTGTGTGTGTGTGTGTGTGTGTGTGTGTGTGTGTGTGTGTGTGCGTGCGTGTGTGTGTGAGAATCTGTGTCTGGGAGAGAGGGCCAGTGGATTTGCTGAGAGATAGTGCAGGATAAACGACCGACCAGCTCTGCTATTCTAGGCCTCTGGGGAGAAAAGAGAGATCTCCCTGTTGTTTTACCAGAGCCCTGGCCAAATAATGTCACCCACAACGTCAATTAATTCCCTCGTCAACATTTTTATAAAAAAGTCAGAGAAAAAATATGGGAGGAGGTGAAAATGACATTCGCTGGGTAATGAAATATGATAAATGTCGTAAAGCGTATGGAATTCCTTCTGTTAGAGGGAGCCTGTGTTTGACTTCTTGGAGCTGGGTAAACACCACTGGACGGACCTTGCCATGGCAGCTGTTCCCGTGGTAACGTGGTGGGCAGCGGAGGCGGAGCCACAGGGGAGTTGTGGCGTTTTCATGAACTGATTTTTTTTATTCACAGCCAGTCATTACTTTTACCACAGCGCAGCCCGAACTGACCACTAAAAGGGCGGCGCAGACTGCCAACACCTTGTATATGGAATTCATAAAACAATGGCTCACACTAAATTCCCCTGCTGCATTCTCAATCAAGCTTCTATGGCAATGGCTGTGTCTGTGCGCATTTATGTGCGCACGTGCAAGGGGCCATATTTTTTGTTGTGCAGCATCGGATGAATATCTCCATTTCTTGGCAGCTGACAGCCTGTTTGTCATCCACTCCACAACCAAGAACTGACCTTCAGCAGCATTACTGCCTTTATCCTGCCATACCTCTCCTCTCCACTCCCTTCATCCTCACATCTCCATTGCCTCTCTCACCCCCTATCTCTTTCAACCCTAGCTCCCTCCACTTCTCTTCTCACTTTTTGCTCTCTCCTCCTCTACTGCCTTTGTCATTGATCGCTGATGCGATTGGCTGCCTCCATGCTCAGTAATGACCTGCCCTGGTAACCAGCCGGCTGCTCTGCTCAGCCCCTCGTAGATTGAACTGTCAGATGGCAGCGATTAATGGCTGGGCAGAGAGACACAGGCTCACACCTGCAATGTCCCACCCTGCACGGCCCTGCCAATCCTCTGTCCCATCTCAGCTCACCCTATACAGGTACGTGTCTGCATTTGTATCTGAGTATGCTGTGTCCAAATTTCTTGTTAAGATGGATAAATATTCAAACATGCATGAGTTTATGTTGCATATAATTTCATAAATGCATTCTGCCCTGCTGCAGTGGCTGATGGGAAGTATATGGTGAGAGGCTCAGCGGGACTGGAGAAAGGACAAGAAAAAAAAAAAGTCAAGTACAGAACTCACAATGCACTTTTAGCACCAAAGTTCAAAAAGTTGCCAATTTTGCCAAATCAGAAAATAACTGAACCTACCACAACTTGCTCCACTACTTAAATGACAGCATATGATCATTATTTGTCTGCAGTGCTATAACTTTGTTGCCCCCTGCTCTTCTTTATTACTATATTAGTTATGATTGCACCCATAATCATTCACTTATTCTACTGTTCGCACTTGAGTCACTCCACGCAAGAGAATCAGAATAAGTGCCTAAAATGCTAACATATGTTATTTCCCCCGATCAGAGATGAGTGGGGTGTTTGGTCTGGTCTCGCTCTGTCTGTCTGTTGAGCTGAGCGCTGCAGGCCCACGCGGCTGTCCCGTGTTGTACTTGGCTGGCCGTTTGCTAACTGTCAGCGCAGTATCTCCTTACACTGATGAATGGGAAGTTTCCAGACCTTTCCCAAAGCTTTCATTCCCTTGTTCCAACGCTTCATCCAGAGGAATGGCCGAGAAAACATGGTCTCCTCCGCCTGCCCACCAGCCTCCCAAAAGGGGAGCGCCAACATGGAGACGGGCACGGAGGCTAAATTTAAAACACTCCCTCCAAAAGGGGGGAAAGAGAAATGGAGTGAGGGAAGGAGAGAGGGAGGGAGATAAAACACAAGAGAAATGGTAGACAAAACAGAACAGAAAAAAGACAAACCAGAAACACAAGAAATGTGGTGGGAGAGAAAGAAAAAGAAACTGAAAGAGAAAGAGAAAAAAAAACAGAAGATGGAAGGAGCATAATCTTCTGAACAGTGAACATGTGAATATCAGGCCAGTAGGGGTTTGGCGTGGTGTGTGAAACGGAGATAAAATCGATTAGCTTGTCCACTGACCCATTGAGCAGCGGGGCCCCCCATTGCCCTAGTCCTGCCACAGCCCTGACAGAGACGTCCAGGCCCAGGGGTCCCTAGGGGTCCCTTCTGGACACTGAGGTGAACAAAGTGGTGCCCTCCTGTCAAACTAAAGCCCTCAAGCAACAGCAGAACAACAAACTATGCTGCAATGCTTCACTGCTCCCTGATTCCACAGGAGACAGAAAAGATGTAGTGTGGGCTGCTGAAAAAGGACACTGGTTGGAAGAGCTGGTGCTCGACACACAGAACTACGGTGCTCACTCAAAGGAAAAGTTTTATGAGAATAAAAGCTATTTGAGTCATTTGGCTCTTATATTGTTATAAACACTAGCTCTATTAGTTCTCTAACACTATGTCTTATGAAAGAATGAATCAAGTAAAAATTTAGTCAAGACTGTTTGCTGTCAGTAGTTATTAAGGTGGAACAAAATGCAAAAACACAAGTTTAATTTCCAACCTATTATAGGGAAGCATTTTCTTCAAACTACTTTCACCACTCACTACTTCTTGTCATCCAAATAAAAACACAACAGTTTTTAGAGATGCCATCAATATGTTATTTAAATAATATGTCCAGAAATTGTCATGTATTTCTTAGAAAATTCTAAAAGCACTGTCCGGACAAACTTCCACCTGTTGGCAGGCCCTGAAATCTCTCCCTATCGTTTCATCGCCTTGGTTTCCTCACATGATTTCCTCAGTCATATCACTGGGTGAGGAGCACCTCTTTGATTCCTGGCTCATTGTAGTGTATCTGACCCTGGAGGTCACAGAGTGGAAAGAAGTGGATGTGTCACCACTAAGCTCTTCTCCGTGTTAGAATAATATTTCTATGGTGCTTTTAGGATGCTAACGCTAATCAAAACAGGACATCCTGAGGAGGGCCGTGCTCTCTCTTCCCTGGACCCCGCTCACCGACCGCTTTATGTTTTTGTGTTTGTGGAGGAGCGACAATCCCAGGAAGCCGCGAGAAGGGTTCATCAAAGCTCCGAGCGGGGGGCCCCGGCTTCAGGATCGCTGGAATGCAGCGTGGAAAGGAATCTCTACTGTCCTATTGTTCCCTTGTTTCCTCGGTCTCATCACACGCCGGCACGTCCAGTTCACTTACAGGTAAGCAGCGCTAATCAGCCCAGCATTCCTTTCCACGGCCGCATTCTTTCCTCTGCTGCGACCCTGGCTGACCAACAACACACGCGCACACACAGAAGCTGCACGGCTTATACAGTCACACACATACACAAAGGGGAAGTCATCAAGACAGATCTCTGAGGACAGGGACGTGGTGTTTCCTTTTCTCAGACATTGGGATTGGGAGTGGAACAGTGAGGTGAATATTGATGGTACATGTCTCACAAATGGTGAAAAGATGATCCACCTCCTCAAAACAGAGTCCAGGGAACTGGCAACACAATAAGAAAATTTGGTTCATAAAGCATAAAAAAAGAAATTTCTACATTATTTCTCATTAGGGAGTCATCGATGTAAAAGTTGTTCCACAAAACATAAGAGTACTGTGATAACCCCCTGCCAAAAAATGCAACATATGGATTTATCTGAATCTTTAAACTTCAGCCTTACTCTTTATGAATATCTTGCCTTTGGTAAAGAATTGACTTTCATCAATTTTCATCTCTGTGTCCCATTGCCAAACTTCAACAGAGGCACGACAGCTGCTATCAGATCCAATCAGGTGAAGGAGGTATAGCACAAACTTCATCAGGAAGGCCCCGGTTTTGATCACACCTCCTCCCCTCATCTTTCCCGCCTTGTGGGGGTGAGAGGTCACCACTTAATGAGCTTCGGGCTGGAGAGTGGGGGGAATACACACAGCACATAAAAACATGAATGTACCTGTGGCTAAATTTTCCCTGTCCTGTCCTGTCCTGTCCTGTCCTGTCCTACCTCATGTGCTACAGATGGGCATTACCTGATGCCCTGTTTTGCCCCTGTTAATCAGAAATGACCGTGCCTCCCTCCCTCACTCCTTCCATCCCTTGGGCCAGGCTGCTCCACCCAGGGAGATCCCCGAGCAGTGCTGGAACACGCTGTTATCACCACATTCACAAAGCGATTGTTGGGTAATTCCTGTTTATAGCAATGTGCTCCCTCCAGTGTGTAAGAGTGAAAAAAACAGTGTTCTCACTGTCAACCCTCCAGGAGAGTGATTACAAAGCAAGGTTCACAAGCAAACACATGCGACTTTAGCATACCTGCCAGTATAAAGATATTTATCATTAATTGATGGAATTGTTTCATTTGCTGTGCCCACTTAATTCCATTCTGGGGTTACTGGGGGGTAGATATTTAAAAAGTTCAGTGGTCCCACTTCCACCTGTACACTGACATGCAAAAAATAACATCATTATCTGCAGTCCAGAGTAAAGTGTAGCACACAAAGATTGGCAGCCAGCATAAAGTCACATCAAGCCTCTTGTTTAGTCTTCCTCCCCATAAAAGCACTCAACAATGTAGTAAAGTGACTTCGGGTAGTTAGCTGATGTGAGACATGGGGCCAGAGTGTCGGGCCCTGTTTCTACCACCTGCTCCAGGTAATTGATTGGTGTATAAAATGATTGAGTTTCTTTAATTAGCTAACAGACATCTCTTCTCAAAGCATGCCAAGGAGTACTAACTTCACACTGCCTCATTAATAGCCCGGGCGAACCGCACCATCAGCAATCTGTTGACATTATAACTCCTCAGACATCATAACGACACACAAATCAGTTTGATGTCTGGGTAAACTTTTCAACTCAGCAAAATGCCATTTATCTTAGACCAATTTGTGATGAGAAAATGGCGGCGTGTCACACATTTGACAACTACGCCGTACTTGTATACTCTGCAGAGCGCCTTTGTTTTGTGCACATGCACTGAAACTCACACATACACACTCAGCCCGACCAAATAAGCACATACACACACTCACCTCCCTTTCTAGCAAACACACACACACACACACACACACACACACACACACACACACACACATACACATACACACACATACACACACATATACACACACACACACACACACACACACACACACACACACACACACACACACACACACACACACACACACACAAGCACAATCTATAAAAATATGCTTAGCTTGGGACTGCTCTGTTGATAATGACCTCAGCCTTGGCACCGGACTGGGCCAGACCAGACTGCCGACAGACAGGAGGCTTTTGTGTGGACTCCCTATCTCTAACTCCATGACCTTTAGGGGGGGGAAGAAAGCAGAAATGCCTTTTTTATTTAGAAGGGGTAAGGCTCTCTCATTGTTCTGTGTTGGTACGGTTTCCCTGTGGTAAACACACAGCGGTTCCCAGGCTTGACATGTTGCTGCACACCCTCCCTCCCACC
Source organism: Seriola aureovittata (assembly GCF_021018895.1). Lineage (NCBI taxonomy): Eukaryota > Metazoa > Chordata > Actinopteri > Carangiformes > Carangidae > Seriola > Seriola aureovittata. The sequence continues at coordinate 11,671,145 of NC_079367.1, read as the reverse complement.
CTCCCTTCCCTCCATCCATCCCTTGGTGTTCCCACACTGCCCTGTCTGGGTTGCTGCACCCCCCCCCCCCAACAACAACACACACACACACTCACACACACACAGCACCATCAACACACAAACACTATGCCGTTGTCTGTAAGTGTAACATGCAATGACAGCACAACTACACACTCTCACTTTTTCACCTGCCACCTGAGTAGCATTCAAAAACTAATGCTTTCCTAGGTGCTCTTTTGCATTATGAAATTCCTGACATACATGATGGACTGAGATACGGGAGTGCAGTTGGACAAGAGGGAGTAGAGACGAGAGAGAAGCCCCTGGGGCAGGGCCGCTGTGTCAGGGCCTGAGAGGGGACTCACGACGAGGCCTGGTAGCTCCCTAGTTGCTTGGGACAGGGGCCATCCTTCAAGCGGGTGACAACAGTGCATAAACAAACCACTAACCTCGTCAGCTCTGTGTTTACAGCCCTGAGACCGAGTCCTGGACGACTCATTAACATCAGAGACCTTCCAAAAGAGCCATTTTCTGAGAGAGGGAGGGAGAGAGAAACGGTTCTCCCATCGTAAGAGAGGAGGAGAGTGGACGACATGTCAGACAGATGGGGGCGTTGATAGATGAGAGGGCCTAGGTCATAGTCAACCTGCCCCCGCCACCCAAAACCCACTAACTAACACACACACACACACACACACACACACACACACACACACGCGCGCGCACACACACATACCTCAGAACACAGCTAATACACCCAACAAAGGCTGCATGTGCATCTGTGAGCATATGTCTCTGCGATATGCTTGACACCTGGTTTGACAAGCATTCTGCAGCCTTCCTATCATAAGCTACTATAACAAGCAGAAATGCTGCACTGCATGTTTATAAATATGCTTTGTCACTTTTACCCCTTTGCAGACAGACCACATACTTGTGGCCATGACACTGAAGTGGAAAAATGTAACTGTTCTACAGGTACTGACAGAAACCCTTTTACACCTATTCACACAAGCTTTTGTGTCACACCACACGTGCTGCTTCTTTAAGTTTAAGTGAGCATTTCACCTAAAACAAACACATAAACTCAATTTTGCACTGAAGCCTTAAAAATAAATAACAAAAATCTTTTAAATAGCTAGTTATCCTGCCAGTGATGTGTAACAATTAATTGTGTTTCAAATTCAAAACAACTAATTTTGGAAACATTTGATGAAAGAAAAAAAAAAAAGATTATTTGGCTATATTGTTATTTCTTTGCATCAGAAAACAAATGCAAAGCAACCAAGCCAAGAGAACAGAGAGGAGTAACCTCTGTCGTGGGCCTCAATGATTCCTGACCCACTCCATTACTGAGGGAGATATGGGACATTTGTATACAGGGCTTGGCACCAAGCAGAGCGCAGGCAAAGAGCTCCGCTCCGGGACAACAAGGGCTGTTTAATGGGGTCTCTATTTCACTTTCCTCGCGCCGGCCCGCTCCTTCTCACCTTTTAAATGGGCCGATCTATTAACCGTTTTAATGAGCTCCGCCAGACAAACGCGAGATGCATGGCCCATTGCACAATGTGGGGAGGACGACGCACTTCTCAGCTCCGGAGAGGAGAGGAGAGGCGCTGACAGACAGCGAAACCCCGAGGCGCGCGAGGCCTCCCTCTCTCCCTCTCTCTCCCTCAAACACACGCACGCGCGCCCACTCACGCACGCACGCACGCACGCACGCACGCACGCACAGCTTCTCGCGGGCCAATCAGGGGTGTCAATTTGAAAGATAATGCATCTAAAACGTGACAGCCTATAACTCCACATTTCTGGAGACAGGCGGATCAGTGAGTGATGACTGACAAAATACTGTGGTGAATGTGAAAAATTATTATCAAATGCACAAGTCTGGGCCTTGGGACACAAACTGGATTTGAACGCTCCACAGCCACTTGTTAAGCTTCCAGATATTTTTCATGGAACTTCTCCTTTAAGTCTATATTTTCCCTAAATTAAGATTTACATGCTAGAAGTCTGTAAATCACAGTATTACTACTCTAAGTGGGTTGTGTCAGATTAATCGTTATTGAAATTATTCCTAACAAATTATCAAAGCCCCCGAACACATTACAATCAGAAAGGTTTTTATTGAGACACAAATATGCTAAGTGGATCTTTAATTAGGCCTGCACCAAAGTTTGGATCATCAAAGCCCTCCTCCTCCATCTTTCCGGAGCCCACAATCCACCACGGGGTGCAGCCTGCACGCCTTGGCTGGACATAGTTGGGAAGCTAAAGCGAGTTTTGTGGCGCACCGCATTACATCTGGACGTGCGGGCTAATCAGTTAGCCTCCATCAATCACTCTTACGTTTACCACCTCTCCATCACCTCCTCTATTACATCCCCCCCTTTTTTAATCACACGACTGTTCTGCAAGGAGGCCCCGAACATGCCCGTTTTAACACGACTTCTCCGGACAGGCGGGAGGCACACACTGAACGCATTTACCAGCAGAGCCCTTATGAGGGATCTGGGAATTTAAATATTCACTGTTGACACTGTGCAGACCTGGCTGAGGGCCAGAGCGGGCCCGCTCCTCCGGGGACCCAGAACACTCCCCTATTCTGACTGAAGAGGTAGAAATCTTCCTCCTCCATCTCAAGAATAATAATCTTTCAATACACGGTGAATAATAGACTACCTTCTATATTCTCTCAATGACTTTAATGGCTCGAAAATATTTAGAGAAGTTGGTGCAGTTGCTGCTTGCTCTTCTTTGTGTGCGTTCCTACACGCTAATAAAAACTCGACTCTAAAACAAAGTGTTGTGTTTCACTGTACAGAGACCTGGAGGGCCGCTGCACAGAAAAACAAGTGTTTTTCCTGTTGTTGTTGTTGCTGCTGCTGCAGATGATGATGATGATGATGACTCTGTGTGTGTGTGTGTGTGTGTGTGTGTTCGTTTCTGCACCTATTCTCTTATTTCATGTCACAATATTTTCTAAACACTCAATAGAATCACAATAAAGTAGTTGTGCATTCATACTTGATATGTTTATTAAACTTCATCACGATGTCTGTGTTACAGCTTCTACTTTTCTGTGATGTAAACTAATTAAACAGTAACTTATTTTTAACTGACCACATGAAACAACGTCTTCATAACCTGCTGCTTACTGGCGTTAACTGGCATATGTCGCAGCATATTGTTTTATTCTGTTTATTTAGCTTTATCTTTATGCAAAAATACAGGTCTACACGCCACGGGATGTAAACGCTGAACTGACTGAAACTCTATGAACTCATGAAAATCATAACCTCCTTTAACATTTCTACAAAGACTAAAATATCGCAGGCAGGGTCATTACACTGTTGCCTGTATGAGTTTGACCTCTGCATAATTTCTTGCAAAGGAAAAAAAAAACTGCAATGCAATCGGATTCATGGTTTGAATTCTGCAGTCAGAACCTCAACAGTTAAAAGTCAGCCTTCAGAGTCAAAACTCAAATGAAAACACAGAAATGTTCGCACCACTCATGAAAAATATATCTACATCATGCGGACTGGAGCTTGATTGAAACAGCTTTAGAAAAACAGAATATAATTCTTGATAATTTATTGCAGCAAATCAATGGATGAATAGCCATATCAATCATCTGCTTGCATAAATTCTTCTAGTTGATTGCGTTCAAGTAATTAAATCGATTTAATGACGAGAGTGTTTCGATATTATACTTAATTTAATCAAAGCCATTGAATATTTGAAGTTATAATTTTATCCTAAATGAATTTTGCTAATAGTGAAGGAGCTGCGTCCTGACATGAAGTCGAAAGTATGTAAACCGTAACATTGGAGAATAAAAAGAATTAAAAACATCAATGTCTGAATTTGTTTTTTTCAGAATGGCGTGTACTCTAACAATCAACACACATTGTACATTAATAAGAGCTCGGAACGCACTACATGACTAACATACACAAACAGTTACAAACAAGATCAGCCCGTCACTCAAACATTTACCATGCCTGCCTAAATCCTCGTTTTCTCCTTTTTTCTCTCCATCAACCTGTTTTTTCCCCCAAGTTGCTCCCCGCAAACTGAAGAGACCAGCAGCACACTGCAGCAGTGTGCAGCAATAGCAATACAACTGCCGATGCACGGGACATGGGATTTTAACCTACAATACACTACATTACACTACAGCGCCCACTACATGCAACGAGCAATTCCAATACAGGAGCGGACGCCCTGCAGAAAGTTCCTCCATCGCTCCCTCAACTTTAAAGTTTACACTACTCTTGTGACAGCATTTTTTTTTTTCTTCGCGACGATGTCACCATTCTGTCGCTTCTAACGGGGTGAAAGTGACGATTATGGTTTTCTGGTGGCAACGAAATCGTAACAGAAACCATGAGTAGACGCAGTGATAACAGCGACAGTATATAGGTATATAAGATGGCATGTTTGAAAAGGAAAAAGAAAGGGATGTTGCACCTACTCGTGGCCAGTTTCCGTGCCCTGCCTTTGGACCTCATGGTGCCAGTCTCTCGGCGTGGGTTTGTTTGGATTTTTTCTTGGATCTTTTTTCCTCCTTTTTGTTTTTTCTCTGTCCTTTTTCTCTGGGTTTCTCAATCCAAACGCGCTATCTCTCCAGCATTGTCAGTCTGGACACCTTCGCACATGCGCACAGCTCGAAATCTGCCGGCAGCAAGTGCCAGAAAAAGTTTGGGACGATTTATCACTTTGATATTAACCTGATCCGGTCAAGATGGGTGAATCGCCGACATCTCCTTTCGTGTCAACTTTTCAAAGGGTCGCTGAAGGAGAAAGCGGGGCACACTGCAAAAAATGTCCCAACGATGTTGCAGCGTCAGTTTCAAGTCCTGCGTGTTCTTGTTTACTTAACGCGTGAGAAAACTTTGTAATTGAGATGCCTCCACTGCAGCTTTGACTTGTTTCATGGCTCATCTCGAAACAAAAGCCATGTATCCAAAAATAAAGAAACAAAATGAGTGAAACTGCAAAAACAATATTTTACAACTTAAATCAAATGAGCTTTCCTTATGCAGCAGGCAGGCAGGGTTGTTTTCTTTTTTTTTTGAAAGATTAAAAAAAAGTTTTTGAGTCTGAGCACTAAATGAAAAGCTTTGTCAAGATGGATATTTTTTGCAGTGCAGCCAGCACCCCGGATCTACAGAGTGCAGACGACATTAATTATAACGATCCTTATTCTCAATCCTTGCTGCGCACCTTTTCTCTTGAAATGAAGTCACATTAATCAATGTTCACTTAAATTACCAATGCTGAATATAGTCATTAAAGATTTTATATATTTTAATTGTGTTTTGACCATTACACCGAGCACTAGAAAATGAATGAAAAACTTCCCCCCCTCCCTCTCCCGCTTGGGCACCCGACTGACAGCTCTAATATGAGAGTTTTCTCTCTCTCTCTCTCTGTCTTTGTGCTGACAATTATTAATATGTTAAGTGCTTAGTATTAATGCCTGTTTGAGACTTCTCTGTTGCAGTGTGTAAATTCCATCACTTGGTAACTGCTGAAGGCTCGATAAAGATGTTTTTACTTGATTTAACTTGGAAGGAGAAAGGGCTCTATCAAAAGAGAGAAAGAAAAAGACTTTTGACTAAACCTTCATCTCAGCCGGTGAAATAATGTTTGAAACAACTTTTTTTTCCGCTCTGGATTCTAAGAAAAAAGGCCACACTCATAAATGCATGCCATCCAGGCACTAAAAGTCAATAAAATCACTGCATGTCTGCTGTTATCACATAAACATTTTATAGAGGCATATTTAGATACTGAGTCATATAGCAGCAAAATAGAGTACCATTCAGGTACAGAACCAGCAATTCATGATTTGTTAATATTCATTTTATTGCTAAAATGTATGAAAAAAGAAACGGAGAAATTTTATCCACACATCAGTCCACACATTGACCTCATAAAGGCGTAGCTTATACGTCCCTAAATAGTGACACTGTATAATTAAAGTAATTGGCAATTAATTAGATCCGCATGAGATCATCGTGACCTTGCAGATGAACTCTTTAATGGGTTGTGAACTCGAGTTATCGATTCCAAAGTGTGTTGAAACTGATTGAAGACGTGACATCATGCAATGTCATGAAAAAAAATCAACTATAAGGGCTGACCAAAACCAAAGCATGCCATAAGGTAATGTGGCAGAGCCAGTTTCAGCGCAGACAATTTCTCTCTCTCTCTCTCTGTGCACTGTGAGCAATTAGGAAACCAAACAGGCCACAATGTATTTTTGTATGATTTCAAGGTCCTCTGAGGAAAAAGGCACTTTCAGTGCAGAGTTGTAAATAAAAATATTTGCATGTCTGATCTGGGCAAATAACGCTCCAAAAAGTATTTCGTTCGATTTATTTACATTTTCAATTTTACATTTTTTATAAGATGTAGTTCCACGCTCAAAAAACTAAATTAAAATAAAGTTACCAAAACTGAGACATCCTTGAACCGCTATTCCTCATTTAAATGGTCGAGTTAAGAGAGGTCAATATGATACTTTATTGTGGTTGTACCTCACCCTACCTCTATTGTAATGACATAAATTGTGCTATTAAGTGAGTTGGGCCTATACTAGAGAGGGTGGCGCGCCGCGCGCAAGCACAAACACGGGGGGGGAGAGAGAGAGAGAGAGAGGAGAGAGAGAGAGAGAGAGAGAGAGAGAGAGAGAGAGAGAGAGCTTCAGGCGGCGCGCTCAATTAGCCTAAATGGAAACAGTTTTCATTCACCGCAATAACTCACTCTCCTCTTCCCTCGTCTCTTCTCCCCTCTGAAGCACTTTCTCAATACATATTTTATTATGATGCGCTGAACCCGGTGGCAGGGCGGAGCGGTGCGCGGATCCCCGCAGCCCCGTGGCTTGTAATTATTAGAAATTAATTGGGTTCGAGACCCCCACGGTTGCAAGTATAAACTAAAAGACTGCCTCACTTTTGCACTTGCCGTTAAATTTGCGAACACACACCAGTTAACAAACGAGTCTGATTCTATAGGCCTTTATGTTTAAAGCAGAGGGATCTTCAAACAGAAAGGTTTTGGTAGACTAGATTTTACTGTATTACAGTGGTAGCGGACTCAGCTGTTCAGGGGTTAAAAGAATAACATGATCTGTATTGGGGCTGTCGAGGCAGACTAAAAGTGAAAAGGGAGCCTCCGGCACAAGGAAATTACCAGCGCCCGCGTGACCTTTGAGCAAGGTAATCAATCAACTGATCAACAGGGATATTTATCACTGCTTTGTCCAACCAAACCTGTGTCTAGGAACAAAACTGAAAAATTAGGTTATGGACATTCTGATATTCTATTAACTTGGTTAAAAACACCAGAAATAAAATCATAAACATAAAAGGGTAAATTTAATTAAACCTGTCTTGTAAGGTAAATAATAATAATAATAATAATAATAATAATAATAATAATAATAATAATGCATATTTTCCTCTTCTTTAAATCTGGTCTAAATAAGCTAAAACAGACAGGTCTAAAATTACTAGGCCTAATAGGAATCAGAAATCAGCTTAATATCAACACTGGAGGCCCACATTTGATCTTGGCCATTACTGCTTTGCTATTCTACATATCATGGGCCTTCTGCATTTTAGACAAATGTTAGGATCATGTGTCCAATCAAGTATTTATTTTTACTATCTATTATCACACCTATTTGTCAATTATAATATTGTAATGATTTCCCTCTCATTTAAATTTTTCTGTGCGTATTGTGAGAACCTGCAACGATCTATTTGACCCAGTGCATGCTGCCCCTGTGTGGAGAATTATCGACCCAATCAAACGCAGTAGCTTCCAATGAGCAGCTAATGCAATAAAATATCTCTCTGGTGGAGAAAATAATCCATCTTCACTGGGCAAATGATATGATTCCAGTTAAAATACATTTCACTGCAATTGTAAAAGAGGAGGTAGGCTATCTCTGACAAAAATTCAACATCCGAATTTAAGTTTTTTATTAGATGTATTTTTATGTTGTATTTTTGACAGCACATGAATCAAAAATGAGGGCGACATCAAGGGAATAGTGGATAAAAATCATATTTTAAACGCCTGGACAATTTCAAGGCGAGGGGGTCCTAAGAAAACCGAAAGAAGACATTGCAGGCCTATATCAAAGCACATAGGTTAGATGGATTTTATATACACAAGATTTTGACCATGTATAGACCATGTATAAAAGCTTGAGATAAGCCAAGAAAAATCATGTCTCGCTCCACACGTCCGATAAAATCGCCTGTTATGCTAGATGTTTTGGGAGAATTTTACGTGATGTTATAGCTATTTATTCTAGATGAATAATGCTATGAGGGCTTGTATTTCTATATCATCATATAAAAACATATTTTTAATGAAGACATAATCAATTTGACCATTTGCATTTAAACGAATGCATTTGTTTAGCATAAATGTGTTCATGCAATTTCAGGATGAAAATAAGATAATAAATAAAATCACTGTATTTTCCCCAAAATAGGGCCATGCGGACTGTACTAAGACGACATATTTTTCTCTTACTTGTGGGCGGTTAAATAACAAGACGCAAAGATGGCCCTAATTTACCAAATTAAAGTAAAAAAAAAAACAAAACATTTAAATTTATTTTACTTGCAGGTTTGGAAATTATGAAAACCATAAAGATCCTTGAACATGCAGCGCCAAGACCAAATATTGCGATATGGTTCTGCATTAGTGCTTGTGCTACTTATTGCATGAAGCAGAGTCGATGTGAAAAGACGGCAGAGCTTGTTAATAAAAATTCTTATACTCTTCCGCCATCTAGTGGATACCATCCAGTACTGTTTGACATACTGTGATGAAGTGGTTGAGTGACTGATAGATAAGTCTGTATGCAACATTCAAAGTTCAGGCCTTGCAGCCCTATCAAACTCACCATTATAATATATTAGCATATAGCCTATGTTATGCTAGCATATCTATATTTATTTATTTCTGAGATCTATATTGTAGAGGCCCATATCCTGACTTTATGAGGAATAGGAAAATTAGGTCCATCTAATTGTGGGTTTTATCATTTGAAGGCTTTGTGTGGATCAAGTGAATAGATTCAAACACAGAAAGGAACATGTGACAGATTGATGAGCTGGCCTGGCTTGTACTGAAGTAAAGTGCATTTTAACAACCGCTTGTGGACTCAGTATCCAGCATGGGAGACAGATTACGATGCGCTCCAGAGACAATTTGTGAAAGTAGTATTGATAGGGCTGGTGTTGGCCATAGACGTATCTATCTCTGAAGACTGCTTGATGAGAAGGTCCTACCCACGTACATACATACATACACACACACAACTCAAGATATACAAACTCATCCCCATCAATTTCAACTGATGTTCCCCTCGCACCAGTATCGTCAACAGAAAGATGTGGCAAGTAATCAATAGGACAGTCGATCAAGTTTATTTATCGTTGTTTCCAGTAACAGCAGACAGTGGGATCCTTGTCAGGTTCCCGGTTGCAGGGCAATTAAAAGAACATACGGACAGATGGGATGCTTAGGACACAGAGAGAAAACTGGTCAATAACCCACGACAGTGCCTGTAGCTGACTGCTTACAAAAAAGTTCAGCTGAACTCAAAACGGACAAGATAAAAATCAATAAATTGCTCTGTACATTATAGACACTGTACATTAAGAGGTTTCCCAAGTTGTAAGATAATCTTTATCATCATCCACAATTGAAGCTCTAAGAGATATCTGCAGTCAATGAAGTGATAGTCGCACATTTAGCAGACCCCTTTAACCAAAGCAACTTACAAGGGACAACACTAAAGCTTTAGGTTAGTAGGAGACCTTTGTGTAAATACTAAGTACTACATCTATTCAGTAACTGCAAGATCAGGTAAAGAAGTGCACAGAAAGCACTTAGTGCACCAAACCGCATTGTAAGTGCTAGTGAGGTGTGTTGGAGGTGGAGGAGATAGTAGAGGTAGAGATTGGTAGTTTGTCTAACTTACCTGTCCGTAGAAACATCAACAAGTCAGCAGAAGAATCAAAGTGTCCACAGGAGGGAATGCAGCAGAGAGCATCATTTTCTCCAGAGGCCAGTGATGCTGTATTTTTGTGAATGTAGGCAGAGTAAAATAATCAATAGTCTACCAAAAACTAAACCCAACATTTGGTTGTTGTCATGTCATGTTCTGATGCATGTTAGCACTAATAAGCAAAAATACTTTAATTATTTCATGGATTATATTGTATAGGGCTCCACACCCAAGACAAAAATCTGTATAGCCATTATGCATATTGGTGCTTGGTCACATTGTCATGGCTTACACAAGACAAAACATTATTATATACAAAATCACAGCCCAGCCTATGCTTATCTAGCCAAACAAAGCACACCACAAACATACCGGGAACAGTTTCCTTCATGGCAGGACACAACGCAATTATTTCCTAACACATTTGCAGATGTTTTTAGCTAACTTTGTAAGCTGCAACGAGATTTGTTACTCTGTGAAGTCTACACTCAGTAAAATTATCCATTTTGTTGTGATACAGCTACATACATACTTCGACAACGCCGGCACACCCGTTCAGTTCCTACAATCATAAACAACTTTGACTGAGGTCACTGAGGCCTTGAAGTCTTTGCTAGCTTAAGGCTACCGCGCTTGACTTACGCGATGTTTTTTTTTTGCATACGTCATTGCCGAAATTGCGTTCATTGAGGTCCATTTCTTAATATTTTCGTGTGCCATTTATGGTCTGTCCGGGCTTTGTGACAGTAGGTCTATGTGAAATAGCATAACGAGTTAGCTTAATTCGTAGGCTATTAGCTAGCAACCATTTTGTAACTCAAGTTAACTGGAACCACTGAGACGATCTGTGTGTGAAGTATAATTCTTCTGCAGTTGTTCACGTTGTTAATCAAAATGCCAGCTTAGGAGGTATTGCCTAATTTAATTGTCCTACTTGTGTTAGTGCAAATGTATGTTGAAGTTTGTGAGCTCCTTCTTCATTAGCCAATGATGCCTAAACGTCGTTAGCGCTTTACGTGTGTTATTGTCCCATTGAATGAAATCGTGCAATTCAATTCAGCGCGCCAAAGCGTTAGCTTAACCCATTATCCAACTTGTACAACGAAAATTGAACAAGGAAGTCGAGAGCCGGAAACAGAGATAGCTCGTCGTCAAAGTGCGCGTTTTGAGCAAACGGAAACAAACTGTTTAAATAATGAACATAATTCATAGCCCACAACTGGTCGGGAATAAATTTTCCCTCTGCAGTTCATGGATTTTAGCTGCAGTTTATGAATTTTGAACGTTCCGTTATGGATTTTGTGTCACTTGCAGATGGACTTCATGTTTGCTGGTTCACTCTTTCCTTTTGTATCAATGAGACAAAGCGGTAAAACTCGTTACAACTCCGGACTCAGCCGAGTCATATGAATAACAGCATAAAAAAATAAACTGTGGAACCATCGATGTGGGATGGATGTAGGCCTATTATAAGACATATTAGGTTCAAGTAATATATCCATGGTGGGGAACAAACGAACACCTGTAAAGAGCAGGAAAGGGAGGGGAAGAAACCGAGCACCGGGGAGCAACACTATACATTGCCCTCATGTGGTGATTGGGCAGTGTTGGCGCCATTTCAGATTTAAATATGGACGACAAACTCATGATAGCGTCAGTGAATCACCCCTGGCTCGGTGTACAAGCCGTGGTTAATAAGGAATATACGTGGATCTCCGCCTCTTCATCACGCCAGTCTCCAGGAACCCTCTCAACCTGTAAGAAGAAATCAACTGCCTGGTACCGCAGGTAAGTCCGACAGGTCGGAGTTTTAGAGTCTAACAGAGATCTATTTTGATTGGGAAGATGGCTCACTTGCATGGTAAAAGCATAGGGTAAAAACAATGAATTGAAAAGAACTGAAACATTGATTGTTCGAGAAGAGCGCTACGCTGAATAAATTGAACTGAATTTTTGTTGTTGCTGAATCATTGAAGTGATATTTTTGTTGAATGATATTGTTGAATGGTGAGGTAACACACTGAGTGTGAAAGAAATGCTTTTGTCAACATCTGTGTACAGATATAGAGCAGAAAACCCAGTGCTCAAAGCTCCCAGACAGTGTGACATTGAAGCTAAAGTAGAATCAATGAGGAAAGTACAAGCAGAGGGCAGGTGCCTTCATCGGTAGAAGGCAAAAAAAGCACTTGCCCTCTAATTGGAGTCTGTTTTGTGATTGGCCTGTCATTATCGAGTTAGATTTAGGTGTAAAAAATTATACTTGTAACTTCCATGTCACACACTGTCAGAACTTTGAGCACAACGTTTTACACAAAGCACTTTGTCTTTCACAGTGTCTGTGTGTTACTTCACCACTGGTCATTTATTCGGTTTTATTCACAAACTCTTGTTTTTCTTTTTACAAATGCAAAACTCGTTCACAGTATTTTATGGTCGTTGAGAGTAATTTGCAACACATTACAACAGAACTGTATTGTAAACTAGAGTGAAATCCATCAACATATTGTGGTTGTTTTTACAGTTGTATAGCCTCGGTCAGTAAAGTGATACATCAGAGTTCTGCTGTAATGTGTTGCAAATTACTGTCAATGAAACACTGCGAACAAGTTTTGCATTTGTAAAAAGAAAAACAGGCTTTGTGAATAAAACGAGCAAATGACCAGTGGTGAGGTAACACACAGACAATGTGAAAGACAAAGTGTTTTGTGTAAAACTTCGTGGTCAAAGTTCCCACACAGTGTGTGACACCTGAATCTAACTGGACTATGACAGTCCAATCACAAAGCAGAATCCATTCAGCAGGCAGGTGGTTCTGTTGCCTTCATATCCACAGCATATCCTGAAAGGTGTAGTAGATTTTCAAGCCTATGCTGTTGTCCATTTTGAAAATCTACTAAAATAAAAGCAGTATATAAACTGTGTAATTGCATTTTCACACAGATCATAGTTTAATATTGAAAATGAGTTAAAATGACATTCTTTTTGTTACATTTATTTTTTTAAGTCATCATCATCATCATCATCATCACTAATGCATCAGAAAACAACGTGGATGTGAATATTACTTTTTTTTTTTTTTTTTTTTTTTTTTTTTTAAATGTATATGTGGTTTGAATACTATAGTTAAAATACTTGTTTGGAAACTTGCTGTCTTTGATTTGTTGTTGAGGACCTTATTGTGATATAGTGATGACTCAGAAGACTCCTCAGTAACAACTCTGTTTAACACTTCACCGACCAAAGCTCTACAAACTGTAAACTACCATTTAAACCACATCCAACTAATGTAAGGTTAAATATAGCCTGTTTATGCTGAGAAATGTGGTGTCAACATATGTATGTTAGTTTAGCAGCAGATCTTTTTAAAAACTGTTGTTAGCTGTAGCTACTGATAGGTACATTTTATATTAGTAAATTTTCATACTTTTGTACTTGTAGTATATGCTAAATGATGTTTAAATGAATGATTGATAAATGTTTTATGTCCTTACATTTCTTCAAAACCATAACATAGTCAAAAGAAGAGCTCCTTAAAATGTCTTTGTTCACCTTGCAACCGAAAGTCATTTTATTTTAATACGATTATCATTGTGTTTTCAATGGGATGCCAGAGTCCAACCTCATGGTCTCCCACAACCAGCAAAAAATGGTAAGTCATGCGCATGACTCCAACCCATACATATGTAGGCTCAAATTAGGGTCAAAATGATTTTGAACTTGTAAAGTGATGTTCACAAATGATTCCAATGTTTGTAGTTGTAAATCAACCTTTGTAAACCTGTAAAATAAATCTGCATGCGAAATTCAAGTTTGTGCACGTGAAAAAATTGTGCTTGTGGCAAAGAGATTTGTATTTGTCTGAATCAAAACTGAACAAATGATCAGTGTTTAGGTTAAACCGAGACACTGAAAAAGAAGAAATGGTTTAGTTAACATCTGTCCTGATACAGAGCAGAAAACTGTAAAACTCTCTTCAAAAGTTACCGCAGTATGTGACACTGAAGTTACAAGGATCAAAATTCATACTTGTCAGACATACAGACATCCACAAAAGCATTTCTTTCCCTGTGTCTTTGTTTAAGTGGGCGCATGGTTAGCCACCTCCCCAGGCAGCCAGCTTGCTGGCTGGGCGCATGGCCCACTGGGGGCAAGCTAGCCACTTCCCTTGGCAGCTAGCTTGCGCATTAGCATAAGCATTATGAAGGCAAGTAAAGTTTATCAGAGTTTATTATGTTGTTACAGCTGCATTTACAACACAGCTGTGTGTATATTAAATTCACACACAAATATTAACATTTGAAACTTTCTCTGTCCAGGTGAAAATAGAATCTCGCTGGTGCTGCTTCTGACACGGCTGCCTGGCTTACCAATGTTGGTATCGAGTACGGGCCAGGTGTTTATCAGCGTCCTCTCCAAGGGCTCTGAGGGGCCTTTCCAGGATCGCGGCTTGATTGATGAGGCCGCATCTTTAAGGTGGACCCTGGAGGTGCCTAGTGGTCCCAGCTGTATGGGAAGCACAGGATGTTTGGCCTGACTGACTCTGAGGTGATCCAGAGGATCTCGTGGGAGGAGTGGAGGCTCCACTGTCAGAAGAGGATGCATGGGGCAGAGGAGATGGCCCTCCTTGTCCGGATCGCCATGTCACCCTGGACGTCCCGTTGCTGGATTCTCTCCGCATCCAGCAAACTGGCCCAGTGCCAGCAGCCTGTTGGAGGCCATTTGCAACCAGCTCTGCTGTCTTCACCCAGTGGCTACGTGGTCCAGAGGGACTATGAGGACTTGGTAGTCCCTCCTGAGGGAAATCTGTCTCTTAAGCTTCTAAATGCTCCACTACGTTCACCAACTCTCTGACTGTCTGTCTGCTGTTTGCTGCTGAGGACATAGTAGACAGTGGCTTTTTACAGCTATTTCTCTGAAAACAGATACTACAGCCAAAAAAGTGTGTAAATATTCTATTATATTGTGTTGTACTCTATTATTGTTCCAAAATCTCAAGCTGACATGTCAAACTGGGTGGGTGGAGATTGCATCGGGGAGTTTAAAAAAGCACTGGGTGTGTACAACTGAAATCCATCGTTAGAGACCATGCTGCCTCACCAGTAAGATGCTGGAAACTAATATCCTTTGTTTTGATATTATTCATTGTTAATTTCTTTCAAATTGTGTTTACCTTCAATTAATTTTAATTAACAATGCTAGTAAGGCAAATTGTTTTAATTTAGAACCAGAAGTAGATAAGTTGTATCCTGTATTTAAATATGTCCTTTGTTAACAGGATAAGCAGGACCCTGGTGAATGTTTCAGAGAGATTCGTTTTTTCCTTTGGATGCATTAAGAATGTAAGATGTTTTAATTACCCTTTCTTTATTATTTTTGTGGTATGCAAGATATTTACTTTTGTTTGTTGTACAGAAGAAATCATCCACCCATTGTCCTACCATCAGTTCTTTGCTGAATTTCCTGAACAAAATAAATGGTTAAACGGCTTTTGGATCCATGTGTTTAATGTGCACACTAGTCATGTCGTCGTGATTGCACCTACCACAATTCTGCGGTAGCAAGTTCCCGTAGTGTAGTGGTTATCACGTTCGCCTAACACGCGAAAGGTTCTCGGTTCGAAACCGGGCGGGAACAGCTACTTCCTTCCTTTATGGTTTTTTCTTTTTCGGTTGAAAAGGTTCAAATGTCGTCATACTGACGCCGCAGTTATCGCTTGCCACCTTTGTAAAAGTATGGTCGTTTTTTCTTCGTGATTGCATATGTTTGTTCATGGCAATATCTGCCAGCTCTGTTTCATTAGATTTGAGGAAGGAAATTCAGAGTATGATCACAAAAATACCACGCAAACTGTGTTATCCATGTGTCGACCGAAATTATGTTGACTGCAGCGGATTCCAAGGACAGGAACCAACATGGCGCAGTTCTACGAAACCTCCACAAGGTGGCTGTATCGAGCTAGCTGATAATCACATGTTCCTCAATTTAAAGGAATGGTGATGTTGATTTATCATTTGCCAAAATAACCACCCGGACATCCTTATTTTATATTATCTCATCTATTCACTGACAATCATGGAAACTGGTCAAATTGTCTTATCAAATAGACAATGTGCCAGAAGTTAGGTGAACATATATGGAAGCCCTATGTTTATGTTAAATTATGTTTTGACCTGTCATTAAGTTCCGCAGTGGGCATTGGTGACAGTGAAAAGATTATGATTAGGTCTTCCATTGTTTTATTTTTTTATTTTACAAGTCGCATTAATACAAATTCAGTAGATCTAACATACCATCTGATTATACACATTTATCCCATCCGTCATGCGTGACATGACACAATATGACAGATGGGGATATGAGAACTTAAGAGGATAAAATTAATAAGCAGGCTTTGGCTTTCTTTTCTAAATGGGTTAACCAGGAAAGAGGCATGAATTAGCTATTGCCAAAGCACATGAGAATCAGTTTGCGGTTATTTTTTGTTTTTTTTCCCGACATGTCTGGCTGCCTCACAGAAAATGGCATTTGGGACATTTTATGTGACCGTTACCAACATAACATATGTGAATAGCAACACAAAATGTGTTATTTTTGGCATTGGAAGTTTGGCTTTTTATGTCACCCCATTTACTTATCATATTGTGTTTTTGAATAGCTAAGGCTAACAGGGCAGATGCTTCGCAACAAAAACAGTTGTGCAGTTGTAACTTCTTCTTTGGCATTAAATTGAGATATTTGGAGAGAATTGAGAATGGCTGTTTTTCTCCTTCCCAAACGAACAGATGTGGCTGAACAACTGCAGGTGGAAAGAATCTTGCTTGGTGTAAGTGATGAGTGAGTAGGATGTTAGAACTAGCATAACTACTGCAAACCGTAGTAAAATAGTTTTTAATTTTGATATTTGCACCCATCTACCACAGTGATTTTTTTTCAAGAATCCAAGAATACAATCTTATTTCCCATTCAATTAATATGCCAGCCAACTTAAGTCTAGACTTTAAAAGCTATCTGTGAATTTCACTCAAATTTTTTGATTTATTGTCTTTGTAGGAATCATTATGGTGCAAGTATTGATTAGCACTCATGCTCACTCTGTATATGGTGGACTTTAAATACAACTCTGAGTTTTGCCACATCCAGAAATACTCAGATGACACAGCTATTGTGGCGCGTATCAGGAACGGGCAGGATGAGGAGTACAGGAATCTGACGATAGCCTTCAGTGAATGGAGCAACAAGAACTGCCTCCTTCTGAACACCTCCAAGGCCAAGAAGATGGTTGTTGACTTTCAGAGGTCTAGGCCCGCCCTTCAGCCAGTCAACATTTAAGGGAAGGACATTAAGGTGGTGCGCACTTATAAATACCTAGGTGTTCACCTGTACAGTAAACTGGATCATCTACCGGAAAGGGCAGACTCAGCTCTTTTTCCTCAGGAAGCTCAGGTCCTTTGACGTCTGCAGTGAAACGCTGCGCATGTTTTATCAGTCAGTGGTGGCCAGTGTACTTTTTATGCTGCAGTCTGCTGAGGCGGCAGCATGTCCAACATGAACACAAGGAGACTGGACAAGCTGATCAAAAAGGCTGGGTCTGTGCTTGGCAGGAGTCTGGACTCAGGACTGTTGCGGAGAGATACATGCAATGTAATATAGAGGCCATCTTAGACAATACCAACCATCCTCTCCACAACATTCTGGCCGTACAGAGAAGCAGCTACAGGTGCAACAAACGTCTCATCTGCAGAATAGAGCGGTTCTGGAGATCCTTTGTTCCCACTGCCATCAGGCTATACAACACCTCAGCCAAAGGAAGTGGACTAATCTAATTATTATTGTTTATCTATTATTAACTGTTTTTATTATTATCAACAGTGAGCTAATGGACACATGAATTTCCCCTAGGGGATAAATAAAATATCTATCTATCGATCTATCTATCTATCTTGAAGAGACTGAATGAAGGAACATTCTCTAAAGTTGGATAAAGAAACAAATGAGACTCAGCAACGCTCTGGGAATCAACATTTTATTTTCAGTATGTATTTTTTTAACAAGTCAAAAGTTTGAGGTGCATAGTCATGAAGGGAGCATGAGCAACATGGTCACAACACAGACAAACAGCTGAACATTCAGAGAAAAGTTGATCCAGGAAACCTGGGGTTGCAGATTTGTTTTGTGTGTGTGATTGTGTTGAATGGACTGTACTGATGAAAGCAAAATATAGGAATTTGCTGCAAGATTTCAACCTACTATAAAGTACTATTATTTGTGTACCATTAGTGGAGTTATATAGCGTAAGATAAGATGTGTAGATATGAATTTGTTATTTGGGTTAAGATATAATTACATTTTCAGATGCTGGATGCGTAAAAAATATTGTTGAAATTGTTCAAAATGCAGGACTGCAGTGAGAAAAGGTGGAGAGGTCAGTCTCAGTCTGTGCTTATAATTCAAATCTGTAGCTAGCTAGCCTTGGTCTGTAAAATAATCTCTTTTAAGAGTTAGAGGAGGCAGTTTGCTAGGCTTGTGATGTAATATTGACACACAATATGTCACAATATGCATCATAGTTTGGCATTGCTAACAATAATTGTTTTCACCATTTTGTTAGCTATCTCAAAATTCTCACAATGGAAACAATTGCATTTGAGCCAAAATAAGAACATATTGCTCCTATTTAATCTCATTTATGTATAACTGTCTTGCATCAGGATTGTAGTAAAATTAACCTATTGCTCAACTAAACCAACATTAGATCAGTGGTTCGATCTTTTGATCTGTGTGGAATGTGGGAAGCAGAGAGCAGACGTCAGACTCTTGGCTTGGCAGTGTGAGTTTCAGCTGCTAGAAATACATAAGTAGTATAGAGCAATATCATATACAATTTAGTACTGAAATGCCATCAATACAGCTGAAGACCGTAATACAATATGTTTTAATAGTGTAAGTGTACAAAGTGAGTTGAGTGTCATTGTAATAGTGTCATAACAACAGCAGACATGAGACTCTTGGACTGGCAGTATGAGTTTCAGCCGCTCTGGCAGTAAGAGCAATACTAACTCTAAAGAATCATAGTGGTCAGTCAGAACTCTCAACACTTTGTTATTTTTGTGAAAAATGCGACTATCTGTGACTCTTTAAGCTCACTATAGCTGTCAACTAGGAGCCATTTCTTGAAGAATCCATGTTTCTACAAATTGTTTCATGTATCCTTTTCCTAATAGATTCTGTGTAAACGTATGCATTGTGGTTCACCCCATATTAAATGTAGTTAAAACACCAAATGGGCACAAGGATTAAATTATGCATATTTATAAACTAGTAGTTATATGTAAAGCGATCAGCATCAGTTTCAATACTATTTATAGACATACATTGATGTGTGAAAACTGTTGTATGATTGTATCACTCAGTTACATAAAATTATAGTTTTAGCTTTAGTTGTAACTGACACTGTTTTTTTCATTATGCAACCCTTAAAGTCTGAATTAAACTGCAATAAGCGCATGTTGTATGTCTCATCAGCTTCTGCTAGATGTAAGATTATTTGATGTGTTTGTCATTCACCACTGGGTGGCAGTCATTCTGTATTACTGTGCTCTACTGCATCCCTGCAGAGGAGCATTCGACACTGTTCAGGGCAGACTCAGTACTGCAGCAATCACTGCAAGCAGTTGGCTGACATCAAAACTCATGTTCGGTTCAGGGCAAAGATTTCTTGGAGAAAGACATGCAGGTCAGAATGTAGTGGGGAGAAAACAAAAATCTTATTTTAAAAGTTAAAACAGCCATTGCTTTTGGTGGTTTCATAACCCAGTACAATTTGATGGGGTTAAGAAGGCAGCCGTTCCACAACTGGATCTAGACTGCATTCATACATGAACTCAGGTAACATTATGCTATTTGTCACATAGATACTGTACCTTGGCCTTCATTAAAACAGAACATCACTCTTACGCCCTCCTCACATGCCTTTTGATATGGTGTTTTTTTTGTCACTTTGTCAGTAGTTTTACTTAAGGGAAATAAATCCATACGGTAAGAGCAAGTCATAGATCAGAAAGTCTTTCCTGAAACTGTAAGGCAGGGTTAATGGGCCTCACTCCAGAAAAACTGAAAAATCTGGTTAGGAGTTACAGACAAAAATGGGGACTAATGAATGTGTACTCACAAATATACATGTTATGCATCACAATCCCTACATGAAACCACCTATTTGCTATGTTATATCAGGGTTATTAGTAACAGACAGATCAACTCCACAGTATTGCTTTTCCCTACAGGAAGACTTTGGATGTACATATATACCCTCTTTACAGAGGGATTTGCACATGACTGGTTAGATGAGGAAGCAAGTGTGTGTGTGTGTGTGTGTGTGTGTGTGTGTGTGTGTGTGTGTGTGTGTGTGTGTGTGTGTGTGTGTGTGTGTGTGTGTGTGTGTGTGTGTGTGTGTGTGTGTGTGTGTGTAGTGCTTCCTTCCATATTCATAACATTCACAGTTTTACAACACAACAAGGATACTGTATCACTTCTAACCCTGCACAGTTACAATGTTAGTAGCTATTACAGGTTTCACTCACAGTTGTACATCACATATCAGATATTACCTCAGTTCTATGAACATTGATCCGCCTTGATCCCATTTATACCTAGCAATAAAATTCCAATTGAAATACACTTAAATTGTCCAATGGGCAACATTTGACACCAACATGTGGCCCATTTTAACCTGTGTTGTTTCATGCTTCTTAAGCATCTGCAATCTAATTACCTGAACCAATTCAGGATGTTGTCTGAGACACATTTTATTCAAATTGTTTTCAAGTAAATCCATATGTCTCTCCAAGCCAATAATGGCAACCAAAAGTCCTATCAGTCCATCACATAAGAATGCAAACCATGAAATTGTAAATCACAAGTGCCGAGAGGGACACTGGACATTGTTTGTCTTGAATGGCATTTTATAGGTGGCAAACAGCAGACAGATTTCAGTCAGGCTCTTTGGAACCCAGCTGAAATTTAGACGTGAAAAGGGTTGCAATATTTTTGTCACTCAGTTACATAAGATTATAATTTTAGTTGTATTCAACCCTTTATAGTCTTTATCAAAATTCAATAAGCACATGATGTCTCATCAGCCTCTGCTAGAGATTATTATTTGATGCATTTACCACTAGGTGGCAGTCATACCGTATTTACTGTGCTGTGATGTAGTATGATTACATACTATATCAGAATGTACTCTGTATATAAGTTTCATGAAACAACTAGGTGCACATGGGCCAATATAGACACAAGAACATTAGGACTATTTTCATAAATTTCCCATGAGCAGCTGTTTTGAGTTTTTGAATTTTGTCAGTGGTCTTTTAGCCTACTTGATTTTTGTGTATTTGGTCACATAATTTAGGTTTTTTCATATTAGGATGAATATGAAAATTCCATTACAGACATTGGTTATCAGAAATTGACTGTAGAGTTATCTTCGGTCAATACAAGGGAGTCAGAGGTGTTTTATAATGTAGCCTAAATCTCTAGCTCGTCTTAATGTATCTTCCATCTGCTCAGGGAATTTTATGCCAAGTGTAAATGGGATCTGATATAGATTGATCCAATGCCATTAAATCTGTCTAATGTAGATATATGAACTTAATGTCGATCCAACTGAGATACATTACTCCAGTGTAGATAAATACAACCGTACAATGAACAGTGCCTTGGACAGACAGAGTTGCCATCACAGCCAGTCCAGACACATCTAAAGTGCCTTATAACAGTTTATTGCATAATCTGATGTCTGTCATATTGCTTCCATTGAAAGCAAGAAGGGAAATGCTCTCCAGTACTAGAGGGCAGCAGGCTGACAGAAGTGAACACTTAGAAAAATAAGATAAAATCTTCCCATAGAGCTCTATTCCAGTGAGATAACATGTAGTCACACAATGCTAAAACCATTTTGACATAATGCTTTTGTCAGGTGCTCAGTCGAACATGACAAACAAAATTTGAAAATGTTGTTTTTTGTTAACTCTCGTAATATATTATAAAAGAACGATGACTGTGAAATCTTTCCCATGATTTCCTGTTTTGTGCAGCCACTCTGAACAGTGGTAAAGTGCTGTATTGTTTGTATGCAAGGCCAGTGTACTACTCTCTGGTATCAAACTGTTTCTTAGTATCTGAGTTACACGTGTAGGCATATATATGTGTGCGTATGTTTGTGAGTAGCTTTCAGCTGTCATAGCTATTCAAGCTATGTATACGGGTGTGGCGGATCATGTCTGCCAGCTTCACAGAAGTGACCTCTCATACTGAGAGTCACATAGAAAGATTCTAGTCTCCAATGGATATTTTAGCACTAAGTTCATCCCTGTTGACTTATCACAGGATTAAGTACAGACGTGATATTATAAAGACTTTGTTGACTTTTTCTTTTCTTGAACAAAATGTGATTACTGCTTAAATTTACTCTATATATAGTTTTCAATTTGTCAATTTACTCCCAACCACTCTCGGCTCCCACCAAACTCTTGAATAGTTAAGTTTTTAGTGCTAAGACACTAGTACTATTTAGAAATTCACAATAAACATCTTATAATCTTCAGCGCCTTACGTTTTTAAATACAGTCACAGCAAGTAGTTGTTGGTTGATCTGAACTCTGAACTGAGTGAAACACTGAAAGTATTGGCTGGTTGTAGAGGTGCACAGACCAAGACAGTTGGCAAAGAAAAATTACCTACTGGCCTATTAAGATATTCAAACATTCATTTTATAATAACACTAACACATTGTTTATTATTTTTGTAATGAATTAAAATATACTTTTTGGACAATATTTAACATATATTCCCTGACAGAGTCTTTACATTCTTTTGCAGTGATCTGTCCCAATGCTGTGCTACCTGTATTACAGAGGCTGTATCAGCGGACGTATTTGGACTCTTTAACATAATTAAAAATGCATGTGTACTGTATTGTTAAAGTGTTTTCGGTCATCAGAGCCAGTTAGAATCCGCATACAAATGTGGAAATGTAAAAGTGAATTGCTATCTGGAGAACCGCATATGTGTGTTGCTCTCCCCACTTACAGTATATCCTGCTGATGCGAACAAAGTGCCAACCTCATAAACTTCTCTGGCAGAGTTTATCAACTTGGATGATTAAAATCTAAAGATACTTAAAAGTTCTTCCGGTTTAGTAAGTGTAAAATGTCACCCTCTTTTTCCCACAAACACCTGCAGGCCATTAATCTAAAAGAGGAGTCACCTTTCAATCACCCTGACCTGGTTAAAGGGGTAAGAAAAGTTATAGCAGTGTTGGGAGGTGCTTATCAGGCATTGACAGAGCTTCAGTCAGTTGAGGTTGATGTGAAGGGTTAAATGGGGCCATACAAAGACACACATAAATGTTCCTGTACTGTGGTACTTGACAACATATACTTATATGACATTATATAAAATGCGGCACATGCTAAAAATGCATTGGTTATTAGTAAGAAGCAGCATGATTAAGTTCATTCCTTTCTATAGGGAGCTGGGTAGTCTGGGGATTGTCTTTGATGAGGGTGAGGGTTGGTAATATTTTTATAATTTTTTTGTGTTTTTATCCTCCCACCAGCAGAGGGAGCAGAAGCAGAACAGGCACCTGTGTTTCATCTAAAGCAAAACAATAAATCCTGTGCAGAACTGGATCCTTTTAGTCACCTAAGAAGGCAGCCCAGTTGTCAGCCTTAGCTTGCCAGTAGTTGATCAAAATCTGCTGTTAGCCGTTAATGAACCAAGCACATCCTGACAGTGTGTCAAACCTGGAACCAGCAGTAAACTTGATGAAGTTAAAGTTCAGGCTGGCATGGCAGAGATCAAGGTCAATGGTTAGATCAGATCAAAAAGATCCGGAAAACATAGCTTCAAAGACCTCTAGAAAGCCAGCAGTTTAGCTAGTTACTCACAAGAATAGTGAGCATGTAAATGTATATCTGTTAGTTTTCATTTGTCAGTGTCATTTGAGGGTTACAAAAAAGCATTTCAGCAGTTTTGTGCTGTTTTCCAGTTGACATGGCAGTTTATAGATTATGGTAATTCATCATGATATCAAAGTGTGCGTGTTGCCACTGGTCAGGATTGTTTGGGTTCAAGTTTGAATTGAAGTTGTGAATAACACCAGCCCTATACATTCCAAATTAAGCCTTATATATATATATATATTTATATATATGTAACACATGAGACTGATCTGTAGAGTAAGTGAATTTCTATAAGATGAAAAGCAAAATTTGATGACAGAGGCTGTACACTGTAACAAATGGGCTGCTATGTAAGTGAGGGAGTGATCCAGGCCTATGCACATCTCACACTTCCCAAATCTCAAGCATGATTTAAAAGAGACATTTACATGTTGTATTAGTTAGCCACTAGTAAGATAAAACAGTCCACTGTTAACAGCATTTCCTCTGAGCGTGTACATTTGTCTAACATATATACAAACATACAGACATACTTTGCATTTTGCTCATGCCTTTGGTGTCCCTTTGTTGTCCGCTTTGGCTCCTGAAAGTCCATTTTCTGTGTTGTCATTCCCTGAGGAGCTCACCAGGCACTCTTTACTGCAGGGCACAGAGAAACCAGAGGTTAAGATGTACACCTGTAATGGGAGGAACTAAAGAGTGATAAGTGCTCTATATATATACTGCAGGGATTTTGCATAGCCTGACCCTCATAGCCCCAAATAATAATCTTGTGTTGGACACAAATTGGGAATATGTAATTAAGATTTTACTTCAACACATGTCAAAGAAGTTAATTGAAAGCCTTACCATTCTCACATTATTAATAACATTTTGTATACTATATATGGATCATAGATATGTATGATATTTCATTAATAGATGTACTGAATGATTTGCAGCTCACTATTGACATAACAACTGTGATTGATGTGAAAAGACAAATAAACAGTATAAACAGTCTCGTTATTTCTGGCTGTTGTTTTATTAGCTGCAATCTTCACTGAGTAGTCAAACATTATTTTTATGATGGATTTGCAGCTATGTGAGTTAAAATTTTTCACATTTATAGCAAATATCCCTTTTCAACATGGCCAACAATAGTCTCATATTAACCAAATTAAGATGCCATTTTAATTTAGAAATGGCCATGAAACTTTTTTTCAATCCAAATAAAATCATAGTAGGCATTATCAAATTAAGACATTTGGATGATTCTATTTTTAGTCACATTACTGAAGATCATTTTGTACTCCTTACTGATCTGTGTCTCTCGTTGTGAGTTTTCACAGCTTGATGATGCAAGCTCTGCTGTCTGAGTTTACACTCACATTCGTATAAAGTAAGTTTCTGAAGAGTATGTTAATAGCCACTGTCACAATGTGACAGAAAGAAGACTCTGAGGTTGAATAAATGAAGGGAGCTGATGTTGTAACAAATTGTGAAAAGTGCTATTTTTGTCATTATTTCAGCAATGCTCTGTAGATCATAAGTGAGAATGAGTGGACTTGTTTGTAAACAGCGTTAAAAACTTTTTTTACTAATAATATTAATAGTCATTTTATAGATTAATAGTCACATTACTGCAGTTCACACTGTCATTTGTCACTATAACATTATTACTGTCATCAGTTCAGTTGGTCAACCCCGATAATTTACATAGAAACACAGCCAAGGACATAAAATTATCACAATATTTGAAATGAAAAAGTAAAAGAGCAAAGATTACTATGTACAGGTAGCAAGTATCAGCGGGAATATATTTGGTAACCAGCCTATAACTGTGCTTATGACCATAGTCAGGAATTTACTCACTTCTTCTCATCATCCTTCAGCAGGAAGTGAACAACCAAGGCCTTTATCACCATGACAATGATAACTAAGCCAATGACTCCACCCAGCACTGAGACAATGATGACTGTCAAAGTGTTGTCAACCTCCTTCACTGAAAAGAGAAGGGAAACACATTGTGAGAGAGAAAGACAAGGAGAGGGAGATGATGTAAACAATGTGGAGAAAGAGTTAACAAGATTGAGAAGACCTAGGTTCTGTGTCTGTCTAAGAGCATAAGCACTGTCATATAAAGTTGTATTTTTGTGTGCCAAGTGTATGCAAGTGTGTGTATCTGTCACATACTTTGGTCCACCACTATAAGAGTGAAGACAGCACTGTGGTTGCGGTTCTTCTCTTTTGGGTTTCTGGCGAAACAGATGTACTCTCCTTGGTCTTCAAAGGTGATGTTCCACAGCAGGATGGAGATGTTGTTGCTCTTTGAGGAGCCGACAAACTCCACACGTTCATGGTACACAAAGACCTTGGGCTCCACACCCTCCATAGGGATCTCTGCTTCACATAACTACACACACACACACACACGTTTGTACATATGTAGATATAAACAGATCAGTTATCTATGCTTAAATGTATCCAAAGCATCTCTACGTTGCTATTACAGGTGTGTGTGTGTGGGTGTGTGTGTGTGTGTGTGTGTGTGTGTGTGTGTGTGTGTGTATGCGTGTGTATGTGCATTGTACCCTCATCATGGTTCCATTGTCATTATAGTGCCAGTTGAAGTATAGGTTTTTGATGCCAATACAGGAGGAGTAGGTGCAGGGCAGCAGAACTGTGGAGCCATTCATTGCTTCAACTGTAGACACTTTACCTGTTGACACCTCCAGCCCACCAACACTCCACACACCTGAACCAAGAGAGAATGTAAACGGTGAAGAAAATAAACAGAACAGTAATAAACAGAAAGTAAAAGTCACAGTACAGCACCAACCCAAAACAACACGCTCTAAGCAGAAGTCAGCAATTATAGTTCGGGCTACACTGATTTCAAACCATTTTAGGACAAAAATGACAAAAGATAAATTAATGATTTTATGATGGGACTCTGGGTTATTGTCCAGCTAGGGTTGCTGTAAAAGATGAGTACAACTGAGTTGGAATTACAAAGTTAGCTTATGTTGCTTGAAGTTCAAATCATGAAATGACAACTTTCTTTCCTCCACTACTCCATTTTCATTTTAAATTATGATATCAACTAAATAAAAGATGCTGTTATCAGTTTTTTGGATTTTCTGAGTTGAGTTGAAACTCAAATTCAGTGTATGACTGATGATGCAGCCATCATTACCAGATTTGTATCCATTTAGAGAGACAGAAGTCTTGGTTCATTGCCATTAACTGTTTGGCCAGTTTAACAGAGGAATTTTTTCACTGTCACTGTTGCAGGATTTTGAAAGAAACTCTTTGGAGTCTTCTCCAAAGCATGAACTGTGGGATCCAAATTTAGAAAAAAACAAAAATGTATTTCATGCCAGACTATGTTTTTTTTGGCTAGATACACAATTGTGCAATTTGGTATGCAGTTTGTATAATGAAACACATTCATCTGATCAATGACTATGGTATATCTGCGGCATTATAATTATAAATATTAAAAAAAAACTGGTCGAAATGTCTCATTCTTCTGTCTTCTTCTGAAATTGTTATTGCGATGCCCACTTTGACCCACTCTCTGACTCTGACTCTGACTCTAAGGGCACCAGTTACGTCTCTTCTACTCTCTGCTTCTTCTGTTTGAGACTACTATTGTATCTTTCTGGCTTTACGTCAAAATGGCAGTTCTGTGCAAAATATAATGTCCTCATTTTTTATGCTGTTTCCAGGAAATCTAGAATCTCTTTCAGAGCCAAACAGTAGTTCTATTTGACTAGTTGACTTCCTCCTGTCTCCTCATGACATTTTGCATAGTTCCATAAAAATGAATTACACAATGCAGTGATTGAGTCAAGAAGAGGGAAGATGTGGAAAACATGTTACTGAGGAGAAAGTGTCACTGGATTTTGGGAGGGATTCAAGCTTCTTTTAAAATATGATACGATACAAATGTGCTACAATATACTTATAAACTTTGTAAGTATTTACAGCATTCAATAACTCATGAGTCACCAACTACAAATTTAAAACACTCAATACTAGAAACATGAGCACCTGCCCTCACACTGGTCTTTATAATCCATTTGACTTGATTTCACATGAATTCCTCATATATCTCAGTGTATCCAGCTCCTGTATGCACACCAAGCAAGGTGACCAGACTGTGTGTAACACTTAGATAACTGACCGACTGACCAGCTGACTGACTGAGAATGACTGAGAATGACTAACATGACGAACAAGCCAGTACTGACTGATCTATTTTAAAGCGTCGTTACCCTTAAACAGCCAGACAGAAATGTCCCCAAATCAAAACAAAAACATAAATCAAGTTTATTAGATAATATTACTGGTTTCCTGCGATATTGTTACGCAAAGCAGAAAACACATAGAAAGTGTTTAATTTCCAAAAGAGTGACAGCATGTCTTGTATTGGTATTTGGGTCTTGCTGGGCGGGTTATGTTGGTTTTGCAATGCCAGCTGGTGTAATTCCCAGATTGTTGCTCTGGTGTCTCTCACACACTTGGGGCCTATTTATAAATGCTCTCCTCCACACTGACCTGCTCAGGATCACATTGCACTTAGGCATGGTGCAAACAGCATTAGAGGACATGTATGCCTATGTGTTTCTGAAGGACTTACAACTATATAAGAATTTCGCACCACCTGTGTGTGAAGACAACAGTGTAATCCCTCTGGTCATTTTGGGTCAAATCACTGTTTACTGTTGCAGGTTAGGTGTTAAATGCTCTAGACACACTAATCAGTTTGGGTCACTCACTTTAAAAGTGGGATAAATTGACATTTTCAGACTTTTTTTTGACATTCTAAAATAGGTAAATTGAAGTTACTGTGATTATGTGGCACATTGCCAAGTGCAACTGTGGATACTAAAATATATATACAGTGGGGTCCAAAAGTCTGAGACCACTTTCCCATTCAAGCATATATATAAAATTGAAAAAACATCTCCAGTGTCAAGAATGTTACGAGTTGGGACCTAAACCAAGGAACCAGTATGTTGGAGCAAAAACTGGGCTAACTGAGCTAGCTCAAAAAGTAGTTATTTATAATTTACTGCAGTGTGTAGCAGACTCAGGGTGTTGTTCTATCAAAATAAATGTCTTATGGTAAGGGTGATGAGTATGGTTTGACCACTTAGAAGCTAGCAAATGGTAGAGAAATTGTATCATTATAACACAGCTGTTATAATTTTGTATAATCTCAGGTTATGACAGTACCAGGTATGTTTCAAATACACACACACACAAACACACATGCAAATCTGTAAATTCAAATTTGTGTGTGCAGCCATCCCTCACTTGGTCATCAAGTTCATTGCTAATTCAATTCTTAAGGATTTGGTGATTAACAGAGAAATGGTCGAAGACAACCAGATCTTAGAGATTACCTGTACTGTGTATGACTCAACTTTATAATGCCCAAGTGCAGAGTATATACAGTACATTATTTATCCCTGGTAGATATTTTACCATTTTCCAGTAAATATCAATTTGATGTGGCACTTAAGTGTTAAATCTCTGAATGTTCTATTAAAAGTACATGGTAAAAGGGCTATCAGTGTGTTTGGCTGTACTTTTTCTTTTTCATCATTTTCCTGAATTTGCTCCTGCGTCTCCTCAGTCTCACCCCTTCCTCTCGTCTTCTAAAATCTGATATTTTTACCTCTCCTCTGTTGTCATCTAGACTTGTCTCCTTTACTTTCAGTAGCAACCGAGGCCACTTGGGTTCTGCTTGTTCTTTTCTGTTTCTGGTTTTGCTCTCTTTTAATGGGCTCTTACTATGCTTTTTTTTTTCTTTTTCACAGCACTGGGCACTCTCTCTCTCTCCTTCTACTCAATCTTTCTGTCTCTCTTGCACTGAAAACTTGTTCCTCTGGGACGCTACAACTAAATAAGAAGAGGAGAGATGTGAGGAGCCACTGTTCATGTTTGTGTTTATTTATTTTCTGTGGGACAGTGGTTGATTCAGTGACAGCTCAGAGGGTTGAGATGTTTCCTGTAGTTTGCTACTTGCTGGAATCCTTTCAGTGCCTTTTAAACTCTGAGCAAAGTACAGTAATTGCCCTCTGTCCATAATTAGTGGAACAATGCCAGCGAGCAAGGTTAGTGACCAAGTGCATGATGATCTTTTACATATCTGAGAGGAACCCCCCCCCCCCCATGCCTAGAAATAGATTTCACACCTCCCTCGTTTCACACCTCTTCTCTCTACTATCCCTTTTCTCTCCGCCCCCTTCCTCTTCTCTGCTCTTCTTCTATCTTAAGAGTTTATCCTGACAAAACCCACAGATTCACATGCTCCAGTAATGTCTTATGCTAGTTATGTATGCATGGTTGTCTTTGTATGTGTGCGCATGTACTTGTGTGTGTGTATTTGTGTTTGTGTGTGTGTGTGTTTGTGTTTGTGTGTGTGTGTGTGTGTGTGTGTGTGTGTGTGTGTGTGTGTGTGTGTGTGTGTGTGTGTGTGTGTGTGTGTGTGTGTTTGTGTGTGTCTAACATGAGGAATAGGTTGGAATGTCTGATATTTTTAGCTCAACTATCAAATATCTCTTTGTCCCATTTGGGAAACATCAATATCTGAATCACTGATGGGAGAAAAGGCAACTGACTGTGTGTGTGTGTGTGTGCCTGTTTGTCCTTGGCTGACTGTCAAGGTGAGGTGTTTCTTTTTTTTTTTTTGATAAGTAGGCCAGAGATTGAGGGGTTAATGTATTTCTGAGTTGAACCCATAGAGAACTGGCGAGGACACTGTTACCTCTATGAGAGAAGAAAGGGAGGCAGAGAGAGAGAGAGAGAGAGAGAGAGAGAGGGAGGGAGAAGTGATGGGAGGGTTGGGGGAGAAGGGAGGAGGAGAATATAAGAGAGATGAATGGGGGGGGCAGGTGTAACGGAGGAGGTAGAATGTGTAGGAAGTGATGGAGGGGGGTCACTAGGGAAGAACACAGGGATGGATAGGGAGAGGTAGAGGAAGTGAGATGTCCTCTCCAAGGTGAATGAGTGACAGCAGGGCAGAGAATTACAACAGCAGCTGAGTAACTCAATCGACAGAGCTGCGGGTGTTGGTGGAGAGGGTGGGGGTCACGTTCACACTGCGCATACACATACGGATACACACTTACGTAATATGATCCCCACATAAACAGGTGACAACATGATGACCACATCTACATGCCAGCTACTGGCAAAATATTACTGGTATTTGCTGAGTTACAACCTGGACTGCTCTACAACTGTTTGCCTCATTGCTTGTTGTATCACAGCTCCTACTTTATCTGCTGTTTGTTGTTTATTCTCTGCTGCACAAGCCATTATATTTATATATGGCAACAAGGAGTGAGGCTAGGGAAGGTGGAGAATATTACAGTAGTTTTATGTCAGGGTTGAAGTGACAGTTTTTCTGTGCGTTTGCATGTCTCAGATCTTTTTGGATTGCTGATCTTTGTTTTCTGAGGGGGATCTGTTATAATGAGGGTTTGTGACGTCATCGACATCTCTACATGTCTAATGCAAATAAGGAGTGATACTTTGAGGATGAACAATAGTTCCAAGGTCATAATCTTGGTCTTTGGATGTGGCAAGTTACGGTTATTTTTCACATACATGTATCATATCTCTAATTGTTGTGGCAGCTTTAAATTACTGCAATGAAAGGGTTTATTGTTAAGTAGTTTAAAAGGCAGAACTTTCAGTAATAAATGAAAGATTGCTGATTTTCAGTGTATTTTCCTTTCATTCCACATCTAGCTTTAAATGGGACTTTGTTTCACTCGTGTTTTTTCCTGGCTTCATTTCTGTTGCCAAAGGGTCTGTTGAGAGAGATTGCTGCAGTGTTTCTGGCAAAGATTATAGAAGTCTAGGAAAATAATTCAAGAAGAGAATCAGTTGTGCATTTCTATGCAGGCATGAAATGTCAACAGATGTGTAATGTGCATATACAGATAAATAACCATATGCTGTCTAAAATAGAATATAGGACATTGCAGAATAGGATATGAAGAACAAAAAGTGATGTTAAGTGCTATAATACTGGAGAGTGCCACAGCAGCGATAAACTGGAGGTCTTGAATAGTGATGGGAATTCATTATGACAGCATAACATAGTGGACATGATAATTAAGTAACAAACCACAGTACTGCAAAGACTGGAATGACAGTATATAAAACAAATCAGAGCTAATGAATAGTTATTTGATTGATGCCCCAAGATGGCTGCCAAAGCATATTTGATGGTGTTCAGTATTAGTTTGGTCAACGGTCTTTAGAAGATCAATACAAAAACAAGGGAATGATGATAATTGATTGACAGTAAGGAAGGCACCACAGTTGCTGCCACTGGGACCTGGATTGTTTTTGGATCAGAATTTTCAGATCTAGATCTGAATTGGAGTGTGTTCCTGTAAAACACAATCAGCACACTAGAGACTGATAACTTTCACACCAGTGACTAAACTCTTATTTATTTATTTGGCTTTGTTATACCTTGTTTGTCCAGCTTAAAATGAACCCATATTACTATACAGGACTGTGACATCTTTTAACTTTCTGGATTTGTGTTTGTTGTTTTACCTTTGAAATTAGATTTTATTAACTTGCCTCAGCTGGATCGAATGCATCAGAATTTACCAGACCTTGCTGCAATTAAGTCGAAAATAAATGGTGACCTACTAATTACAACAGCAACTATCCCAAGGGGTAAACAACACAACTAAAGACACAGATTGACAACTCCACAGTATCCTAACAAATCATTTTCAAAAAACAAATTTTGGTGTGGCAGAATTTGCTGAATAAAATCCAGTAAACCCTAAAATCTGGAACATGGACCAATGTAGATTGACCTGCTCAGGATTACCAGCTTCATAAAACTGACCCTTGGTATGACTTACATTACATTTTTCTCACATTGAGTGCATGCTGTAATTTATCCATCGGTAATTGTAAATTTTTATCATCACTTTTATTATTTTTGTACTTTTTAATAGCTGTTGGGAATGGAATATATATAAATAATATAAATATCAATGCCAAATTTTTTCAACATGCAACTGTAGTAAGATGCTTTGGGAAGAAAAACACTGACAGGAACTAAAGTTGTATTTTACATTAGGGTATAAAAGTACTGTTATGCACATCTTTTTATAGCTTTTGAATAATGGCCACTCATGCTTATAATATGAGGTCAGCATAGTCTAAAGTCGTGCTCTGCAGCCAATCGCAAAACATGATCGACTGTAAAGCTATTTGTCTGATAGTTAAAAAAATAATGCCTCATATTCTTGTATGTATGATATTTTATTAACTGACATTTCAAGATAAGTTCTACTGACATTTCAACACAATGGTTTTACCCATCCTAAATAAAGCATAATGTCAAAATGTTACTGGCAAAATGGCACAGAAAATGACAAGATGGTGTTGGATTTTGCACTTTTCCTGCACTTTTCTCTGTGTACGACCTAGTGCCCACATCCTATGTATTTTTCTGTCTTTGCTGAATAAATATTTCATGGTAAACATTTGTCTTATTTTACATGCTCATCATTAATGTTTAATCCTTAAAAAGTAAGCAGATTTTTCCTCATGTGAGGGTTGTACAAGCATTTAGTGTGTGATAAGCTGCAGACAGACGGGTCTTACCGGAGGCCATTGTGACAAATGCTGTTTTGGTGGGAGTTACTCCTGAAAATGCTCAGTGATCTGTTATCTAGACCTTCCTTTGACCAATGTGTAACCCTAATGACTTTTATCCATCTAAATTGCTTTGATGTGGGGCATGAACTGGTTTCTTAATGTCCTGGTTGGACAACATAAACAATGTGAATTTTACTGGTAGCTGTGGCTAAATATTTGTGGAAAATGTGGCAGTGAACAATTCAAAAAGCAGAAACCTATTTTGTTTCATTTGAGGTTAATTCTATCACTGAAATATCATAATATGATGTAGTTCACCTAGGGGTGGCACTGAAATGAAGTACCTCACATACTCCCGTTGATCTTGTTTTTGTGCCATAAAGCTCAACTCTGAACTGTGCTAAGTTTTCAAACAACTGGGCTCAAGGAAGAAATTTTGTGATGTGGGGGCACTATTGGGCACTACAACAAAATCAGGGAGTGTATGAGCAAAAGCACAGATCACCACTGCACCACTACGTCACTACCAGTAATAGTACCACCACACATACGCACGCACACACACATACATGGGCTGTAGCTCCAACAAATATGTTTTTATGTACATTCAAACCAAAAGTTTTTCTGCATTATATTCTCTCAGTTTTATTCATCTTCCCCTTGAAAAAGGCACCTCATTAAGTGCATCCATAAAGAGAAATCCAGCTCAGCAACCAGATATCTAACATGTCCAAGTTCAGATCGGCCGAGGGTTGAATGTTATTGACCTTGATGCCCTCAGTACAGCAACAAGTAAACATCAGCTGTGACATCACCACACATTTTAGCCTTCAGGTGTGGAAAGAGAATGATGCCTCATCATTGTTGAAGCAGAGAACAGCAGATGTTTGTATGGAGCAATAAAAAAATATAAAGCTATGGATTTACCATGACAGCAATGAGCCACCCACTGAGATGGGCATAAAAAAAACACTGAAATAAAGGGAGCAAAAGAGGAAGGTGTAGAGGACACAGAAACTAGTTTAAATGTGAAGACAATTTAAAGGATTCACCCAACCACGAGCTGACATGAAAGCATTTAACAGAGGCATAGAAGAACAATATTCTGGTGTAATGTAGCCATATAGTGGAAGAGTGAGGAATGACAGGGCAGCTTAAGGTATAGAGAGAAGTATAACTCACCAAGCAGCAGTGCAACTGCCAGACCAGCATGTAGTAGATCCCCTGATCTCAGCCGACCAGAGACACTCGAACCGGTGCTGTCCACTGACGCCATGACACCCCCTGTCTGTCTGTCTGTCTGTCTGTGGTCTTGTCTGTGTCTCTGTATTTATATATTGTGTGTCTTT
This sequence comes from Seriola aureovittata, assembly GCF_021018895.1. Lineage (NCBI taxonomy): Eukaryota > Metazoa > Chordata > Actinopteri > Carangiformes > Carangidae > Seriola > Seriola aureovittata. The sequence goes on along the minus strand of NC_079367.1, from coordinate 11,636,145 downwards.
GTCAATCTGTCCCCCTTTCTGCTAGTCTGGTCAGCTTGAGCCGTGTCTAATCTAATTTGAATGTGCGTGTGTCTCTGTGTGTTTGTCTCATGTGTCCCTGGAGCAAGGTGGGACACTGAGCTGTGCAGCTGAAGGCAGAGTCTGAAGTCCCGCTCCCAGTCCCTCCCTCTTCTCTTCTGCACTCTGTCCCAGGAATGAACAGCGGGAGGAAGTGCAAAGAGGGGAGGATAGATTCCTTCGGGGAGCCCTCTCCCGTTCAGTCGTTCCCTGCACTGCACTCTGGCAGCCAAGGAAAACGAAGGAAAAGACAGAAGAATGCAGCAGCTGAATGAAGAGTGCAGGCTCTCTGTCTTTCTGCCTCCCTCCCTTCCTGTCCTCTGTTGCTGTCTTTGGCAGACTCAGTGGCTGATTATCCAGCAAAGCAGAGTGTGAGGCGAAAGGCAGAGAGGAGAAGCGAGGCAGAGCAGGAGCGGCGCAGCAGCAACAACCAGGGAAGCAGGCTGGCCAACAAACCCCTCAGGGGGAGACATAGGCTGGAGGGGGGAGGATAGCACACGAGAGGCACACAGGGATGCTGGAGAAGAGCCAGCAGCCAGGCAGAAAAGCAGAAAACGCGTGTCTCCCCAGCCGGCACAGGGAGGAATGAGCAAGAGAGGTACTGCAGAGGTAGAGATGAGGAGAGTGAGTGAGAGGAGGAGATAGAATGGAATGGGGTGGGGGGTGGGGGGGCGATAACTGCTGTCACATGCACGTACAAACACATATTGCACGCACAAACACATATGCACCCAGCACAGTAAGGCTGAGTCAGCCTTACTCAAGAGGGTCTCTGAGTCGGACACAGGCTGTGTGCTTCACCCATACCATAACCCCCTGTCTTTACTGCATCCTTTAGTCCTGTCTCCACTTTCTTGCTTCTATCATTTCATGCTTCTACTAAAACCTCCGTAGTCGTAGGCTAATGCATTGGCAAGATTGGATCTTGATCAAATGACTCATGTTTTAACTCTCTCCTTCCCTTTTCCCTCCTCAGTTGAAGAACTCTGTTTTTTGGAGGGTAAAGGTTATACTGTCGAGTTTGATATAGAAAATTCTACCTTGTTACTAATTCTTCTGTCATCCCTACACATAGTTTATTGTACCTTTAAATTGTGATTGGCATAAGACTTCCTGTAAAATAATTGGAATGTTAGTATGATTTGCATGGTACAATTGATTAAAACAGAACTAGCTGTTACTTTCACAGAGTGTCTCAAAACTTGATGAATCCATTTTGATACTACAGACTTTTTACTTTTCATACATATCTCTGAGATTTCAACGTTGCCACATGACTTTTGTCTGATGCTCAGTAGGTGCAAGCCAAACAAGACACAGAGGGCCCAGACAACTCAAGTTCAGCCTATCTTACATCATCTGTTCATAAAATCTGTACAATGAACAAAGGTTACTACACAATAGAGGACCTCCATAACAGACCCTGTGTTCAAAACCCAGGGCGCTGACTTTGACACAAACTCCCCTTAAGGAACTGCTCCTAGATTAAATGCCTTACAGCGTGCCTCCAAGGCACATAGGGGCAGTAATGTGTCCTTCACACTGTGTTACAAAACATGGAACCATCAGGACAATTATAGCATACCTTTCATCAATCTCAACTCAGCCTTCAACACAGCCCTGTAGCAGTAAATGGTCACCAAAGTCCACAGCCTGAATGTGCAGTCTGACCTCATTCACAGGATTCATGACTTCCTCACCAATTGACTGACACATCAACAGTGTCATCACCAACATCAGGGCCACACAGAGTGACATCTGAAGACCATTTCTGCAGACCCTAAACAACTTCCCATTTTACTTACTGGTAAAGTAAAACTTAACATTAAAAGCAAGGGATTTTTCAAGGTCTACCAGCCTTTACTTCCCCTGATGACCTGTAGTGAGGTTGCGGCTAAATACGTGGAAGGAGATATCTTGTTGGACATTGTTATATAACGTAGACTTGCATAGGCTTGTCTAATGGAACTCTCATTAAGCTGCTAACACACCGAGTGCAATCTCACCACCACCTACTGTACGGTGGAATATAACTGAACCCAACCTTTTGCCCCATCCACATCTCACATAAATGTATTCATGCATCAGAATAGTCATACACAAAGTCAGAACAATCACTTCAGACTCAGCCCACCCACCACATTGCATCTTTGTTCTGCTTGTCTGGTTGCAGGAACAAAGCAATGAGATGCTAGGGCATGTTAAAAAATGTTTTTTCCCATTGCTGATCCAAATAGCAACATGTATTGTAACACTTGAGTCCTATACATAAGATATATCTGACCATACTGTACTGTACCTTTCTGGTGTAGAATTTTTATTCTATTCTATTATATTCTATAGAAATTCCCTATATACTTCGGCATGTATTTCAATGTTTCTTTTTATTGCAACAACTATTTGTCTTCCTAAATAGACACTATACATTTCCGTGTTGACTTGGCATCACACAACAGGTTTTTATGATTTCTGTGATGACTTGGAACTATAGAAATATGTGATGTTTTGGCATCACTTTACGCTCCCTGGAGTTTTGGCACATTGTGGGTTAAAGCTCATTCTGTGATTATCTCACGCCCATATTCTAACTATACTCACTTTCTCAATGTGGAGAGCCATATTTCAACATAATACAAGAAAAAAATTAAATGGTAATGGCGAATACGCACAGTTTATGATATATTGTCTTTGATTTTCTTTGCCTAATATATTAGTACTATGACGTTTTTATGCATTACTGTACTATGACTTTTTATGCTTTAGAATACTGCAACATTTTTATGGCTTTTTATGCCTTACTATACTATGACATTTTATGCCTTATTATACTATGACTTTGTTATGCGTCATTATACTATGAGGTTTTTACGTCTTTTGACTTTTGACTAAGTATACTATGATTTCTTACGCCTTACAGTACTATGACATTTTTATGACTTTTTATACCTTAGTATACTATGACTCTTTTAGGCCTTATTATAGTATAATGTTTTTAAGACTTTTTATGCCTTACTAAACCCTGACTTTAATGCCTTACTAAACTATGACTTTTTATGCCTTACTATACTATGACTTTTTATGCCTTATTATACTATGATGGTTTTATGACTTTTTATGCCTTACTATAATATGACTTTTTATGCTTTACTATACTGTGATGTTTTTATGACTTTTCATAAATTAATATCGTATGACTTTTTTATGCCTGATTATAGTATGAGGTTTTTATCAGTTTTTATGCGTTACTATACTATGACTTTTTAATCCTTGTTATACTATCATGGTTTTATGACTTCTTAATGTATTTTTATCACTTATTATACTGTGAAATTTTGATGGCTTTTTATGCCTTATTAAACTATGATGTTTTTATGACTTTTAATGCCTCATATACTATGACTTTTTTTGAGGTTTTTATGCCTTAGGCCTACTATACTATGACGTTTTTTGATGTTTTTATGCATTACTATACTATGACGTTTTTTGACGTTTTTATACCTTACTATAGTATGTTATTTTATGATTTTTTATGCCTTACTATACTATGCTTTTTTTTTTTTTACTTTTTATGCCTTACTATACTACGTTGTTTTTATTCCTTACTATACTATCGTTTTTTTGACTTATGACTTTTTATACCTTATTATATTATGACTTTTTTTTTTTTTTTTCTTTTAAAGTATATTTTTTGGGGCTTTTTATGCCTTTATTGGACAGTATAGTTGAAAGAGACAGGAAATGGGGAGGCAGAGAGAGGGGGAATGACATGCAGCGAAGGGCCGTCCGATGCGGGATTCGAACCGGGGCCAACTGCAGCGAGGACTGTAGCCTCTACACATGGGGCGCCTGCTTAGACCACTACACCACACGACGCCCCATTATGACATTTTTTTGACTTCTTATGCCTTATTAAAGTGTGTTGTTTTGTGACTTTTATGCCTTACTGTACTATGTCATTGTTAGGCCTTACTATACTATATCGTTCTCATGCCTTACTATACTATGACAATTTTCTGACTTTTTATGCCTTATTATACTGAAATTTTTTGACTTTTTTATGCCATACTATACAATGTCATTTTTATGCCTTATTACACTATGTTGTTTTTGTGCATTTTTATGCCTTACTATACTATGTCATTTTTATGCCTTACCATACTATAACAATTTTATCAGTTTTTATGCCATATTATACTATGTTGTTTTTGTGCCTTACTATACTATGCTGTTTTATGACTTTTTATGCCTTACTATACTATTTGCTTTAATGCCTTACTCTACTATGTCAATTTTATGCATTTTTATGCCTTACTATACTATTTGTTTTAATGCCTTATCATACTATCACAATTTTATCACTTTTTATGCCATATTATACTATGACATATTTTTGACTTTTTATGCCAGACATACTATGTCATTTTTATGCCTTACTATACAATGTTGTTTCATGACTTTTTATGCCATACTATACTAGGCCGTTTTTATGCCTTACTATACTATGTTGTTTAATGAGATTTTATGCCTTGATATACTATGTCGTATTTATGCTTAACTGTACCATGCCGTTTTTATGCCTTACTTTACTATGACTATTTTATGACTTTTTATGCCTGATTATAGTATGAGGTTTTTATCAGTTTTTATGCGTTACTATACTATGACTTTTTAATCCTTGTTATACTATCATGGTTTTATGACTTCTTAATGTATTTTTATCACTTATTATACTGTGAAATTTTGATGGCTTTTTATGCCTTATTAAACTATGATGTTTTTATGACTTTTAATGCCTCATATACTATGACTTTTTTTGAGGTTTTTATGCCTTAGGCCTACTATACTATGACGTTTTTTGATGTTTTTATGCATTACTATACTATGACGTTTTTTGACGTTTTTATACCTTACTATAGTATGTTATTTTATGATTTTTTATGCCTTACTATACTATGCTTTTTTTTTTTTTACTTTTTATGCCTTACTATACTACGTTGTTTTTATTCCTTACTATACTATCGTTTTTTTGACTTATGACTTTTTATACCTTATTATATTATGACTTTTTTTTTTTTTTTCTTTTAAAGTATATTTTTTGGGGCTTTTTATGCCTTTATTGGACAGTATAGTTGAAAGAGACAGGAAATGGGGAGGCAGAGAGAGGGGGAATGACATGCAGCGAAGGGCCGTCCGATGCGGGATTCGAACCGGGGCCAACTGCAGCGAGGACTGTAGCCTCTACACATGGGGCGCCTGCTTAGACCACTACACCACACGACGCCCCATTATGACATTTTTTTGACTTCTTATGCCTTATTAAAGTGTGTTGTTTTGTGACTTTTATGCCTTACTGTACTATGTCATTGTTAGGCCTTACTATACTATATCGTTCTCATGCCTTACTATACTATGACAATTTTCTGACTTTTTATGCCTTATTATACTGAAATTTTTTGACTTTTTATGCCATACTATACAATGTCATTTTTATGCCTTATTACACTATGTTGTTTTTGTGCATTTTTATGCCTTACTATACTATGTCATTTTTATGCCTTACCATACTATAACAATTTTATCAGTTTTTATGCCATATTATACTATGTTGTTTTTGTGCCTTACTATACTATGCTGTTTTATGACTTTTTATGCCTTACTATACTATTTGCTTTAATGCCTTACTCTACTATGTCAATTTTATGACTTTTTATGCATTACTATACTATGACTTTTTATGCCTTACTATACTATTTGTTTTAATGCCTTATCATACTATCACAATTTTATCACTTTTTATGCCATATTATACTATGACATATTTTTGACTTTTTATGCCAGACATACTATGTCATTTTTATGCCTTACTATACAATGTTGTTTCATGACTTTTTATGCCATACTATACTAGGCCGTTTTTATGCCTTACTATACTATGTTGTTTAATGAGATTTTATGCCTTGATATACTATGTCGTATTTATGCTTAACTGTACCATGCCGTTTTTATGCCTTACTTTACTATGACTATTTTATGACTTTTTATGCATTATTGTACTATGACATTTTTTTTTACTTTTATGCCATACTATACTATGTCGTTTTTCTGCCATATTACACTATGCTGTTTTATGACTTTTTATGCCTTACTATACATTTTATTCTATGCCTTACCATACTATGACAATTTTATGACTTTTTATGCCTTATTATACTATGACACTTTTTTGAGTTTTTATGCCATACTATACTATGTCGTTTTTATGCCTTACTATACTATGCTGTTTTATGACTTTTTATGCCTTACTATACTATTTGTTTTAATGCCTTACTATACTATGTCAATTTTATGGATTTTTATGCCTTACTATACTATTTGTTTTTATGCCTTACCATCCTATGACAATTTTATGACTTTTTATTCCCTTTTATTCTATAACATTTTTTTTACTTTTTATGCCATACTATACTATGTCGTTTTTATGCCTTATTACACAATGTTGTTTTTATGCATTTTTAAGCCTTACTATACTATTTGTTTTTATGCCTTACCATACTATGACAATTTTATGACTTTTTATGCCATACTATACTATATCGTTTTTATGCTTTTTTACACCTTGCTATTTTATGACTTTTTATGCCTTACTATACTATTTGTTTTAATGCCTTATCATACCCTGACAATTTTATGACTTTTTATGCCTCATTATACAATGACATTTTTTTGACTTTTTATGCCATACTATACTATGTAGTTTTTATGCCTTATTACACTATGTTGTTTTTATGCATTTTTATGTCTTACTATACTATTTGTTTTAATGCCTTATCATACCATGACAATTTTATGACTTTTTATGCCTTTTTATACTATGACATTTTTTGACTTTTTATGCCATAGTATACTATGTCGTTTTTCAACCTTTTTACAATATGCTGTTTTATTACTTTTTATGCCTTACTATACTATTTTTTTTCATGCCTTACCATACTATGACAATTTTATGACTTTTTATGCCTTTTTATACTATGACATTTTTTTGACTTTTTATGCCATACTATACTATGTCGTTTTTATGCCTAATTACACTATGCAGTTTTTATGCATTTTTATGCCTTACTATAATATTTGTTTAATGCCTTATCGTACCATGACAATTTTATGACTTTTTATGCCTCATTATACAATGACATTTTTTTGACTTTTTATGCCAAACTATACTATGTCGTTTTTATGCCTTACTATACCATGATTATTTTATGACTTCTTATGCCTTATTATACTATTTGTTTTTATGCCTTACCATACTATGACAATTTTCTGACTTTTCATGCCTTTTTATACTATAACATATTTTTGACTTTTTATGCCATACTATACTACGTCGTTTTTAATGCATTTTTATGTCTTACTATAAAATGTCGTTTTTATGACTTAATAAACCATGTCATATCTGGACTTTTTTTGCCTTATTATACTATGACATTTTTTTTACCTTTTTATGCCATACTATACTATGTCGTTTTTCTGCCTTTTTACAATATGCTGTTTTATGACTTTTTATGCCTTACTATACTATTTGTTTTCATGCCTTACCATACTATGTCAATTTTATGACTGTTTATGCCTTTTTATACTATGACATTTTTTTGACTTTTTATGCCATGCTATACTATGTCGTTTTTATGCCTAATTACACTATGCAGTTTTTATGCATTTTTATGCCTTACTATACTATTTGTTTTAATGCCTTATCATACCCTGACAATTTTATGACTTTTTATGCCTCATTATACAATGACATTTTTTTGACTTTTTATGCCATACTATACTATGTAGTTTTTATGCCTTATTACACTATGTTGTTTTTATGCATTTTTATGTCTTACTATACTATTTGTTTTAATGCCTTATCATACCATGACAATTTTATGTCTTTTTATGCCTTTTTATACTATGACATTTTTTGACTTTTTATGCCATAGTATACTATGTCGTTTTTCAACCTTTTTACAATATGCTGTTTTATTACTTTTTATGCCTTACTATACTATTTTTTTTCATGCCTTACCATACTATGACAATTTTATGACTTTTTATGCCTTTTTATACTATGACATTTTTTTGACTTTTTATGCCATACTATACTATGTCGTTTTTCTGCCTTTTTACAATGTGCTGTTTTATGACTTTTTATGCCTTACTATACTATTTGTTTTTATGCCTTACCATACAATGACATTTTTTTGACTTTTTATGCCAAACTATACTATGTCGTTTTTATGCCTTACTATACCATGATTATTTTATGACTTCTTATGCCTTATTATACTATTTGTTTTTATGCCTTACCATACTATGACAATTTTCTGACTTTTCATGCCTTTTTATACTATAACATATTTTTGACTTTTTATGCCATACTATACTACGTCGTTTTTAATGCATTTTTATGTCTTACTATAAAATGTCGTTTTTATGACTTAATAAACCATGTCATATCTGGACTTTTTTTGCCTTATTATACTATGACATTTTTTTACCTTTTTATGCCATACTATACTATGTCGTTTTTCTGCCTTTTTACAATATGCTGTTTTATGACTTTTTATGCCTTACTATACTATTTGTTTTCATGCCTTACCATACTATGTCAATTTTATGACTGTTTATGCCTTTTTATACTATGACATTTTTTTGACTTTTTATGCCATGCTATACTATGTCGTTTTTATGCCTAATTACACTATGCAGTTTTTATGCATTTTTATGCCTTACTATACTATTTGTTTAATGCCTTATCATACCCTGACAATTTTATGACTTTTTATGCCTCATTATACAATGACATTTTTTTGACTTTTTATGCCATACTATACTATGTAGTTTTTATGCCTTATTACACTATGTTGTTTTTATGCATTTTTATGTCTTACTATACTATTTGTTTTAATGCCTTATCATACCATGACAATTTTATGTCTTTTTATGCCTTTTTATACTATGACATTTTTTGACTTTTTATGCCATAGTATACTATGTCGTTTTTCAACCTTTTTACAATATGCTGTTTTATTACTTTTTATGCCTTACTATACTATTTTTTTTCATGCCTTACCATACTATGACAATTTTATGACTTTTTATGCCTTTTTATACTATGACATTTTTTTGACTTTTTATGCCATACTATACTATGTCGTTTTTCTGCCTTTTTACAATGTGCTGTTTTATGACTTTTTATGCCTTACTATACTATTTGTTTTTATGCCTTACCATACTATGACAATTTTATGACTTTTTATGCCTTTTTATACTATGACATTTTTTTGACTTTTTATGCCATACTATACTATGTCGTTTTTATGCCTAATTACACTATACAGTTTTTACGACTTTTTATGCCTTACTATACTATTTGTTTTAATGCCTTGTAATACCATGACAATTTTATGACTTTTTATGCCTTATTATACTATGACATATTTTTGACTTTTTATGCCATACTATACTATGTTGTTTTTATGCCTTACTATACTATGTTTATTTTATGACTTCTTATGCCTTATTATACTATTTGTTTTTATGCCTTACAATACTATGACAATTTTATGACTTTTTATGCCTTTTTATACTATAACATATTTTTGACTTTTTATGCCATACTATACTATGTCGTTTTTCTGCCTTTTTACAATGTGCTGTTTTATGACTTTTTATGCCTTACTATACTATTTGTTTTCATGCCTTACCATACTATGACAATTTTATGACTTTTTATGCCTTTTTATACTATGACATTTTTTTGACTTTTTATGCCATACTATACTATGTCGTTTTTATCCCCAATTACACTATACAGTTTTTATGCATTTTTATGCCTTACTATACTATTTGTTTTAATGCCTCGTAATACCATGACAATTTTATGACTTTTTATGCCTCATTATAAAATGACATTTTTTTGACTTTTTATGCCATACTATACTATGTCGTTTTTATGCCTTATTACACTATGTTGTTTTTATGCATTTTTATGTCTTACTATACTATTTGTTTTAATGCCTCGTAATACCATGACAATTTTATGACTTTTTATGCCTCATTATAAAATGACATTTTTTTGACTTTTTATGCCATACTATACTATGTCGTTTTTATGCCTTATTACACTATGTTGTTTTTATGCATTTTTATGTCTTACTATACTATTTGTTTTAATGCCTTATCATACCATGACAATTTTATGACTTTTTATGCCTCATTATAAAATGACATTTTTTACTTTTTATGCCATACTATACTATGTCGTTTTTCAACCTTTTTACAATATGCTGTTTTTTGACTTTTTATGCCATACTATACTATGTCGTATTTATGCCTAATTACACTATACAGTTTTTATGCATTTTTATGCCTTACTATACAATTTGTTTTAATGCCTCGTAATACCATGACAATTTTATGACTTTTTATGCCTTACTATACTATGTTGTTTTTATGCCTTACTATACTATGTTTATTTTATGACTTCTTATGCCTTATTATACTATTTGTTTTTATGCCTTACAATACTATGACAATTTTATGACTTTTTATGCCTTTTTATACTATAACATATTTTTGACTTTTTATGCCATACTATACTATGTCGTTTTTCTGCCTTTTTACAATGTGCTGTTTTATGACTTTTTATGCCTTACTATACTATTTGTTTTCATGCCTTACCATACTATGACAATTTTATGACTTTTTATGCCTTTTTATACTATGACATTTTTTTGACTTTTTATGCCATGCTATACTATGTTGTTTTTATGCCTTACTATACTATGTTTATTTTATGACTTCTTATGCCTTATTATACTATTTGTTTTTATGCCTTACAATACTATGACAATTTTATGACTTTTTATGCCTTTTTATACTATAACATATTTTTGACTTTTTATGCCATACTATACTATGTCGTTTTTCTGCCTTTTTACAATGTGCTGTTTTATGACTTTTTATGCCTTACTATACTATTTGTTTTCATGCCTTACCATACTATGACAATTTTATGACTTTTTATGCCTTTTTATACTATGACATTTTTTTGACTTTTTATGCCATACTATACTATGTCGTTTTTATCCCCAATTACACTATACAGTTTTTATGCATTTTTATGCCTTACTATACTATTTGTTTTAATGCCTCGTAATACCATGACAATTTTATGACTTTTTATGCCTCATTATAAAATGACATTTTTTTGACTTTTTATGCCATACTATACTATGTCGTTTTTATGCCTTATTACACTATGTTGTTTTTATGCATTTTTATGTCTTACTATACTATTTGTTTTAATGCCTCGTAATACCATGACAATTTTATGACTTTTTATGCCTCATTATAAAATGACATTTTTTTGACTTTTTATGCCATACTATACTATGTCGTTTTTATGCCTTATTACACTATGTTGTTTTTATGCATTTTTATGTCTTACTATACTATTTGTTTTAATGCCTTATCATACCATGACAATTTTATGACTTTTTATGCCTCATTATAAAATGACATTTTTTACTTTTTATGCCATACTATACTATGTCGTTTTTCAACCTTTTTACAATATGCTGTTTTTTGACTTTTTATGCCATACTATACTATGTCGTATTTATGCCTAATTACACTATACAGTTTTTATGCATTTTTATGCCTTACTATACAATTTGTTTTAATGCCTCGTAATACCATGACAATTTTATGACTTTTTATGCCATACTATACTATGTTGTTTTTATGCCTTACTATACTATGTTTATTTTATGACTTCTTATGCCTTATTATACTATTTGTTTTTATGCCTTACAATACTATGACAATTTTATGACTTTTTATGCCTTTTTATACTATAACATATTTTTGACTTTTTATGCCATACTATACTATGTCGTTTTTATGCCTTATTACAATATGTTGTTTTTATGCATTTTTATGCCTTACTATACTATTTGTTTTAATGCCTTATCATACCATGACAATTTTATGACTTTTTATGCCTCATTATAAAATGACTTTTTTTTTACTTTTTATGCCATACTATACTATGTCGTTTTTCAACCTTTTTATAATATGTTGTTTTATTACTTTTTATGCCTTACTATATTATTTTTTTTCATGCCTTACCATACTATGACAATTTTATGACTTTTTATGCCTTTTTATAATATGACATTTTTTTGACTTTTTATGCCATGCTATACTATGTCGTTTTTATGCCTAATTACACTATGCACTTTTTATGCATTTTTATGCCTTACTATACTATTTGTTTAATGCCTTATCATACCATGACAATTTTATGACTTTTTATGCCTCATTATACAATGACTTTTTTTTGACTTTTTATGCCATACTATACTATGTCGTTTTTCTGCCTTTTTACAATATGCTGTTTTATGACTTTTTATGCCTTACTATACTATTTGTTTTCATGCCTTACCATACTATGTCAATTTTATGACTGTTTATGCCTTTTTATACTATGACATTTTTTGACTTTTTATGCCATACTATACTATGTCGTTTTTATGCCTAATTACACTATACAGTTTTATGCATTTTTATGCCTTACTATACTATTTGTTTTAATGCCTTGTAATACCATGACAATTTTATGACTTTTTATGCCTTATTATACTATGACATATTTTTGACTTTTCATGCCATACTATACTATGTTGTTTTTATGCCTTACTATACCATGATTATTTTATGACTTCTTATGCCTTACTATATTATTTTTTTTCATGCCTTACCATACTATGACAATTTTATGACTTTTTATGCCTTTTTATACTATGACATTTTTTTGACTTTTTATGCCATACTATAATATGTCGTTTTTATGCCTAATTACACTATGCAGTTTTTATACATTTTAATGCCTTACTATACTATTTGTTTAATGCCTTATCATACCATGACAATTTTATGACTTTTTATGCCTCATTATACAATGACATTTTTTTGACTTTTCATGCCAAACTATACTATGTCGTTTTTATGCCTTATTACACAATGTTGTTTTTATGCATTTTTATGTCTAACTATACTATGTCGTTTTTATGACTTAATATACCATGTCATATCTGGATGTTTTTTGCCTTATTATACTATGACATTTTTTTGACTGTTTATGCCATACTATACTATATCGTTTTTATGCCTAATTACACTATTTAGTTTTTATACATTTTTATGCCTTACTATACTATTTGTTTAATGCCTTACCATACTATGTCAATTTTATGACTGTTTATGCCTTTTTATACTATGACATTTTTTGACTTTTTATGCCATACTATACTATGTTGTTTTTATGCCTTACTATACCATGATTATTTTATGACTTCTTATGCCTTACTATATTATTTTTTTTCATGCCTTACCATACTATGACAATTTTATGACTTTTTATGCCTTTTTATACTATGACATTTTTTTGACTTTTTATGCCATACTATACTATGTCGTTTTTATGCCAAATTACACTATGCAGTTTTTATGCATTTTTATGTCTAACTATAATATGTCGTTTTTATGACTTAATAAACCATGTCATATCTGGATGTTTTTTGCCTTATTATACTATGACTTTTTTTTTACTCTTTATGCCATACTATACTATATCGTTTTTATGCCTAATTACACTATTTAGTTTTTATACATTTTTATGCCTTACTATACTATTTGTTTAATGCCTTATCATACCCTGAAAGTTTTATGACTTTTTATGCCTTTTCATACTATGACATTTTTTTGACTTTTTATGCCATACTATACTATGTCGTTTTTCAACCTTTTTACAATATGTTGTTTTATTACTTTTTATGCCTTACTATATTATTTTTTTTCATGCCTTACCATACTATTACAATTTTATGACTTTTTATGCCTTTTTATACTATGACATTTTTTTGACTTTTTATGCCATACTATACTATGTCGTTTTTATGCCTAATTACACTATGCAGTTTTTATGCATTTTTATGTCTAACTATACTATGTCGTTTTTATGACTTAATAAACCATGTCATATCTGGATGTTTTTTGCCTTATTATACTATGACATTTTTTTGACTCTTTATGCCATACTATACTATATCGTTTTTATGCCTAATTACACTATTTAGTTTTTATACATTTTTATGCCTTACTATACTATTTGTTTAATGCCTTATCATACCCTGAAAGTTTTATGACTTTTTATGCCTTTTCATACTATGACATTTTTTTGACTTTTTATGCCATACTATACTATGTCGTTTTTCAACCTTTTTACAATATGTTGTTTTATTACTTTTTATGCCTTACTATATTATTTTTTTTCATGCCTTACCATACTATTACAATTTTATGACTTTTTATGCCTTTTTATACTATGACATTTTTTTGACTTTTTATGCCATACTATACTATGTCGTTTTTATGCCTAATTACACTATGCAGTTTTTATACATTTTTATGCCTTACTATACTATTTGTTTAATGCCTTATCATACCATGACAATTTTATGACTTTTTATGCCTCATTATACAATGACATTTTTTTGACTTTTCATGCCATACTATACTATGTCGTTTTTATGCCTTATTACACAATGTTGTTTTTATGCATTTTTATGTCTAACTATACTATGTCGTTTTTATGACTTAATAAACTATGTCATATCTGGATGTTTTTTGCCTTATTATACTATGACATTTTTTTGACTCTTTATGCCATACTATACTATGTCGTTTTTATGCCTAATTACACTATTCAGTTTTTATATATTTTTATGCCTTACTATACTATTTGTTTAATGCCTTATCATACCCTGACAATTTTATGACTTTTTATGCCTTTTCATACTGTGACATTTTTTTGACTTTTTATGCCTCATTATAAAATGACATTTTTTACTTTTTATGCCATACTATACTATGTCGTTTTTCAACCTTTTTACAATATGCTGTTTTTTGACTTTTTATGCCATACTATACTATGTCGTTTTTATGCCTTATTACACAATGTTGTTTTTATGCATTTTTATGTCTAACTATACTATGTCGTTTTTATGAATTAATAAACCATGTCATATCTGGATGTTTTTTGCCTTATTATACTATGACATTTTTTTGACTCTTTATGCCATACTATACTATGTCGTTTTTATGCCTAATTACACTATTATGTTTTTATACATTTTTATGCCTTACTATACTATTTGTTTAATGCCTTATCATACCATGACAATTTTATGACTTTTTATGCCTCATTATACAATGACATTTTTTTGACTTTTTATGCCATACTATACTATGTCGTTTTTATGCCTAATTACACTATACAGTTTTTACGACTTTTTATGTCTAACTATACTATGTCGTTTTTATGACTTAATAAACCATGTCATATCTGGATGTTTTTTGCCTTATTATACTATGACATTTTTTTGACTCTTTATGCCATACTATACTATGTCGTTTTTATGCCTAATTACACTATTCAGTTTTTATACATTTTTATGCCTTACTATACTATTTGTTTAATGCCTTATCATACCCTGACAATTTTATGACTTTTTATGCCATTTCATACTATGACATTTTTTTGACTTTTTATGCCATACTATACTATGTCGTTTTTATGCCTAATTACACTATACAGTTTTTATGCATTTTTATGCCTTACTTACTATTTGTTTAATGCCTTATCATACCATGACAATTTTATGACTTATTATGCCTCATTATAAAATGATATTTTTTACTTTTTATGCCATACTATACTATGTCGTTTTTCAACCTTTTTACAATATGCTGTTTTATTACGTTTTATGCCTTACTATACTATTTTTTTTCATGCCTTACCATACTATGACAATTTTATGACTTTTTATGCCTTTTTATACTATGACATTTTTTTGACTTTTTATGCCATACTATACTATGTCGTTTTTATGCCTAATTACACTATTCAGTTTTTATACATTTTTATGCCTTACTATACTATTTGTTTAATGCCTTATCATACCCTGACAATTTTATGACTTTTTATGCCTTTTCATACTATGACATTTTTTTGACTTTTTATGCCATACTATACTATGTCGTTTTTATGCCTAATTACACTATACAGTTTTTATGACTTTTTATGCCTTACTATACTATTTGTTTTCATGCCTTACCATACTATGACAATTTTATGACTTTTTATGCCTTTTTATACTATGACATTTTTTTGACTTTTTATGCCATACTATACTATGTCGTTTTTATGCCTAATTACACTATGCAGTTTTTATGCATTTTTATGCCTTACTATACTATTTGTTTAATGCCTTATCATACCATGACAATTTTATGACTTTTTATGCCTCATTATACAATGACATTTTTTTGACTTTTCATGCCATACTATACTATGTCGTTTTTATGCCTTATTACACAATGTTGTTTTTATGCATTTTTATGTCTAAGTATACTATGTCGTTTTTATGATTTAATAAACCATGTCATATCTGGATGTTTTTTGCCTTATTATACTATGACATTTTTTTGACTTTTTATGCCATACTATACTATGTCGTTTTTATGCCTAATTACACTATACAGTTTTTATGCATTTTTATGCCTTACTATACTATTAGTTTTAATGCCTTGTAATACCATGACAATTTTATGACTTTTTATGCCTTATTATACTATGACATATTTTTGACTTTTTATGCCATACTATACTATGTTGTTTTTATGCCTTATTACAATATGTTGTTTTTATGCATTTTTATGCCTTACTATACTATTTGTTTAATGCCTTATCATACCATGACAATTTTATGACTTTTTATGCCTCATTATAAAATGACATTTTTTTGACTTTTTATGCCATACTATACTATGTCGTTTTTCAACCTTTTTACAATATGTTGTTTTATTACTTTTTATGCCTTACTATATTATTTTTTTTCATGCCTTACCATACTATGACAATTTTATGACTTTTTATGCCTTTTTATACTATGACATTTTTTTGACTTTTTATGCCATGCTATACTATGTCGTTTTTATGCCTAATTACACTATGCAGTTTTTATACATTTTTATGCCTTACTATACTATTTGTTTAATGCCTTATCATACCCTGACAATTTTATGACTTTTTATGCCTTTTCATACTATGACATTTTTTTGACTTTTTATGCCATACTATACTATGTCGTTTTTATGCCTTTTTACACTATGTTGTTTTTATGCATTTTTATGCCTTACTATACTATTTGTTTTAATGCCTTATCATACCATGACAATTTTATGACTTTTTATGCCTCATTATAAAATGACTTTTTTTTGACTTTTTATGCCATACTATACTATGTCGTTTTTCAACCTTTTTACAATATGTTGTTTTATTACTTTTTATGCCTTACTATATTATTTTTTTTCATGCCTTACCATACTATGACAATTTTATGACTTTTTATGCCTTTTTATACTATGACATTTTTTTGACTTTTTATGCCATGCTATACTATGTCGTTTTTATGCCTAATTACACTATACAGTTTTTATGACTTTTTATGCATTTTTATGCCTTATTATACTATTTACTTTCATGCCTTACCATACTATGAGAATTTTATGACTTTTTATGCCTTTTTATACTATGACATTTTTTTGACTTTTTATGCCATACTATACTATGTCGTTTTTATGCCTAATTACACTATACAGTTTTTATGCATTTTTATGCCTTACTATACTATTAGTTTTAATGCCTTGTAATACCATGACAATTTTATGACTTTTTATGCCTTATTATACTATGACATATTTTTGACTTTTTATGCCATACTATACTATGTTGTTTTTATGCCTATTACAATATGTTGTTTTTATGCATTTTTATGCCTTACTATACTATTTGTTTAATGCCTTATCATACCATGACAATTTTATGACTTTTTATGCCTCATTATAAAATGACATTTTTTTGACTTTTTATGCCATACTATACTATGTCGTTTTTCAACCTTTTTACAATATGTTGTTTTATTACTTTTTATGCCTTACTATATTATTTTTTTTCATGCCTTACCATACTATTACAATTTTATGACTTTTTATGCCTTTTTATACTATGACATTTTTTTGACTTTTTATGCCATACTATACTATGTCGTTTTTATGCCTAATTACACTATGCAGTTTTTATACATTTTTATGCCTTACTATACTATTTGTTTAATGCCTTATCATACCATGACAATTTTATGACTTTTTATGCCTCATTATACAATGACATTTTTTTGACTTTTCATGCCATACTATACTATGTCGTTTTTATGCCTTATTACACAATGTTGTTTTTATGCATTTTTATGTCTAACTATACTATGTCGTTTTTATGACTTAATAAACTATGTCATATCTGGATGTTTTTTGCCTTATTATACTATGACATTTTTTTGACTCTTTATGCCATACTATACTATGTCGTTTTTATGCCTAATTACACTATTCAGTTTTTATATATTTTTATGCCTTACTATACTATTTGTTTAATGCCTTATCATACCCTGACAATTTTATGACTTTTTATGCCTTTTCATACTGTGACATTTTTTTGACTTTTTATGCCTCATTATAAAATGACATTTTTTACTTTTTATGCCATACTATACTATGTCGTTTTTCAACCTTTTTACAATATGCTGTTTTTTGACTTTTTATGCCATACTATACTATGTCGTTTTTATGCCTAATTACACTATACAGTTTTTATGCATTTTTATGCCTTACTATACAATTTGTTTAATGCCTTGTAATACCATGACAATTTTATGACTTTTTATGCCTTACTATACTATGTTGTTTTTATGCCTTACTATACTATGTTGTTTTTATGCATTTTTATGCCTTATTATACTATTTGTTTTATGCCTTACAATACTATGACAATTTTATGACTTTTTATGCCTTTTTATACTATGACATTTTTTTGACTTTTTATGCCATACTATACTATGTCGTTTTTATGCCTTATTACACAATGTTGTTTTTATGCATTTTTATGTCTAACTATACTATGTCGTTTTTATGACTTAATAAACTATGTCATATCTGGATGTTTTTTGCCTTATTATACTATGACATTTTTTTGACTCTTTATGCCATACTATACTATGTCGTTTTTATGCCTAATTACACTATTCAGTTTTTATATATTTTTATGCCTTACTATACTATTTGTTTAATGCCTTATCATACCCTGACAATTTTATGACTTTTTATGCCTTTTCATACTGTGACATTTTTTTGACTTTTTATGCCTCATTATAAAATGACATTTTTTACTTTTTATGCCATACTATACTATGTCGTTTTTCAACCTTTTTACAATATGCTGTTTTTTGACTTTTTATGCATACTATACTATGTCGTTTTTATGCCTTATTACACAATGTTGTTTTTATGCATTTTTATGTCTAAGTATACTATGTCGTTTTTATGATTTAATAAACCATGTCATATCTGGATGTTTTTTGCCTTATTATACTATGACATTTTTTTGACTTTTTATGCCATTCTATACTATGTCGTTTTTATGCCTAATTACACTATGCAGTTTTTATACATTTTTATGCCTTACTATACTATTTGTTTAATGCCTTATCATACCATGACAATTTTATGACTTTTTATGCCTCATTATACAATGACATTTTTTTGACTTTTTATGCCATACTATACTATGTCGTTTTTATGCCTAATTACACTATACAGTTTTTATGACTTTTTATGCCTTACTATACTATGTCGTTTTTATGACTTAATAAACCATGTCATATCTGGATGTTTTTTGCCTTATTATACTATGACATTTTTTTGACTCTTTATGCCATACTATACTATGTCGTTTTTATGCCTAATTACACTATTCAGTTTTTATACATTTTTATGCCTTACTATACTATTAGTTTTAATGCCTTGTAATACCATGACAATTTTATGACTTTTTATGCCTTATTATACTATGACATATTTTTGACTTTTTATGCCATACTATACTATGTTGTTTTTATGCCTTACTATACTATGTGATTTTTTATGACTTTTTATGCCTTACTATACTATTTTTTTTCATGCCTTACCATACTATGACAATTTTATGACTTTTTATGCCTTTTTATACTATGACATTTTTTTGACTTTTTATGCCATACTATACTATGTCGTTTTTATGCCTTATTACAATATGTTGTTTTTATGCATTTTTATGCCTTACTATACTATTTGTTTTAATGCCTTATCATACCATGACAATTTTATGACTTTTTATGCCTCATTATAAAATGACTTTTTTTTGACTTTTTATGCCATACTATACTATGTCGTTTTTCAACCTTTTTATAATATGTTGTTTTATTACTTTTTATGCCTTACTATACTATTTGTTTAATGCCTTATCATACCCTGAAAGTTTTATGACTTTTTATGCCTTTTCATACTATGACATTTTTTTGACTTTTTATGCCATACTATACTATGTCGTTTTTCTGCCTTTTTACAATATGCTGTTTTATGACTTTTTATGCCTTACTATACTATTTGTTTTAATGCCTTATCATACCATGACAATTTTATGACTTTTTATGCCTTTTTATACTATGACATTTTTTTGACTTTTTATGCCATACTATACTATGTCGTTTTTATGCCTAATTACACTATTTAGTTTTTATACATTTTTTGCCTTACTATACTATTTGTTTTAATGCCTTATCATACCCTGACAATTTTATGACTTTTTATGCCTTTTCATACTATGACATTTTTTTGACTTTTTATGCCATACTATACTATGTCGTTTTTCAACCTTTTTACAATATGTTGTTTTATTACTTTTTATGCCTTACTATATTATTTTTTTTCATGCCTTACCATACTATTACAATTTTATGACTTTTTATGCCTTTTTATACTATGACATTTTTTTGACTTTTTATGCCATACTATACTATGTCGTTTTTATGCCTAATTACACTATGCAGTTTTTATACATTTTTATGCCTTACTATACTATTTGTTTTAATGCCTTATCATACCATGACAATTTTATGACTTTTTATGCCTCATTATACAATGACATTTTTTTGACTTTTCATGCCATACTATACTATGTCGTTTTTATGCCTTATTACACAATGTTGTTTTTATGCATTTTTATGTCTAACTATACTATGTCGTTTTTATGACTTAATAAACTATGTCATATCTGGATGTTTTTTGCCTTATTATACTATGACATTTTTTTGACTCTTTATGCCATACTATACTATGTCGTTTTTATGCCTAATTACACTATTCAGTTTTTATATATTTTTATGCCTTACTATACTATTTGTTTTAATGCCTTATCATACCCTGACAATTTTATGACTTTTTATGCCTTTTCATACTGTGACATTTTTTTGACTTTTTATGCCTCATTATAAAATGACATTTTTTACTTTTTATGCCATACTATACTATGTCGTTTTTCAACCTTTTTACAATATGCTGTTTTTTGACTTTTTATGCCATACTATACTATGTCGTTTTTATGCCTTATTACACAATGTTGTTTTTATGCATTTTTATGTCTAACTATACTATGTCGTTTTTATGAATTAATAAACCATGTCATATCTGGATGTTTTTTGCCTTATTATACTATGACATTTTTTTGACTCTTTATGCCATACTATACTATGTCGTTTTTATGCCTAATTACACTATTATGTTTTTATACATTTTTATGCCTTACTATACTATTTGTTTTAATGCCTTATCATACCATGACAATTTTATGACTTTTTATGCCTCATTATACAATGACATTTTTTTGACTTTTTATGCCATACTATACTATGTCGTTTTTATGCCTAATTACACTATACAGTTTTTACGACTTTTTATGTCTAAATATACTATGTCGTTTTTATGACTTAATAAACCATGTCATATCTGGATGTTTTTTGCCTTATTATACTATGACATTTTTTTTACTCTTTATGCCATACTATACTATGTCGTTTTTATGCCTAATTACACTTTTCAGTTTTTATACATTTTTATGCCTTACTATACTATTTGTTTAATGCCTTATCATACCCTGACAATTTTATGACTTTTTATGCCATTTCATACTATGACATTTTTTTGACTTTTTATGCCATACTATACTATGTCGTTTTTATGCCTAATTACACTATACAGTTTTTATGCATTTTTATGCCTTACTATACTATTTGTTTTAATGCCTTATCATACCATGACAATTTTATGACTTTTTATGCCTCATTATAAAATGATATTTTTTACTTTTTATGCCATACTATACTATGTCGTTTTTCAACCTTTTTACAATATGCTGTTTTATTACGTTTTATGCCTTACTATACTATTTTTTTTCATGCCTTACCATACTATGACAATTTTATGACTTTTTATGCCTTTTTATACTATGACATTTTTTTGACTCTTTATGCCATACTATACTATGTCGTTTTTATGCCTAATTACACTATTCAGTTTTTATACATTTTTATGCCTTACTATACTATTTGTTTAATGCCTTATCATACCCTGACAATTTTATGACTTTTTATGCCTTTTCATACTATGACATTTTTTTGACTTTTTATGCCATACTATACTATGTCGTTTTTATGCCTAATTACACTATACAGTTTTTATGACTTTTTATGCCTTACTATACTATTTGTTTTCATGCCTTACCATACTATGACAATTTTATGACTTTTTATGCCTTTTTATACTATGACATTTTTTTGACTTTTTATGCCATACTATACTATGTCGTTTTTATGCCTAATTACACTATACAGTTTTTATGCATTTTTATGCCTTACTATACTATTTGTTTTAATGCCTTATCATACCATGACAATTTTATGACTTTTTATGCCTCATTATAAAATGATATTTTTTACTTTTTATGCCATACTATACTATGTCGTTTTTCAACCTTTTTACAATATGCTGTTTTATTACGTTTTATGCCTTACTATACTATTTTTTTTCATGCCTTACCATACTATGACAATTTTATGACTTTTTATGCCTTTTTATACTATGACATTTTTTTGACTCTTTATGCCATACTATACTATGTCGTTTTTATGCCTAATTACACTATTCAGTTTTTATACATTTTTATGCCTTACTATACTATTTGTTTAATGCCTTATCATACCCTGACAATTTTATGACTTTTTATGCCATTTCATACTATGACATTTTTTTGACTTTTTATGCCATACTATACTATGTCGTTTTTATGCCTAATTACACTATACAGTTTTTATGCATTTTTATGCCTTACTATACTATTTGTTTTAATGCCTTATCATACCATGACAATTTTATGACTTTTTATGCCTCATTATAAAATGACATTTTTTACTTTTTATGCCATACTATACTATGTCGTTTTTCAACCTTTTTACAATATGCTGTTTTATTACGTTTTATGCCTTACTATACTATTTTTTTTCATGCCTTACCATACTATGACAATTTTATGACTTTTTATGCCTTTTTATACTATGACATTTTTTTGACTTTTTATGCCATACTATACTATGTTGTTTTTATGCCTTATTACAATATGTTGTTTTTATGCATTTTTATGCCTTACTATACTATTTGTTTTAATGCCTTATCATACCATGACAATTTTATGACTTTTTATGCCTCATTATAAAATGACATTTTTTTGACTTTTTATGCCATACTATACTATGTCGTTTTTCAACTTTTTACAATATGTTGTTTTATTACTTTTTATGCCTTACTATATTATTTTTTTTCATGCCTTACCATACTATGACAATTTTATGACTTTTTATGCCTTTTTATACTATGACATTTTTTTGACTTTTTATGCCATGCTATACTATGTCGTTTTTATGCCTAATTACACTATGCAGTTTTTATACATTTTTATGCCTTACTATACTATTTGTTTAATGCCTTATCATACCCTGACAATTTTATGACTTTTTATGCCTTTTCATACTATGACATTTTTTTGACTTTTTATGCCATACTATACTATGTCGTTTTTATGCCTTTTTACACTATGTTGTTTTTATGCATTTTTATGCCTTACTATACTATTTGTTTTAATGCCTTATCATACCATGACAATTTTATGACTTTTTATGCCTCATTATAAAATGACTTTTTTTTGACTTTTTATGCCATACTATACTATGTCGTTTTTATGCCTTATTACACAATGTTGTTTTTATGCATTTTTATGTCTTACTATACTATTAGTTTTAATGCCTTGTAATACCATGACAATTTTATGACTTTTTATGCCTTTTTATACTATGACATTTTTTTGACTTTTTATGCCATACTATACTATGTCGTTTTTATGCCTAATTACACTATGCAGTTTTTATACATTTTTATGCCTTACTATACTATTTGTTTTTATGCCTTAATAAACCATGACAATTTTATGACTTTTTATGCCTTATTATACTATGACATTTTTTTGACTTTTTATGCCATACTATACTATGTCGTTTTTATGCCTAATTACACTATGCAGTTTTTATACATTTTTATGCCTTACTATACTATTTGTTTTAATGCCTTATCATACCATGACAATTTTATGACTTTTTATGCCTTTTTATACTATGACATTTTTTTGACTTTTTATGCCATACTATACTATGTCGTTTTTATGCCTTTTTACACTATGTTGTTTTTATGCATTTTTATGCCTTACTATACTATTTGTTTTAATGCCTTATCATACCATGACAATTTTATGACTTTTTATGCCTCATTATAAAATGACATTTTTTTGACTTTTTATGCCATACTATACTATGTCGTTTTTCAACCTTTTTACAATATGTTGTTTTTATGCATTTTTATGCCTTTTTATGCCTTACTATATTATTTTTTTTCATGCCTTACCATACTATGACAATTTTATGACTTTTTATGCCTTTTTATACTATGACATTTTTTTGACTTTTTATGCCATGCTATACTATGTCGTTTTTATGCCAAATTACATTATACAGTTTTTATGACTTTTTATGCCTTATTATACTATGACATTTTTTACTTTTTATGCCTTTTTACACTATGTTGTTTTTATGCCTTTTTATACTATGACAATTTTATGACTTTTTATGCCTTTTTATACTATGACATTTTTTTGACTTTTTATGCCATGCTATACTATGTCGTTTTTATGCCTAATTACACTATACAGTTTTTATGCATTTTTATGCCTTACTATACTATTAGTTTTAATGCCTTGTAATACCATGACAATTTTATGACTTTTTATGCCTTATTATACTATGACATTTTTTTGACTTTTTATGCCATACTATACTATGTCGTTTTTATGCCTAATTACACTATGCAGTTTTTATGCATTTTTATGCCTTACTATACTATTTGTTTTAATGCCTTATCATACCATGACAATTTTATGACTTTTTATGCCTCATTATAAAATGACATTTTTTTGACTTTTTATGCCATACTATACTATGTCGTTTTTCAACCTTTTTACAATATGTTGTTTTATTACTTTTTATGCCTTACTATATTATTTTTTTTCATGCCTTACCATACTATGACAATTTTATGACTTTTTATGCCTTTTTATACTATGACATTTTTTTGACTTTTTATGCCATGCTATACTATGTCGTTTTTATGCCTAATTACACTATGCAGTTTTTATACATTTTTATGCCTTACTATACTATTTGTTTAATGCCTTATCATACCTGACAATTTTATGACTTTTTATGCCTTTTCATACTATGACATTTTTTTGACTTTTTATGCCATACTATACTATGTCGTTTTTATGCCTTTTTACACTATGTTGTTTTTATGCATTTTTATGCCTTACTATACTATTTGTTTTAATGCCTTATCATACCATGACAATTTTATGACTTTTTATGCCTCATTATAAAATGACTTTTTTTTGACTTTTTATGCCATACTATACTATGTCGTTTTTCAACCTTTTTACAATATGTTGTTTTATTACTTTTTATGCCTTACTATATTATTTTTTTTCATGCCTTACCATACTATGACAATTTTATGACTTTTTATGCCTTTTTATACTATGACATTTTTTTGACTTTTTATGCCATGCTATACTATGTCGTTTTTATGCCTAATTACACTATACAGTTTTTATGACTTTTTATGCCTTACTATACTATTTACTTTCATGCCTTACCATACTATGAGAATTTTATGACTTTTTATGCCTTTTTATACTATGACATTTTTTTGACTTTTTATGCCATGCTATACTATGTCGTTTTTATGCCTAATTACACTATGCAGTTTTTATGCATTTTTATGCCTTACTATACTATTTTTTTAATGCCTTGTAATACCATGACAATTTTATGACTTTTTATGCCTTTTTATACTATGACATTTTTTTGACTTTTTATGCCATACTATACTATGTTGTTTTTATGCCTTATTACAATATGTTGTTTTTATGCATTTTTATGCCTTACTATACTATTTGTTTTAATGCCTTATCATACCATGACAATTTTATGACTTTTTATGCCTCATTATAAAATGACATTTTTTTGACTTTTTATGCCATACTATACTATGTCGTTTTTCAACCTTTTTACAATATGTTGTTTTATTACTTTTTATGCCTTACTATATTATTTTTTTTCATGCCTTACCATACTATGACAATTTTATGACTTTTTATGCCTTTTTATACTATGACATTTTTTTGACTTTTTATGCCATGCTATACTATGTCGTTTTTATGCCTAATTACACTATGCAGTTTTTATACATTTTTATGCCTTACTATACTATTTGTTTTAATGCCTTATCATACCCTGACAATTTTATGACTTTTTATGCCTTTTCATACTATGACATTTTTTTGACTTTTTATGCCATACTATACTATGTCGTTTTTATGCCTTTTTACACTATGTTGTTTTTATGCATTTTTATGCCTTACTATACTATTTGTTTTAATGCCTTATCATACCATGACAATTTTATGACTTTTTATGCCTCATTATAAAATGACTTTTTTTTGACTTTTTATGCCATACTATACTATGTCGTTTTTCAACCTTTTTACAATATGTTGTTTTATTACTTTTTATGCCTTACTATATTATTTTTTTTCATGCCTTACCATACTATGACAATTTTATGACTTTTTATGCCTTTTTATACTATGACATTTTTTTGACTTTTTATGCCATGCTATACTATGTCGTTTTTATGCCTAATTACACTATACAGTTTTTATGACTTTTTATGCCTTACTATACTATTTACTTTCATGCCTTACCATACTATGAGAATTTTATGACTTTTTATGCCTTTTTATACTATGACATTTTTTTGACTTTTTATGCCATGCTATACTATGTCGTTTTTATGCCTAATTACACTATGCAGTTTTTATGCATTTTTATGCCTTACTATACTATTTGTTTTAATGCCTTATCATACCATGACAATTTTATGACTTTTTATGCCTCATTATACAATGACATTTTTTTGACTTTTCATGCCATACTATACTATGTCGTTTTTATGCCTTATTACACAATGTTGTTTTTATGCATTTTTATGTCTAACTATACTATTCGTTTTTATGCCTTAATAAACCATGTCATATCTGGATGTTTTTTGCCTTATTATACTATAACATTTTTTTGACTTTTTATGCAATACTATACTATGTCGTTTTTATGCCTATTACACTATGTTGTTTTTATGCATTTTTATGCCTTACTATACTATTAGTTTTAATGCCTTAATAAACCATGACATATCTGGATGTTTTTTGCCTTATTATACTATGACATTTTTTTGACTTTTTATGCCATACTATACTATGTCGTTTTTATGCCTAATTACACTATACAGTTTTTATGCATTTTTATGCCTTACTATACTATTAGTTTTAATGCCTTGTAATACCATGACAATTTTATGACTTTTTATGCCTTATTATACTATGACATATTTTTGACTTTTTATGCCATACTATACTATGTTGTTTTTATGCCTTATTACAATATGTTGTTTTTATGCATTTTTATGCCTTACTATACTATTTGTTTTAATGCCTTATCATACCATGACAATTTTATGACTTTTTATGCCTCATTATAAAATGACATTTTTTTGACTTTTTATGCCATACTATACTATGTCGTTTTTCAACCTTTTTACAATATGTTGTTTTATTACTTTTTATGCCTTACTATATTATTTTTTTTCATGCCTTACCATACTATGACAATTTTATGACTTTTTATGCCTTTTTATACTATGACATTTTTTTGACTTTTTATGCCATGCTATACTATGTCGTTTTTATGCCTAATTACACTATGCAGTTTTTATACATTTTTATGCCTTACTATACTATTTGTTTAATGCCTTATCATACCCTGACAATTTTATGACTTTTTATGCCTTTTCATACTATGACATTTTTTTGACTTTTTATGCCATACTATACTATGTCGTTTTTATGCCTTTTTACACTATGTTGTTTTTATGCATTTTTATGCCTTACTATACTATTTGTTTTAATGCCTTATCATACCATGACAATTTTATGACTTTTTATGCCTCATTATAAAATGACTTTTTTTTGACTTTTTATGCCATACTATACTATGTCGTTTTTCAACCTTTTTACAATATGTTGTTTTATTACTTTTTATGCCTTACTATATTATTTTTTTTCATGCCTTACCATACTATGACAATTTTATGACTTTTTATGCCTTTTTATACTATGACATTTTTTTGACTTTTTATGCCATGCTATACTATGTCGTTTTTATGCCTAATTACACTATACAGTTTTTATGACTTTTTATGCCTTACTATACTATTTACTTTCATGCCTTACCATACTATGAGAATTTTATGACTTTTTATGCCTTTTTATACTATGACATTTTTTTGACTTTTTATGCCATGCTATACTATGTCGTTTTTATGCCTAATTACACTATGCAGTTTTTATGCATTTTTATGCCTTACTATACTATTTGTTTTAATGCCTTATCATACCATGACAATTTTATGACTTTTTATGCCTCATTATACAATGACATTTTTTTGACTTTTCATGCCATACTATACTATGTCGTTTTTATGCCTTATTACACAATGTTGTTTTTATGCATTTTTATGTCTAACTATACTATGTCGTTTTTATGACTTAATAAACCATGTCATATCTGGATGTTTTTTGCCTTATTATACTATGACATTTTTTTGACTTTTTATGCCATACTATACTATGTCGTTTTTATGCCTAATTACACTATACAGTTTTTATGCATTTTTATGCCTTACTATACTATTAGTTTTAATGCCTTGTAATACCATGACAATTTTATGACTTTTTATGCCTTATTATACTATGACATATTTTTGACTTTTTATGCCATGCTATACTATGTCGTTTTTATGCCTTATTACACTATGCTGTTTTTATGCATTTTTATGCCTTACTATACTATTTGTTTTAATGCCTTATCATACCATGACAATTTTATGACTTTTTATGCCTTTTTATACTATGACATTTTTTTGACTTTTTATGCCATACTATACTATGTCGTTTTTCAACCTTTTTACAATATGTTGTTTTATTACTTTTTATGCCTTACTATATTATTTTTTTTCATGCCTTACCATACTATGACAATTTTATGACTTTTTATGCCTTTTTATACTATGACATTTTTTTGACTTTTTATGCCATGCTATACTATGTCGTTTTTATGCCTAATTACACTATACAGTTTTTATGCATTTTTATGCCTTACTATACTATTTGTTTTAATGCCTTATCATACCATGACAATTTTATGACTTTTTATGCCTTTTTATACTATGACATTTTTTTGACTTTTTATGCCATACTATACTATGTCGTTTTTATGCCTTTTTACACTATGTTGTTTTTATGCATTTTTATGCCTTACTATACTATTTGTTTTAATGCCTTATCATACCATGACAATTTTATGACTTTTTATGCCTCATTATAAAATGACTTTTTTTTGACTTTTTATGCCATACTATACTATGTCGTTTTTCAACCTTTTTACAATATGTTGTTTTATTACTTTTTATGCCTTACTATATTATTTTTTTTCATGCCTTACCATACTATGACAATTTTATGACTTTTTATGCCTTTTTATACTATGACATTTTTTTGACTTTTTATGCCATGCTATACTATGTCGTTTTTATGCCTAATTACACTATACAGTTTTTATGCATTTTTATGCCTTACTATACTATTTGTTTTAATGCCTTATCATACCATGACAATTTTATGACTTTTTATGCCTTTTTATACTATGACATTTTTTTGACTTTTTATGCCATGCTATACTATGTCGTTTTTATGCCTAATTACACTATGCAGTTTTTATGCATTTTTATGCCTTACTATACTATTTTTTTAATGCCTTATCATACCATGACAATTTTATGACTTTTTATGCCTTTTTATACTATGACATTTTTTTGACTTTTTATGCCTTTTCATACTATGACATTTTTTTGACTTTTTATGCCATATTGTACTGTCGTTTTTATGACTTTTTATGCCTTTTTACACTATGTTGTTTTTATGCCTTACTATACTATTTTTTTAATGCCTTATCATACCATGACAATTTTATGACTTTTTATGCCATACTATACATTGTCGTTTTTATGACTTTTTATGCCATACTATACTATGTCGTTTTTATGCCTAATTACACTATACAGTTTTTATGCATTTTTATGCCATACTATACTATTTACTTTCATGCCTTACCATACTATGAGAATTTTATGACTTTTTATGCCTTTTTATACTATGACATTTCTTTGACTTTTTATGCCATGCTATACTATGTCGTTTTTATGCCTAATTACACTATGCAGTTTTTATGCATTTTTATGCCTTACTATACTATTTTTTTAATGCCTTATCATACCATGACAATTTTATGACTTTTTATGCCTCATTATAAAATGACATTTTTTTGACTTTTCATGCCATACTATACTATGTCGTTTTTCAACCTTTTTACAATATGTTGTTTTATTACTTTTTATGCCTTACTATATTATTTTTTTTCATGCCTTACCATACTATGACAATTTTATGACTTTTTATGCCATACTATACTATGTCGTTTTTCTGCCTTTTCACAATATGTTGTTTTATTACTTTTTATGCCTTACTATATTATTTTTTTTCATGCCTTACCATACTATGACAATTTTATGACTTTTTATGCCTTTTTATACTATGACATTTTTTTGACTTTTTATGCCATATTGTACTGTCGTTTTTATGCCTAATTACACTATGCAGTTTTTATACATTTTTATGCCTTACTATACTATTTGTTTAATGCCTTATCATACCATGACAATTTTATGACTTTTTATGCCTCATTATAAAATGACATTTTTTACTTTTTATGCCATACTATACTATGTCGTTTTTCAACCTTTTTACAATATGCTGTTTTATTACTTTTTATGCCTTACTATACTATTTTTTTTCATGCCTTACCATACTATGACAATTTTATGACTTTTTATGCCATACTATACTATGTCATTTTTATGCCTAATTACACTATACAGTTTTTATGCATTTTTATGCCTTACTATACAATTTGTTTTAATGCCTCTTAATACCATGACAATTTTATGACTTTTTATGCCTTATTATACTATGACATATTTTTGACTTTTTATGCCATATTATACTATTTGTTTTTATGCCTTACAATACTATGACAATTTTATGACTTTTTATGCCTTTTTATACTATAACATATTTTTGACTTTTTATGCCATACTATACTATGTCGTTTTTCAACCTTTTTACAATATGTTGTTTTATTACTGACTTCTTATGCCTTATTATACTATTTGTTTTTATGCCTTACAATACTATGACAATTTTATGACTTTTTATGCCTTTTTATACTATAACATATTTTTGACTTTTTATGCCATACTATACTATGTCATTTTTATGCCTTATTACACTTTGTTGTTTTTATGCATTTTTATGCCTTACTATACTATTTGTTTTAGTGCCTTGTCATACCATGACAATTTTATGACTTTTTTTGCCTTATTATACTATGACATATTTTTGACTTTTTATGCCATACTATACTATGTTGTTTTTATGCCTTACTATATTATGATTATTTTATGACTTCTTATGCCTTAGTATACTATTTGTTTTTATGCCTTACCAAACTATGAGAATTTTATGACTTTTTATGCCTTTTTATACTATAACATATTTTTGACTTTTTATGTAATACTATGCTATGTCGTTTTTATGCCTTATTACACTATGCTTTTATGAGTTTTTATGCCTTACTATACTATGACGTTTTTATGCCTTACTATACTATTTGTTTTCATGCCTTACCATACTGTGACAATTTTATGACTTGTTATGCCTTTTTGTAGTGTGACATATTTTTGACTTTTTATGCCATACTATACTTTGTGGTTTTTATGCCTTAGTACACTATGCTGTTTTATGACTTTTTATGCCTTACCATACTATGACAATTTTATGACTTTTTATGCCTCATTATACCATGACATTTTTTGGACTTTTTATGCCATACTATACTATGTCATTTTTATGTCTTACCACACTATGACAATTTTATGACTTTTTATGTCTTATTATACCATGACATTTTTATGCCTTACTATGCTATGACAATTTTATGACTTTTTATTACTTATTATACTATGACATTTTTTTACTTTTCATGCCATACTATACTATGTCGTTTTTATGACTTATTACACTATGATGTTTTATGCCTTTTTATGCCTTACTATACTATTTGTTTTCATGCCTTACCATACTATGACAATTTTATGACTTTTTATGCCTTATTATACTATGACATTTTTTGGACTTTTTATGCCATACTATAGTATGACATTTTTATGTCTTAACACACTATGACAATTTTATGACTTTTTATGCCTTATTATACCATGGCATTTTTATGCCTTACTATACTATGACAATTTTATGACTTTTTATGCCTTATTATACTATGATATATTTTTGGCTTTTTATGCCATACTATACTATGTCATTTTTATTCCTTACTATACTATGCTGTTTTTTGACTTTTTATGCCATACTATACATTGTCGTTTTTATGCCTTATTACACTATGTTGTTTTTATGCATTTTTATGTCTTACTATACTATTTGTTTTAATGCCTTATCATACCCTGACAATGTTATGACTTTTTATGCCTTATTATACTATGACATTTTTTTTTACTTTTTATGCCATACTATACTATGTCGTTTTTGTGCCTTATTACACTATGTTGTTTTTATGCATTTTTATGCCTTACTATACTATGTAATTTTTTTGCCTTACCATACTATGACAATTTTATGACTTTTTATGCCATACTATACTATGTCGTTTTTATGCTTTTTTACACTGTGCTGTTTTATTAATTTTTTTGCCTTACTATACTATTTTTTTTTTGCCTTACTATAATATGAAAATTTTATGACTTTTTATGCCTTATTATACTATGACATTTTTTTGACTTTTTATGCCATACTATACTATGTCGTTTTTATACCTTATTACACTATGCTGTTTTATGACTTTTCATGCCTTACTATACCATTTGTTTTTATGCCTTATCATACCATGACAATTTTATGACTTTCTATGCCTTATTATACTATGACAATTTTATGACTTTTTATGCCATACTATACCATGTCAGTTTTCTAACTTTTTACGGTTTACTGTACTTTGTTGTTTTTATGCATTTTTATGCCTTAGTATACTATGACAATCTTCTGACATTTCATGTCCTATTCTAATATGATGTTTTTACGACTTTTTATACCTTATTATATTATCACAATCCAAGACTTAATATACTATGACCTTTTTATGCTTTGCTATACAATGTATTTTAAGCCTTACTATAGTACGATGTTTTTATGCCTTACTATACTATGACATTTTAAACCTTATTATTGTGTTTTATCACATTTTTTGCCTTACTATACTATGACATTTTATAACTTATTATCATGTTTATAAGATTTTTTGTCTTAATATACTATTACATTACTAGAATATGGCCTTTTTATTCATTACATACTATAATGTTTTCTACCTTACTAGAATATGACGTTGTTATTTGTTATTACACTATGACGCTTCTATTCCTTATTATACTATGATGTTTTATTACCATTTTCCAGTTCTTATTTTTTTTTTTTTTAAACTATTCCCCTGTCTATCCATAGTGACATGATGGTGGATGCTTGACCTCCCCCAAACTCATATAAGATAAAAATGAAGATAGATACTAGAAATAAATACACAGATACAGATATACAGTATATAAAGATTGCGAGAATGAGATGCAAACATACAGGGATATGTACGCACATGCATCTTTGCATATGCACACCAATACATAGTCTCATGTGAGCACAAGCACACACACCTGCCTCTGGACAGGGTGACCTTGGATGCTGTGTATAGAAGGAAGGCGGAGCAAAAGAGGACATTACACTGATGAGAGAAGAGGAGAGGAGAGGAGAGGAGAGGAAAGGAAAGGAAAGGAGAATGTTAGGGATAAGGAGGGGTGAGAGGAACAGAGAAGTTCAAGGAGATGAAAGGATAGGTATAGGAGACTAAAGTTGACAGAGGAGAAGGAGAGAAGGTGGGGGGGCGACGGGAGCGAGAGGAGGAGATATGACAGGAGGCAAAGGAGGGAGGTGAGATGAGAGGCGGAGGGAGGGAGTGGTGGATCCGTTTTTGGGACGGCCAAGGCAGTGAAATGCTGCAGTGAAGCTACATAGCTGAGCCGGTCCGAACACAGCTACTCAGAGAATCTGAGCTCTCGGCCCCTTCCTTCATCGTCTCCCACCCACCACCCACCACCCACCACCCACCACCCATCACCTTCCACGCTGATTAACCTTCCTCTCACCCTACACTTGGACCTGCTCTATCCCCCCCTCCCCCGTCCCTTCCCGCTCTCTCTCTCTCTCTCTCTCTCTCTTTGCACCAGCCGGTGAGTGAGCAGATTTCAGAAAGCATCCTGAGTGAAGGAGGACAAGTGGGGTGGGCCTCTGCCTACCTCTCTTTTCATCTTGCCTTCCTCTTTTTCTTCATCTGGGCGGGTCAATCTGTCTTTACTAGTTTCTCCAGTACCCATTTTCATTTTACCTTCTTTTTGTTGCTTTTAAATGTTGCATGCATGTGCTTGTTGTTCTTCTGTTCTGTTCTTGTTCTTCTTGTCCTTGCGTCCTTCCAATCTATTTTGTCCCTGCGGTTTGTGCTCCTGTTGTTTTAATGTCTGTCCGTCCATCCATCTGTCAGTGGGGAACAGTGACCATCAAAAGGTGAGTCCTGTCTAAAGTTAAGAGCTGGTCTGCAGTACATACCGATACACACACACACACACACACACACACACACACACACACACACAACACACACACACACACACACACACACACACACACACACACACACACACACACACACACGCTTTGGAAGTTAGAGTTGTAAGTACCAGACTCCAGTGCTGATATGTAATGAAACCAGTGCAGAACATGCTCTCTTGGTGGTGGTGAGATTTGGATGCTTGCAGCTTCATATTTTGCATTGTTGTGCAGATTTGAAGTTGGGTGTTAGGAGGGTGTTTTAAAATTGGCGATGTTTTGCATGATGTTGGCATAACTTTGGGAAGACGTTGGCTGGGTGTGGAAATGGTTTAACTAACTAAAATGTTAAAAAAGACTGCAAGGTCTGTGGGGTGTGTGAGTGTGTGCACAGACACAATGTTACAATGTCTTTCTTCTTCTTCTTCTGCTTCTTCTTCTTCTTCTTCTTCTTCTAAGTATTGTTTTACTATGTGTTTCACTGGCTTATATATTCACAAGAAACGTTAATTTAATCTTTTAATCTGATACAATATTATGTATTTAAGTGAATGAAATATGTCATACTACTTCCATCATTAACTGCACACTTTGCAATTTAATTGTTAAGTGTTTTTATTGTGATTTTTGAAAATGGATGTTAAATAATTACTTCCATAATTGTTCCTTGAATATGCAATGAAAACTATGAAATCTCGGGCTACAATTTTAATTTTTAAAGATGCCTAATTCCCACTATTTATTTACTTGAAACAGTTTTGCCAAAAAAAATAGATGGATAACATTTATTTTCTCACTTTGTGCCTCATTGACATTCTGTGCAGTGGCCTATTTTCCTGTAGTACCTATGTTGTTTTAAGCAATATACATTGGTTATAAGCTAGAGTGATTATCAATCAAAATTTCTTATGCCATATTTAGACAACAGCATTGCGTAAAAAAAAAAAAGAAAACACATATATTTGAATAAGGCCACTGGGCTCTGGGAAAAAAAATGCAGGGCCATCTGGAAAAAAGTTGAACCAGACTCAACTGTAACTGCAACACATTGCACTGTCATCTGGATCGGTGCACCACTGGCGGTCAAACATGTGCAAGCACGTGAAAGACTGGTTTGTAATGTGAACATTGTTTTCCTACTGTTGACCTTGCAATTGTTGCAATAAAAGCTAAAATTATTTTCAGCTATTTACAACTCTTGTAGAGTTCTAAAATCCTATTTAACAGAATTATGAAACTCATGGATTAATTACTCAAACTGACCCCTCTGGGTTGTATTGCATTATCTCATTATTATTAAAACAATTCACCCCCACCATCACAGCCATTGCATTGTTTTAATGCAGGGTTGTTTTTGGTCTGGGCTATAGTTCAGAACCAAAATGAATCCTGTTTGGCTGCAAAAGCTGAATATACATACTCTACATTCCCAAAGTCACCTCTGACTGATTCTCAGTGGAGCAGCTCCAGGTTGTCCTCCCTGATGAGATCAGCAACCAGGCTTAATGGGTTTGAGACTGCTTACTGCTCACATACATGCAATACTTGACTTGTTGTAGTCAAAGATAAAGCACATGTACAGCCAAAATTCTGATACTCTATGATACACTATGTTGGCAATATGACATTCTGTTAGAGTAAAGCAAAATATGTGGTACTGCCACTGAGGAGACGCAATGGTTGGTCTTACATGATGCACCAGAGGACATTTTGTTAAACTAAATTAAACGCCATAGGAGGTGAAAGATATGAGGAAGCTATAATAAAGTAAGGAGGCACAGTGGTGTAGTTGTTAGCAGGGTCACCTCACAAGAGGTTGTGGTGTGAAGAGTTCGAATCCACATGCTGACTGGGCCCATTAGGGAATTGCTCGGGTCTTGAGTTTGCACATCTATCCATCTCTTTGTCAGTTTTCTCTTACAGTGCAAAGGCATTACAATAGGTAAAGTGAGAACTCCAAACTGCCTTTCCAATATTTGTCAGTCCAGTGATAGACTGGTGGTGTGCAGTGGTGTTCCCTGCTTTGTGACCAATCTGATCTGGGAATGGCTCCAGCCCCTTGATGGTTTGATAAAAAAAAAAAAGAAAGTACAGACAAACAGATATTTTCCTAAATCATCTTTATTTAAAATACATAATGTAATGGCAGCT
The DNA here is from genome assembly GCF_021018895.1 of Seriola aureovittata. NCBI lineage: Eukaryota > Metazoa > Chordata > Actinopteri > Carangiformes > Carangidae > Seriola > Seriola aureovittata. The sequence continues at coordinate 11,598,281 of NC_079367.1, read as the reverse complement.
GCTTTTTCAGAGGCAGCACAGTGCAAGCATTAGTTTGGTGTCCACTAACATTTAAAGTGATACAAGAGCAACTATTCAGGGCAAATTTCATAGCCAGAGGTGGGAAACAGTGATGTACACCGATAAATCTGTCTAGAACATGATATTAATGTTTTTCTTTGTTTAATTGCCTCTGAATGACAAACAGACTAGATAATATATACAGTAGTGTGTATGACTTCATGTTAACAACAAAACCTTCCTGGTAAAAACTGCAAAGCAAATTTGTCCCAAATGTTTACGTGTCATCACCTTATGGGTCTATCACCCAAACCCTGCAACTTAAACATGCATGATCACACACAGACAGCAGTGTCTCAGGAAATGTGACAGAATTAAGGCTCTCCCAACCAAACAACTCTGTAAATGTCAATAAACTGCCACTTTATTTTTGTTCTTCACAGCATGATAGTTTCAAAGGAGTATTTGTAAGTTTTGCTATTGTTACATAGCTAACGTTAGCATTAACAGCTGTTTACTTATCAGGCTAGAAGAAACATTGCAAGTTCTGCATCAAATTTCTTTCCTTAACACACTAAGCGTTGTCTCCAGCAGTGAAAAGCAATCCTTTTTTTTGCTTCTATTCTATCACATCCTTTCTTCTATTGAATATACCATGCTAACCAGCTAGGCCCGGTCTTAATGTTTCGAAACCAAATCACCGTAATGTCACGGCTGCCCTGAAGAAGTAGTGCTCAGAGGGCATACTATAACCTCTTGTATTGTAAATGCAATGATGTCTGAACCTCTCGGCAAACCTGGGAAGTAAACAGCTGGTAATGCTAACGTTAGTTATGTAGCAATAGCAAAACTAACAAATAGCTCCTTTAAATTACCACTAGCTTTATCGATCATTACAGAGCAACACGTAATTGTGAATTTTATATTATTTTGATGCAAAAGATGCACTTTTGATATGTCAGGAAATCACACAATACATCACATTTAGTTTTGGAAAACATAGATTATAAAATCATAAATGACAAAAACCATTAAAAGGCCTAAACACAGACCTGTACACAGTTTTTTTTTATAACGATGTCAAAAATCAGCAATGCCCCAGCCACCAGATATGGAAGCACTATCCACCCTCCAATAGCTTGATGACACAGCTAACCAGCATGACACATCACAGGTAGCACAGACACAGCTGGCCTGTTGTAGTTAAAACATCATAGGACATTCAGAGATTAACAAAGCTCACATGCTATAACATGTAAAAGTGACATTAAATAGTGATTCAGTGTTTTTTTAAAGAGAATATATATATTTTGTAACATTCAAGGTGCTCCAACCAAATAAATGATCAAATAAGTAAGCTACTGATACATTTCCCATTTAACCATACAATCCCATGACATATTTCTGTTAAGACAGCCACACATTCCAATATACCATCTTGATAAGGTTAGCTTTATATGTGTTCTCCATTTCCTTTATATTTACATGCTCTCCATTATGATTATATTTAGGTGTCAATGTGTTAATGTGCAAAACAATATCTACAGTTATAAACACCACTGTTGAGGTAAAGGCATTACTTTGGAGAAAGAGCTAGGATATAAGGTTTAAAACCTGTATCCTTACAACGTTTAACATGTTAATCTGCTTTAAAATAGACACAAAAAAGTGTATTGTATCTAGGTGCCATGGCTTTAAAATGCATAAAAATCTCTGGTTCCAACTGGACTCTGGTTGAAATACGAGTAAAAAGATTTAGATTTTAAGAGCTTGTATGGATGTTTTTTCATGATATGAAATATATAAGATTTAGTTGTTTATTGATAGTTAACAAGAGACAAATTAATTATATCAAATTGCAACCAAATACCTCTGACACGCTATAAATGATATACACAAGCAAAATATATATATATGCATGTATCAAAATTAAATTAAAAATGAAAATCAGGTATCATAATATTTAATAAAAAATGACACCATCTTAAACATGCTGACTGACATTACTGTGGTTTTTTGGGAAAACTAACAGAACAGATTTTTCTCACTTTCTTTAATTACATTTTTCTTTTTGATATGCATTGTTTGACATGAATTCATGGCACTATATTACATTGTACAGGCATCATTTAACCAAAATAACATATTCTACTTGTTAGGTGGATACAACAACTACAATTTATAGGGAGACACTAACCAAACCAAACATTCATCAATAAGCTCTTCTCTGTCAGTCATAAATATAAACATCTTATATTTTAATTATGATCATTGTTTAGTATTACTTCCTAAATTAGTCTTTAGTGGGACTTGGCTCTTATCTGTGTGTGATATGGGTCATGGTAAAGGTTACTGTTGTTGTTGTGCTACTGTTGTCTGTGTAGGTCTCTGTTTAGGCAGCCTTTATTTAATTCTATCTCTATAATTATAAATACAGGCTAACATGAACATGACTTATATGATTGTGGGTGCAATGTGAGATTTTCACTTTAAATTGTCTTTGATATGTTTTTGACTCATGTAGTCAACAATAATTCACCTCATTTTATCTTGAACCTCATAGTCCTCCAGTTCCCGCTTTATTTGTATTGTAGGGAAATATTCTGAGAGGAAAGCTCAACACTGTCACTGTTTTTCCTATGCAGTATGTGCAAATGGTAGTACGATGTATTGCAGTTACAAATATTGCAAGTATTGTATGCTCTTAAAGAATGAAGACTAATTGTAACCCTTGCTAGACTGAACTGAAATCTGTGCCTGCTACTGCAACCTCTGTATCAGGTTCACTAACATGTCAAACCTTTGTACAAGGCCAGGCTGGATGATCAAGTACCCAGTATAGGGGTGGATGGTATAACCTATAATGACAACAATACATATATATATATATATATATATATATATGTATATATATTTGGCTATGCTGTTTGTTCTGAATTAAATAAATATAAGGTCACATGAAGTGCTCTGAAAGCATCTCTACAACTCACCACATTATAACCAATGCAGTTGCCCTTATTTTTAGAGCAAGCATACAACTTTTACACTAAAAAAACACTTTTGATTGTTAACTAAAAGTGAATGAATAAAAAAAAACAAATAAAAGACACAGGCAAGACCAAGAGATAATTGGATAACATCAGCTGCCCTTTGCACAGAAGACTTTCTGACTTATCACAGAAGAAAAAGCACAGGTGTAAATAATAAAATGATTAATGGCTGAACTCCATTTAGCTGCTTCAAGTTCAGGGTCCTGGTATTGTGCATGCTGACTCAATGTCACACCGGCTCTCTCATTCATTCATATAATTGTTCATTCTACACTTAGAAATTTAAGAAACTTGAATGAAAATAAATTTTGTGTTTCCAAAAACTAATGTTATTGGACTATAAATTTCACTTTTTCAAAATAAGACAATGTATTGTCACTACTTTTTTGTTCCATTGTGGGATTTTTTTGGGGGCACTATATAGTGACTACATTTTACACATACAAAGAAAATGGTGAAGGCTGAATATAGTGCACTATATACTAAATAGGCAGTGATTTCGGACACAGCTAGTGTCATTGACTTAATGGGACACTTGAATAAAACAGAGCCAGCATTTATGTGATTAGCAGTATCTGTGCTTTTCCTATTGTAACAAGTCATTATGCAGGGCAACTGTTTTTGCTATAAAAACCTCCATGCCTTTAAGGAATGTTTGAAGTTGACACCATTTAGACATGTAGACATAATTTCGCAAAAGCACATGTGGAAGGACACCACACATGCATTATGTCTGCAGCTATGTTAAGACATGGTACCCAGGGAAACATGGCATTAAGGCAATGGATTCACAGTATGTTAAACCAAAACACTTCACCCAAAACAAAATCCCAAAGCTGGACTGCAGCTGTTGTGAGACAGTGGAGCAGACGGCATCCCATCACACAACAGATACACACAACAACAACATCTGCTCTGCAGTGTGATAAGCTTTTAACTTCTATCAGCTATGAAGCTCTGCCTCTATAACCACTGTTAAGTTTAAATAGTCGGTTAATAATGGACTTGAGGCAATAAACAGTCCCAAAGCCCTGGACTGAATTGCTATTAAAGTTTGAGAGCTAAAATTAGAGGTTGGGATGCTGTGGTATTGTTGCCATTCCATATTCAAAATATACCATGGTATATGTTTAAGATCATACCGCCCAGCCCTAGCCTATAGTGTGCTATGAAAATGCCATCGCTTATCATGAGACCTCTAATGCTTATGCTTGATATTGACTTGTTGCTATGAAAAACTAATATGCGGTTAGTGGTTAAGCTGCAGAAAGTGTTCCCTGCTTTATTTCATGGAAAGAGACACACAAGATCTCACACAGACATACGGAATTAGGCACGCACACATAGACACATTCAGTACGCACGCTACACACACATACACACGAAGCAGCACACTTGTGTGCTACGGCACACACACACATGCAGAGGAGATGGAAGTATCAGTGGACAATGATTCAAGCAGTGTTTACGATAGATCTTCGGGAGGGGGGTACACGTCTGAAAGAAAACAGAGAAACTAGTAAAATGCTTGATAGATGCCCTTCTGCACCCATGCACGCACATTTGGCATACATACAGAGAGAAGATTACCATTTTTCTGCTATTCCTAGTGTAACATGCAACTTGCAAATACACCAATTTCCTGTCCTTTATGTTTGACTTCGACTGGTACTTTGCTAAGCTCTATGATAGACATGGTGTTCATGGCAGTCAACAACAACAGTCAAGACTGGTAGACATGAGCATGTATTTACCAGAGGAGGTGTTGGGGGTGAGAGCTCCACATTCTCCTGGATCAATCACAATTCCCAGCTATGGTTGTCTATAAATATACAAGAAGAGATGCCCAACATCATGACAACAGGTTAGCTTTCAGTCAATAGAGAGAAGTTTTGCGTAGTTTTGTAATTCAATTATAGAAGAGAAGGAAGGTGCTTCAGTCATAGTAATGTCTGAGCTGTGTGGTTTTTCTTTTGTGCAAATAATATTGTGGACAGAAACTGTTGTATATAGCAGGACTTCAGTCAATAAAACTTGCACTATAACACATCTTTTTCTTTAAATTGTTTAATGTAGAAGTAGTATCTGTCAGTGGGCCATCACTGACATGTTGTTTGAGTGGCATGCAGCAGATAGGCTTAAATTAAATCAGCAGTGGCATATGTTAGTAAGATTTTTTTGTAACTGCAACACAGTGATGGCATATCATAATCACCAGTGGAATATGGCAGTAAAAATCAGTATACACTAGTGGTATCTGCCAGAACTAAAATGACATTTTGCTTATAAATGGCATATGCCACTAGACCAGCAGCTGCATACTAATTGGGTGTACCATTGATAATTTGCTTGTGCCACTGAAACAAAAGTTGCATATCAATTGCTACTTATTGACCCTGGTCCTACTGACGATTTCTGATTGAGTACTGATTGATTGATTAAAGATTTTATGGTGAGATTTCTTACTTGGTTCCCTCCTCTGCAACACCCTCAGCCTCCAGTTTTCCCTCCTCCTCCATCTTCTCTTCCGAAATCAGCTCCTGTTTCCGGTGTCGACGAAGACATTTCACTACCACCATGGAAAGGATCAGCAGTGCCAATGCTCCGCCCACTGATGCCCCAATCGCAACTGCTATAGTTGAATCCCTCGGAGGGGGAACTGAGGAGAGGAGCGGGTTAAATATTTTTTAGACAAAGGATGGAGACAAGTGCAGTGCTGGCTGAAAGCTCTACTGGGCTGATTAAACAGAGTGGAAAGAAAGAAAGTGCTGCTGAGTTAGCCTGTGTCATATGCGTGAGTGTGTGTATGCGACTGTGTGCATGCGTTGGAGAGAGAGATGCTGAGGGACTAAGTTCTACCTCTTGTTGGTCATTAATAAGTAAAGAGCTGACTCATCACCACGAGGTCATCGTGCTTCAGGAAACACACAGAGTATGTTAGAATTATTGTATAGCATTTATCCTTAATGTACGGTGGCCAAGAGAGATCGGTGCACTCCAAAACACAATCAAATGATGCTAATTTTCACGTCCCTGTTGACAGCTCATACAGTATGTCATATTTAGAGTAAATGTCTTTAATAAGTCCATATTTTGGGTTCAGTTCTTTTCAGTCTTTAAATGTTATGTTATTCATTTTGTCCATTTGTAGCTTCTATCGACTTATACTGCAGCATAAACAGCTAATCTTGCCTAACAATTTGTCTTTTAGCGATATGTTGGTGCAAGTTTGGAAATTATTCATGAGCCACAAATATTATAAATGCTTGATTTAGACCCAGAAGATGCTTAATGTAACAGCCAATGAATGTTCTGCTCAAAAGGTCATCACATAAATAAAGTCTGTGAAAGAGGGAATAAAATAAGTGACACAGTGAGTCAATATTCACCCAAGACTAGACATCCAATGCTACATATTTCTCACTAGCACTCTACCTCAAAAATGCATGTCTGGATTAGTGTTGAGTTGCCCAATTAAAACAGTAAGTGTATCTTTAAGGAAAGGGTTAGGATTTATAGACTATTACAGTTTTGTATCTTCAGAAGTTAGGGTTAGTATCTTACGTTCAGTGACAACATTGAGCTGTATGACGCCATGTCCCTGGATGCGGTCTGGGGGGTTTCTCACATAGCAGTTGTAAATTCCCACATCCTCCACCTGGACGTCTGATAGGGTGATTGACAGATCATTCTTATCCAGGTTCCCAGCAAACATGACACGCTCTCCAAACCGGTCTGAACGCAGAGGCACCATCCCTTTTTTCTTATAGTATGTCATAAACTATGGAGTGAGAAAGAGAGAGAGAGAGAGAGAGAGAGAGAGAGTTTATAACTGGCTTAGAGATTTAAAATGTAGGTGCCCCAAGTTTTTGGGGTTTTTAATTATGCAAAGACTAGTCATTTTACCATCTCCTCTGTATCGTTGATTGATTCTTGGTAGGTCCAGTTCATGGAAAATTTGGTAGTATCCATCCTGTAGCAGGAAGTGAATGTGCAGGGGATTTTGACAGTTGTTCCATTCAGTGCATTAATGGAATTGACCACGATCACATCCATGCTTGAACAACCTATAAATAAAAACAACAACAATGGTAATAAGCAGCAACAACAATAAAATATCTCAGTGGTAAAGACTGAAACAAATTTGACAAAATATTTGCCATGACTAAGACCATTACTGATGCGTATTTTTACATCAGAAAATGATGGATCTCAATAACAGATTGGTAGATTGTGTTTATTAATGTAATTGTTTAAGACATATAAAAGAAGATAAATCTAAATACCGAAAAGGAAATTCCTTGCACAAGTTTAGGTATGGGGAGATGCTCCATGCCAAAAGTAAAATCACTAGTCTCTAGGTAAAGTCAATGGAAAGTAGAAATTGTCTTTTGAATTAGTCAGTGTGAGTCCAGGGACGTTCGATTTGTGACTGTAGTCAAAGTTGTGTAGAGCAAATGAAGTTCACACCGCCGATGTGTTGTATAGTGTAGTACCTCATTTAGCTTCATCTATAGGTTTCTGATTAAATACCCAAAACTAGGATATTTTAGAGCTTTGTGTTTAACTGCACATACTGCAAAACAACGTTAAGAAAAGAAGTAAAATGTGCAGTTCCTCAGCAGTTTAAACTTGCCAATACGTACTCTAATGGGGATGTGTTTCTCCATGAAACTGCTGACTGTTCTTCTGCACTCTCCACACATCTGGAGAGTGCTGTCTTTTAGGCTGACAGTCATTTGATGTGAATTCTTCAACTCACAGAACACATTTAAATGTGGCAAGTCCTGCAAGGTGGCTGTAGATCAAGCAACATTCCTGCCGTGTACTGTCTGTTCAAAACATAGCAAGCAGAAAGTAGTGTTGTTTGTTTAATCTATTAAAATCTACAGCAAGAGCCTATATTTCATAAATGGATTTGCATATTGCATTTTCCAAGCAATGGCTGTCAAGAGAAAGAACAGGCTTTTACACAAGTTTTCACAAGAACAACACTATTTTGGCTGGGAGCTTAAACATAATTTCTGTCTAGTTATGTGATGCTGCTTGAAAATGTGACATCCAACACAGGGATTTCAGTTTTAAAGTTGTTTTTTTTTTACATTGAAATGTAGCAGGTAGCGATTGAATTGTATTTTTCACCTTGAATTGGGTTATGTTGTAATTATGCCAAATTATGTATGTGGCATGAATTATATAAATTAAGGATATGTCAAAAATATGTCAAAGCCCATGTATGGAATAATATGGATAATCAGTGTAGTGGTGGCCATGATTCATTGTTTTTCACTGTATCATTGTAAGCAGGTTTAATGGAGCTATTTGTAAGTTTTACTATTGCTACATAGCCAACGTTAGCATTAACAGCTGTTTACAACTGTTTATTTGCAGGAGCTTTGGCCATCGTTGCATCTAGAAGACAAGAGGTTATAATACACCCTCTAAGCAGCGCAAAGGCTTAAACTCTACAGTGACTCAGTATCGGAAAGTGATGAGACAGGCCAACTGGGCTTGTTAGCATGCTAACTTCAGTAGAAGAAAAACAGTGATAGAAATAGAAGCAAAACCAGAGGGTTTATTTCCCCCACTGGAGACAGCTCTTGTTGGGTAAAGGAATGAAGTTTGAAGCTGAACTTGCAACATTTCTGCTAGACTGGAAAGAAAACAGCTGTTAATGCTAATGTTGGCTAAGCAACAGCAAAAACTTAGAAGAAGAGATCCTTAAACTCTCAGACTCAGATGAAATTGATGCCATATTTTCATTGTAGTATTTTTGTGTATGTGTTGCTTAAATCATCAAAACTGTGTCCTAAAAAACAGTTAAATATAACAGACTGATGGCAGTCAAATGTAACATTTCAGTTATCATGGATATGATTTTGATGAAACTTTGATGAAACTGGGGCATGATGATTTTTGGCGCTGTGATCTGGCATGAATGAAATTTGGCCCGGAAGCAGTTGAATTAAGTGCAGTTAGTGAGTGTCACTTATGTGTTGTGGGAATGTGATTTTTAAAAGCATGTTTTTATCAATTGAAGGAATATGTTTAACTTATTGTGTAAAGTGTATTCAAAGTAATTACAATCTCTGCAGTTGATTAAGTTGTCAGCATGGCAGGATAGTATATCTGGAACACTGGAAGAGAATCTCATCATCATGATAGGTTTTGTACAATAGTACCTAGAGACTCTGTTAGAAAAGTGCATAGACCTCTCCACTAAGCCACTTTAGGAAACATCTTGAGTTTAACATTCCAAAATGAAAGTCAAAAGCATACGTCTTGATATAACTTGAAATTAAATAAAAGTATTGTTTAGTTTCCTCCTCCCCTCTAGCATTATGTCTCCGCATGGGTTTACACTCCCCAGACAGAATCTCTTCCTCTCTCTCAGTGTGTGTGTGTGTGTGTGTGTGTGTGTGTGTGTGTGTGTGTGTGTTTGTGTGTGTGTGTGTGTGTGTGTATGTGTGTGATGGGACTCTGCACCATTCTCTCCTCTGCAGTCGGGTGTTTCTGGCTCCCTTCCCACTGCTGCTGCACCACTCCACAGGCCTGCCTCTCTGCACCACACACACACAAACACACACAGACACACACACACACACACACACACACACACACACACACACACACACACACACACGCACTTGCTACATCCCCATCCCCACCCACCGTCCATATGTATAATTTACACACACACACACACACACACACACACACACACACACACACACACACACACACACAAACGCACCAAATTTTCCATGCACACAGTTCACCACAGGCAGGTGTCTTGTGATGCAGCGAAGCACCTGTTTCTTGCTCTCTCACTCTCAAATAAACACACACATGCAAATTCATACATGTAATCCCACAAGGTGTGTACTGTCAGCAGTGAGCTAAGCATGCTAGCTGTGCTATGTCAATGTCATCCCTGCATACTGACCTATCTGTACATATAGCTAACACTGACACTTTCAAGCTGACACCACTGTCCCAGCCACAAACACACACACGCTCTATACACATATGTGCCTTTGCTTCTGTAAGTCGTACAGAGATATACGATGTGAAAAACAGTTTGATACAGGTCCTGCTGACTCAGCAGTCCTGTGGATGGTGAGAAAGAGAGGCAGATGCAGAGACGGAGAGAGACAGAGACTTGCTAACAGATGAAATACTGCAGTGAAGCAGCCTCATGCGACTCCTCCCTCTCTCTGCCCCTCCCTCTTTCCTCTCCCATCTTTGTCCACCTCTCTTGCTACCTCTCACGCCTCTTTCCTAGTACCTCTTCTGTCTGACCCCTCTACTACCCTCTATATTACAGTTTTTCTGTCTCTCCCCATCTACGCTTTTCAGCACTCCATGCAATTCTCTCTTACGTCCTTCTTTTTTCCTCCATTGTTCGCTTCTCTCACAAGGTCAATGCAGAAAAAAAAGGCAAAACGTAGGTAGGTCTGTTACATCATCCTTCCCTGCCCTCCCCATTCCTCTTTTCCTACTCCGCATGACCACATTTTCATTAGGCTTTACATATACATGTAATCCTATCAGTTTTAATTTAAAAGAGCTGGTGTAACAAGGGTAAAGCCTATTTGCCTGCCTCACTGGTACCAGATGGTACTGCCAATCATTACAACTATGAGGTAAAAAAATATAATGTTCCAATTTGTATTTAAAAAAAAAAAAGGGAGGCAATAAACAGTATATGGATACCTGAGTCAGAGACCTGAAGACCAATTTGACAAAATCACTGACAGCATTCTTTGAAGGTTTCTTCTGAAAGTGATTTAAAGCTGCTTTAAGGGCACAAAGGGCTGCAGCCAAGTATTTAGAGGAGGTTCCAAAACGATAATTTACTAGGACTGAATACAAGCCCTAAAAGCACCACCACTTGCATGTTCTGGTGATGAAGATGATTCTTACTGTATTTAAGGTATGATAGTTACAGGTCCTGAGTGGTTTGATGGCATAAATGCTGGTCTTGAGTGGGTTGACAGTTCAGGGTTATCAAATGGGTAACCTCCTGCTTGATAAGTTTGTTTTTTTGTCCTATCTATAGAGTGCTGAGCAACACTAAATGGTGGCTGCTGCTTTACCTCCTTCAGAACCTGCCTCTACAGTACAACCCACTCTAACTGGGAGCACTTGTAAATGTCATGTGTCCCCAGAGTCGTTAGCTTAATGATGATTGCACCACAAGGAGTTAGGCCATAACACCAGATGTGCTCTCAGATTGCTTGTTGAATTTTTTTAAGTGCCAGGCTGCAGTCAGGGGGACAGAGTCTGATGAAGAAGAGCTGGATGTTTGGTTTTCTATGCCACAGGTAAAAAAATGATGTGTGTTGGAGGTTTGTTAGTTTAGAGAGAGACAACGCATTGTTTGTAACTCACTTCGCTTCAACTTCACCGCTGTGATGCCAAGTATAACAGCTGACAAATTCCAATTGTCCATTTGGTATTTTGGCAGCTGTCCACAAATTCGAATGCAAATGGGAGGAAAGAGAGCAAGAAGTATTGCTCAAGCAGCACAGAGCATTGTTTTTGCTTTTGCCTCTTAACACCAGAAGAAGACTGGCGCAAACGTGAATCATTAGTTTTATATTTGCAGCTTTACCGCACAAATCTATTTTTTTGTGGCTGATATGTTGACCCCTGTATGCTGTCTTTTAAATTCTTGCAGTTCTGGAATTGTTTAGTTGTGATTCAGTTGTGTTCTGTTGGGCTCAGCTCTACTGCCCCCTGCTTTGGAGAAAGTAGCACTGCATTCTGCACACTGCACCACGCTACCCTCAGGTGCCAGAAGCGGGGGCAGTCAGAAATCAATACAGCTCCCTACAAAAATATAACATCTGTCAGGGATTCATGGAGGAGTTGCAGGAATCCTGTGGGATGGAAAAAGCTTTTCTCTGATTATGTAATGACTAGACTGGGATAGGGATAAAGTTATAAACACAAACAGTACTATGTGAGCCTGCAGAATCTTTGTTTGTTATCGATATGTTACTGCAATATTAGTGTTGAGTGAACACCGCTACATGTGGGAGACAGGGATGCATTATCCAGCATACTGACCTTATTTCACCATGCTATGTTACAGGCATAATAACTGCACAAGCCCGTACTCCTTTTAAAATCTCATTTATGATCAATACTGAAAATACCAAACAAGGAAAGTATTGACCAGACTGAGTTAGAGTTGAAAGGAACTTTGCGTTCCCTGTCCTCCTCTCCCCTCCAGTCTTTCACTCTTATGCATTATCGACAGTTGGTCTACTTATAGCAGAGTCACAAAGTCTGGCTGCTTTAACATACAGTACATTTTAAACCTTCAAGAAGCACCTACAGCGTTTGAGTTGAATCTACATCTGGAATCAGACGTACACAGATGGACATAAAGGTACACTAAGGCCTCTAGTTTTGATGGTGGTAGTGTTAAACATTATCAGCAGAGTAAACTCAATGTCAATGAACATCAGTTAAGTTTCAATTCATTGTTCACCAAATTTCACTTCAATTTATATCTCCTGAATGGGAATCTGAAGAGAAAACCTGGTTCCATTGACATCTAAAAAACAAGGAAACATCAGCAGCTTTCCTTTTTTGCTCATTTTCTCTCTTAAGTGATTTGTTTCACAAATTCAGTTTTTAACACATTAGAAAAATTACTGAAGTTTATAATTCTGTACTAGAGAGGTGAATATACTATAATATAGTGGGACTGCAGGGGGAAAAAAGTGAAATAGTGATAGTTCAATACAGGAATGCAGGTGAAAAGTGCAAAAGAAAATTTAATTTAAAAGGTTTATTGTTAGATAATATATAGCTTTATATATACCCATATAAACCTTTTTACATTTGGAATTGGCATGAAATTAACTGTAACTTACTTCTTTTATTAACAACCAAGGATTTGCTACATTTCTTTAAACTATATGTCTTACAATGCTAGTTTCTCAACTGTTGAGGAGGGTATCTTAAGAATGTTACTCTTATTAAAGGAGTATTAAATCATAGGCTAGGATTAATGTTTTCAAGATAAAACTACACTTCTTCTGAATGGCATGTTGACACCGTGGGAAGTGTACTTCTATGGAGAAAAGGCACTGCTGGGATTCGAACCCAGGATCTCCTGTTTACTAGACAGGCGCTTTAACCAACTAAGCCACAGCGCCGGTGGTTGGCTCCCACTTCACAGATATATCTTTCTGCTGGCTAGAGTCCAAAGTCAACTGTTTGGAACATTAGAAAAAACAAATGTAGTTGTTACATTAAAGTTTTGACTGAACTGTGGCAATGCAGTGCGCACATGCAAAGTTTGCACTTTGGCTTGTTTGAGGTCCATGCCAGTGCATTTAGCACTGGGCTTACATGCCCTCTCTTCTAAGTGTGCTGCTGCCCTCTAGTGCCTCTCTGTGGTAACTGCAACCGTGTGGTTGCAAAGGAAAGTTATAATACTAATGGGCAGAAGGAATATAACCACATAGTCCATTGGAATACTACCCTGCCACACTTTGCTACAGTTAGTGCTCTTCTGATAGACAACCCACAACAGAAAAAATGTAACCATAATTACTATCAAACTGCATAACTGAGTGACTGAGTGCTTTCTCCTCTGATTTAAATGCCCAGAAAGGAGTGTTAGTGTGTGTGTGTTTAATGGAAATGAGTCTATAAAATGCTGCCTTGTGAGTGGCAGAAACTTTTGTCCTTGCTCCCACGTGTGCAGTGCTGCTTTTACTGACCTTAGTTAGTTGACCTTAGAGCTCAGGGTCTGGATCCACATCTTTTGTCCAGACATGAAGCATAGGGGCATATAACAGTCTAAACTTTTAATACATATGAATATATATACATTTAAAATTAAAGAAAGTTACAGTCGACTAATGGGTCCAGATATTTGAGAATGTAACAAGATTTTGTTTTTGATACCTCAAAGTGATGATGCCTATGAAAGATGTATTTTTTTTAAAATGTATTTTATGTAATATTCTTTAATTTGGATAATAACGCAGCTAACAAATACGAATTGAAGAGGAATGTAGTAATCTTTAATTTTTAATTTAGCAAAGGCTACATTGTGTTGAAAAGAGAAAGAAAGGGGCAACCATCTTCCCAGCAACAGTAAACTTTTGGGTATCTATTTTCAGTTGGCATAGGTGAAGAAGCCAAGGGTGCTGACACCATCTAAAAATACACTTGTGTGAGCACTCCTATATAATTACCCAACCAATGAACTGCAACATTCAATGAGACAAGAAGACAAAAGGACCAATTGGAGACAAATTTCAACTCTATTTCCCCAACTCCATTAGCTTGCGTGGTATCAAGCTGGGCCAAGTATTTCCTCACAGTCTCACTCAACCCAAAATTCAGTAAGCTATGGCTTTGAAGGGACAATGAAATTGGATGAAAATTAAATCTCCCAAAATATGCCTGATATTTTTTCTCCTTTATTTTTACATGCTTGAAAATGTAGTCTTCAATGATCGCCTTGTGGTGTAAATTACATAATAACTGTAAATAAAAATTCAGATGCTAAAACCATCAAAGATAATGAAATGATCCCACTCCTCTGCCCCTGCCATACCTTTCACTCCCTAACTACTAACCCTCTGGTTCAACCACTGAATGATCTCTCTCCCAGCATGATGACTCTAGCCAACATTATCTTTCCTGCTCAGGCTGATAATCTCACCTTGGCTGGGATATGACACCCAGTGAAGAAGGACAAAACCCCACAATAAAATCGTTAAGTTAATTTGACGACTTACCTTCATTAAACTCAGTTTCCCAAACTAGTGTGCTACTATTATTTCGTCAGTAAGTTGGCATCAGGCGGTGGTGTCGGTCTCTGCACAAGAAATGATCACTTACTAATTTCCCTTATCAAAATACCAGGAAGATTTCATTCTTGTTGAGTTTTATGAGTTTTTTGTTGCACATACATGTTACAGTTTTGAAATTGACAGGAAGTGGCTTTACTGTAGCATTTAATTATTTATTATTCAATTATGCACACTGCTGGTTGGCCTTTGTTTGTAAATCGGCTGGAGAGCACTGGTTTTATAGTAAGGCCCATCTGAATTTGTGCAATGATGCTGTGGGTTTGATCAGATGTGGGTCACACTGTGGAAGCGTGTTTTGATCTGTGAATTATCATGAACCAGTGTGGGCTGGATATCAACCTGTTCACATCTGCTCTCTGTTTCATGCGTTCATGTAGAAATCCATAGACCTATTACAGGTGACCACATATGTAGGTTTATAAGCCTGTTACTGAATACATGGCCTATAAATATCTGCAGCACATTGTTAGCACCTTATTACCGGCCTATTTCTATCCATCTCTCACAACACGGAGTCACAGAGCCCCAGAGTACACTATGGTTCTGTTTGCAGCCGAAGCCAATATTTATTTTTATGTAGTGCATCATAACGCTGTTTAAAGGTTGTGATACAACAGGGCGCTCATTTAGCTGTCAACACAAGCTAAACAGAGACGTATGAGGAAAATAAGACCTTACAGAACTAACACAACTGATCACAAATCAGCTTTGCTAAAAGTCTTGGAAGACGGCCACAACCGTCTTGTTTTAATGCACGGTCTGATCAAATTGGCTAAATGCGGGAACAGCCTACTAACAATTAACCGAAATCATCTCACATTACACCCATTACCGCCTCCTCTCTCTTCCTCTCTGTCACACACACACACACACACACACACACACACACACACACACATATATATATATATATATATATATATATATATCGAGTCTCATAAATGACAGGAGAATGCCTAAGAGTGGAGCAGTGTGCGAGGGCTATCATCCAATCGAGCTGTTGATCCGCGTATCAATGTAACAGAGCATCATCGCTTCGATGACTGTTTTTGTTTCTTACCGGAGAGCGAGAGCAGCAGCAGCACCGCGCTCAGCAGCTGAACGCCACAGCTCCTCTCCTGCGCGGGGGAAGACATTTTCTCTCCTTCTGTTTTTTTTCTTGTTATCTCTAGAAAAAATATATATATATAGAAAAAGAGAAGCAGGTCTGCTCTTAGTGAATGCGTTAAAATGCTAATAAAACCCTGTATTTTTGTTTTAGAGGCAGGACATGGCTGGCAGTGTCTTTAGCCTTATGGCGGTTGATCTTGTGGTTGTCGGTTTTGTTTGCGATTGAGAAGGGAGGGCAGGGGGGGGGGGGCACTCCAATAAGAGGGAGGCTGTCTCCCTCACAGATAAGGTGTAAACAAATGACTTATAGGGATAGTAGATGAGTATACTAAAGTATACTAAAGAGCAATGAATAAGATTAAAACAGGAATAGATAAAATGGGTGTAAAAGTGAAAAGTTGAATGGAAAAACATCAAATGTAGTCTACTGTTATCTTCCATACAAAATAGGCTACGAGGATCACAATGCTCTGGTGGATGTCATTCAGTTTATAAATTACTTTAAACCTAGTTTTACAGTTCTGCACTGCAATTTCTTTTTATTAGTGGTTAATATATACATTGATACTGATATCAGCAATAAGCTAAAATACATTGCCACAGCTGATTTATGAGTTTATCTCTGTGTGTCATGGAGGTGACTGTGACCATGACAAATCTTAAGCAAACTGAACATCTATGTAAAATTTTGGAGAGATGTGTTACACAGCATTCTCCGCTACTATCATCACAGCACTAAATGACAGAATATACAGTACTTCAGATACCCTACATGTCCTTCCTTCCATTAGAGCTCCAGAGCACTATTGAGTCAATGCCAAAGACTACTGATGCTTTTCTGGAGACTTGTGGTGACCAAACAAAGGCATTTAATAGTCGTTTTTACTTTAATGTGTCACTTTTGTATATATACACGTAAATCAAGATGACAGGCATATTCATATCAATAAAGGATCTCGTGTGAGCAATAACTGTTGTATGTCGGAATTTTCATGAATCAAAACCAAATAAGATTTACCTTTCTGATTAAAAATAAAAAGTAACAACACCAAAGTAAGCATACGTTTTGGGTAAGTACAACACGTGTATGGGTGAGGAGACCTTACTTGGAGAAACCAGACTGCCATGCAGCCAAACAAAAAATTAAACAGACCATCCCAAACTCCCTCCTTTAATCCATTCCCCCATCCATCCTTCCTGGGAGGGAGGAAGGAGAAGAGGATACTGGGAAATAAAAGAGGCAAACACTAACTGGTTGTCACATGTATTACCTTTTCATCCCCCTTTTCACTTGTTACTTAGTGGAGGCAAAGAGGGTAGAGGATAGAGGCAGAGGAGAAGACTCAATAATTCCTCTGAGCAGACTGGTAATCTCAGCTTTCAGAAAAGTGGGTGATGTAAGGATAATGGAATGAGGAGAGGAGAATTAGAGAAAATGCCAAGACAGGAAGAGAGGAAATGTAAGCGGCAAGAGGGACTTGGGATGGAGAGTGGTTTGAAAACATTAAGTCATTTAGAGCAGAGAGGAAGTGGAGGGGGAGGGTGGGCTGGTTGCCAGCCATGTGGTTAGCATAACAACATTGCTGACCACAGTGAGAAAGAGCTTTCAAATTACTGTCACAGCAGTGTTGTAGACCATCTACTGGCAGGTCATCCACTAGCTTAAACATGCATTTAGACAGAGGGTGGACACAAGAACAAAAATACCTACTCTAATCCAATGACCCTGCAACAAATGGTATCGAGTTCTGTGTAATGCTGCACAAAAATAGTAACATATTATTGCCATGAAATGCACACATTCAGGTTCCCTAGTCAGTGAATCCTTTTCATTTTGGACAGTGCCTCAGGTCATAAAGTAAATTTTGCATGCATTCTTTCTTCAAATCATTTTGTGTGGTGGTTTGTAATAATCTTTTGGAGCTTCTAGTAGTGGCTTATTTAGTCTTTTTTAATATAATTTGAAATGTTAAGGATAAATCTGGTAGAGTAGAAACAATAAAAACTTCTTACAACAGTTACTGTGTCTACATTATCGGCAAAAATCTCATATCAATCCTCTTATTTTAAGTCTGTATGAAACTCTACTGTGAGCAGAGTGTTTATGGTATATGGTTATAAGTGTTGGATGGCACTGTTTTGTAAAATAATAGTACATTTTTTTCCACTGTCTGGTACTGGCTCAACTCGACCCAACTCTACTTGCCTTTTTTGGTTTACCGTTGGGCAAATGATGATGTCACAGTAACTTTGTGCATCATCACTATAGTAACGACGCTGCATTGAGGGGGTACTATCTGCGGTAGAAAAAGAATTAGCTGGTACCCAAAGCAAGGAGAGTGGAGTAGAGTTGGTACCACGCTGTGGAAAAACAAATGTTTCTTTTAGCCTGGTTGGCAGGGCTGCCACTGTCACTGTCCATGGTGTTGAATGTATCTTATGACTGTGTCACTCTCCATGGTGATGAATTTCACCACTCAGTGTAGAGAGCCTTTGCCAGCACTTATTCTACAACACCAACCTAACCAATGAAATTGAAAATTGAACCACTGACATGAGAAATAAAAATACAACTAACTTTTGGCTATTAGAGTAAAGCAAATCAATAAAATAACACAATAATTGTTCTCTTTCTCTCTGTCTCTGTCTCCCCTGTCTTTCTGCAGTGAGAAGAAATGTACTATAAAGAGTGCTCCTTTGTTGCTAGGCAGCAGGGATGTTGTATAAGAGTGCATCCTGCTGACTGTTGCTGATTTTATACAGACAATCAGAGGTAAGAGGTCTGTTAAGATAATAGACTCTTAAGGTCTCAGATATAGTGGTGGGCAAACAGGCTCTGCCTGTAAAAAACAGCACAAGTTAGAGCACAATTTAAAATCATAATTCAATATCTCATTGAAAACACTTTAGGTCAGTGTTTTATTTTGCAAATAGTTTTAATTGGTATACCAATAGTTTGTCTCCTTTCCAGGATTCAGAAATTATTTAGATTCATCAGCAGATTTTTTATTGTAGTGGTTTGAGGTTTTTATCTTCTAAAGATATATGAGAAAAAATATATATTTATGATTTTGGTGAGCTGACTCCTTAAGACAGTTATCTCTGACAGCCACTACTGTATGAGCCAGGATAATAAATTGCATAACACTTTAAACCTGTGATAATGGCATATGCCAGAAATATTCACATCAGCATTCCATCATAGTCAATCAACCATTTCCAATCAGGTAAATCCACTGATTAGCAAATTTAAAGGGCCAGTCTGTAGGCTTTAGTGGTGAGTTTACAGATTACAACCAACTGAATACCCGTCCCCTGACCCCTCCCTTTCCAAGTGTGTAGGAGAACGTACAGTGGCCTTGACAGTGACATAAAAAGACAAGCCCTTCCCTAGAGTCAGTATTTAGTTTGTCCATTCTGGGCTACTGTAAAAAAAATGACGGTTCAACATGGTAGTCTCCATGGAAGAGGACCTGCTCCAGGTGTAAATATGAAGGGCTCATTTAAACTATTTTCAAGTGAGTTCATATTATGCTAATATTCTATTCAATTTCTGCCAATAGATCCCCCTAAATCTTACACACTGGTTCTTTGCAGCCGTCTGTATTACATATTTTATAACTTTTTACTGTAATGAAGGTTTCAGTTAATCCATGTCAGTTCGTAAAATTCTCCAGATATACATATGAGTTGGGGTGGTTCAATTGTCAATAATAAATGTATTATCTGAACTACACTGGAGAAAAACCCACTCCATAGTATAAATAATGGAAGCCAGGCACAGCTGCCCCTTTTTACTCCTGTTAGTAGTCTGCCTGCAGGGCTGTACAGATAAAATGTACATGGGTATATTTATTGTGATGTTAACCTTGAACACTAATTGCCAGTACCCCATCATGTCTTTTTGAAAAATCACAATTAATAGTATAAAAGTATCACAAAACCTAGCCCTAGTTTATCACCAATATTATTTACAGTTTAAAAAACTTAAAACTGGAAAAGTTTGATTTTACAAGTTCACACAGAAGCACCTAAATTGCTATTAATTTTGGTCTTTGTGGAGCTAGACAATCTAATCTGGGGAAAATGAGAAGGGTCATTCTGGCCTCCATCTCCACTGGACCAATCATGGACGATGTTCTGCAGCCAATCCAGGACCTGATTTTGTCTGTAGTAAGTATATGAGAGGTAAGCCATGGCACACTGTCTATTCTTTTAACTCAAAACCCACCTCTCTGCACATTAAATAAAAGACACAGCTATAATCCATTGCTAGTTTCAAAGTGCTTTGTAATAATTATTCTTTTTTTTCTGCCCTTGTGTAGTCAGTGTTATTAGGACAGCACGCAGTCACATGCAATCGTCGTGCTGAAGATTTTCCTGTTCAGTTACACCCTGAATCAGGGCAGATAAAATTTTGGGACTGCTCACTCACAGATGTTGAGATTTCATCACTAATCCCACAGAGCTTTCTTCTCTGCGGCCTGAGGAGTTGAGAGGATGAGAAAGAAGAGCAATGCCGAAGAGTGAGAAAGTCATGGATAGTTGGTTGACTATATTATAAATAGACAGAAAAGTACATAGTTTAGATTAGCATTAAATCAAGTACTTTTTATTTATTTTGTACCTTGTATGCAACACAAGTAAAATGAGCTATGATAGTTTAACCATGAGTATGTTGGTCTTAATTATTTAAAAATCTGACATGGTGATTACAATACATTTAATCTTCAGTAAAGGTAAATAAAACACGGTTCCTTCATGATTCCTTTGTATATATGTAGGTGAATATCCGCAAAAATGCAGAAAACACACAGAGAACATAAAACAGCCTGAAAAGTACAACTGTAGATGTTTTTCTCACTGGATCCAGAAGAGGGTGCTGTGACTCCATGGTTCACACAGCCATGCTTTGGAATAAAACTGTCATAATTTAAACATTATTAATTTGACTTCTTTCTGAACAAACTTACCCTACAAGTTTTCCTCAGCTTATTAAGCATCAGCATCAGCATTCAAGCCAAAGATAAAATGCTCTTTTTACACAGTGAGTTAGTTAATGATGGAATTAAATTTGGTCTGGGGTAGTTTTCCCTAATGAATGTACTTTTCATTACACTTTAAACTGGTCACATTAGAGGAGACTTAAAGGCATTTTCTCGTGATAACAAACACAAATAGATGTGGAAAGTCAACTGTAGGCTATTTGAGGAGACCTGGTGTATGTCATTGTTTCAGTTCTCCATACTATTATCCAGTGAGAAAAGGAGAAAATTGAGGAACTTTTCCTTTAACATTATTAATTATTATTATCATCATCAATTATTAATATGACGGGTTTTTTTTCAATCAGAATTTTGATCAAAAGTATAATTTTTTTTATTTAAAGTGTATATTTTTTCTGGACAAAGCACAGACATACAGACATACAGAAATCTTGCACAAAGATTATTTCCACACATTTCTGTCAGTCCCCTGAATATAGACGTACGGAAGCCCAGGAGTGACAACAAAGGTGCAGGTATGATAGTACACTGATGGTCCTCCAAGTAAGCTCAGAAGTCCGCTGACGTGCCACTGGGACACAAGCTCCACTGAGTTTGATAGGAAGTTTGATTGACAGCTCTGTTCTCCTGCCTCCCTTTCTCATCATGTCTTCCACACACGTCCGTCTTGTCCCTCGCTTCTGACACCCCAGACTCTTTGATCACTCATGTTTGTACTGCACTGCAGAGAAGTGCTGAAGACTACAGCGAGAGGAGGAGAGAAATATAAGGAAAGGGGAGGATAGGGAGAAAATATTCCATCTCTTTGTTTTTCTCTCTGTGGCATCTTGCCTTGTGGGAGTGAAGCTCTTTGAGGGGAATTGGAGAACTTAACACTGGTGTGTGTGTGTGTGTGTGTGTGTGTGTGTGTGTGTGTGTGTGTGTGTGTGCATGCGTATGTGTGTGTGTGTGTGTGTGTGCGTGTGCAGGAACCCGGGAGACCATGACAGCGTCTCTCTTGTTGACTTCTAAAAGTCCTCCAGTGGCCTGAGACATGATGCTGTGCCATGTCCTCAGATAACCAGAAGGATTTGAAGACAAAACACCAAGAAGAAAAGCAAGAGACAAAGAAAAATAGGAAGGAGGAAGGACGTGAAAGTAAGCTAAAAGAAAAGACAGTTGAATAGACAAAAGTTACAAAAAGTACAGGAAGAAAGAATTCATTAGAGCCAAGTGTACAAGTGAGACACGGTGCAAGAGACAGAAATAAAGACAAATGAGAACAGAGGTAAAGGGGATAAGACAGAGGTAGAGAAATGATAAAAGTATAGATCTTCAATGGGATAACAAGGAGACGTGTCATTCATCTGTCAAGGTGACAAGAAGTACAGCTGACACTCTCCGTCACAGAAGATGCCGCTGATTTATTGACTTTGCGTCTCCCTGAGTTCAAATTGCGGTTAACTGCTGAGCTGTGGCAGCGTCCTGCCTGGGCGTGGCTGCAGAGGCCTTTTAAGTGAAATAAAACACCACCACAAAGTCTTAATTTATTCATGGGCCCAGTGGGACCAGTTTATGGTGATTATTCTGTCTGTGTAGAGGGCCTGCAGTGACACAGCAACTCCATACCCCTGGCTGTAACATAACACACAGCTATAAATCCAAGACACAAAGGTACAATACAATTATGCAATATGACCGCATCAACACAGCATATTGATAAACACACACACACACACACACACACACACACACACACACACACACACACACACACACACACACACACACACACACACACACACAGGCCATGGTGGTCTACTCAGCCATCGGTATAGCCAAAGACTGAGCTAAGAGACAGAGAGGAGAGGGAGGCATCTTGGCTCATGCTAATTTAGCTAACTCACGCTAAGATTGTGAAGAACTCAGTTACAATGTCATGATTTCCTATTGTAGTTATTGTGGTAATTCTCATTTATGTTTTGTTTTTTCCACCAAAATCTCCAGATTCCCATCCACAATTCTGGAAAACAATCTGACTTTCCAGTTTTTACTCTTTGAATTTTGTTTACATTCAGCCACATGACATGTATCTCTGCTACCCAGGACTCAAATCTGATTGCTTCTGCCTCACATTTCCTTAGATTCAAATCTTAAACCCTATTCCAATCTAGCACTACAGAGCTGTAAGGCACCTGAAACAGTTTGGTAACTGTTACCCAAAGCACCAGAAGAATAACTTTTTAGCCATTTAACAGTTTAGTTATAACAGGTTACAGTTAAGTAGCAAATAAAATCAAATTCTAATCATTGTACTTTGCATGATTTTTATGTCATTTTGTTGCAGGTTTTGTTGTGACCATGACCTTCCTGTGTCTCGTCAGTTTTATTTAAGTACTTCACATACTTGTGATCAGACCTGGGCTCGTCACACTACTTATAATTTATGTAGCCTATGTCCTTACAGTAAACCCACATAATCCTGGCTTTTTATTCATATCAGGTCTGTGTTATGTGCTGAGACATCACTAGGCTTAAACGCCTGTGACTTTCAGTCTGTGACAGATTTAAAGAACTAAACCTTGTTAAACAAGTGGGATTTGTTTAGGAAATGGGGTAACTCGACAGGAAAGCAAAGTATTGGCATCTGGTGTTTGGTCACATGAGACTCTAAATGTTTTAATTGGTTCAACAAGAGTCTGCATTGCAATAAAAAAAATAAAAAAAAAGTCATTGTGTGTGATATCTTTAAGTCAGTAATAGGAGCTAATCTAAGGTATTCTGCCTGAGATTTCAATATTGATTTAGTAACATATCTGTGAAAACAGTAATTTACTGTAAAATATGTAAGGAAAGCACTACGGATTACACTGAGGCTATCATCAGATCCTGCGCAGGTGTGGAAACAAAGCGGAGGGATGATAATATCTTCCCACACCATGTACAATATGAAACCAAGGAAATCCTTACACCAAACCATGTCTGAGTCTGACAGTGGCAGAACAAGTACCTAAAATCTCACATGAAATCCCAGTAGCTACTTTCATTCTTCCTGTTCCTTCCTGTTTGATAACTTCTCTTATGGCTGTATCCCTCTCTTATTAACAGCTTCTCTTCTCTTCCCTTCCCTTCCCTTCTCTTCTCTTCTCTTCAAGCACGGGATAGTAGCGGCTCTAATCAAATATGCAGGTCACCGTTTGTGCTCCATTCGTTTAAATCTGGCAGCAAAGTAGAGGGATCTAATTACTTCTCTCTCATGCAGAGCGGGTAAAACCAGGACTCCCCAGCTTTGAGAGTTTAGCAGAGGAACTGTACAATCTCACATTTTGTAGACTTTTTTAACAGTGAAAAGGAAGGCTTAATCTTATTAGTGTTGGGATTCCAGTAAGCCTAATTTGCAGTATTGTAAAACATCAAGGTAATCTAATGGCTCTTTAAAGGATACAAGACAGATTACACAATGAGGAGTCCAGCATTCAGATAATGAGGGCTACCCAAAATAAGCAAATAAAAGAAAGAACAAAACTGTTATCCCCTAGAAAAATGTGCGTAGGAACACAAGAAAGCTCTGCAGTGGCCTGGTGTGTGTATACAGTATATACACAGTGACTGAAAAAACAGACTCATACACATAGAGTCACATACAAATAGACACACAAAATGCCCACAGCCCAAGCAGAGAGATTTGCAAATGAACCAAACTCCCTTTTCAAAAAACTGCATCTATCAAAGAGGTCTCAGCAGGAGTTGGCCAGCGCTCGTCTCTTCATCTCTTTCTTTGCCCGCGTCGTCCTTCTTTATTCTTCTCCAGGGATTTCTTTTTTTCAACAAAATTCAAAGTAAAAGGATTTTAGAGGCTAACATTCCCAGCTTTGTTTGGAGATTAGTCAAGGAGAAGAAAGATGATGAGTGTGTGTGTGTGTGTGTTTGTGTGTATGCGAATAAGCATGCGTACGCTGCGGCCCTTTGTTGACAGCTGATGCAGAGTTAATGTGATAATGACAAGCAGAGATGCAATTTGTTTCCTACTGAGCCGTGTCATTCAGCCGTTGTGAGGGGGGGTTAAAAGGTCCCACAGCAAAGCAACATCAGCAATCTGTTAAAGCATTTTATATTTACAGCCAATCACACTGACATCACCATAGATATTACACCCCAGCAATATCACTTATCTCTGCTCTGGATGTCAGTCTCCCCCTTCGCTCCTCCATTTTGACCAGTCCATCATTCATACTGCTGCTGACTGTTCAAATCTGGCTTTACTTAAAGGGCTACTTCACCTTTGAATATCAAATATTCATTGCATGTTTGAAAGGGGGCGCGGAAAACTGATAGCTTTAGTCAGTGTGGATTCAGAGCAGCTACAATGGATTGAAATGGTGACCCAGGGTCATGAAAGAGAATAGATGTGTCAAAATATACCATATAAAGGTGTCCATAGACCATTCCTACAGCCTAAACAACTCTGTTATATTCAAAGAAATGACCACTTCTCAAATAAATGGTTGAATATGCTACTTCCCGGCGGAACATTGCAGCCCTGAGGAGGCACTAGTGTGACAGAAACTAGTGTGTTAAAAACTACCAAGGATGGCAATGTCAATTATCTGCATGGCTTGTTAAATGAACCAAATGAATATACAATGAACATCAGACCTTCAATAAGTAGAGGTGTGAATGCAGCCTTGGAATAGGCAACATTTGTTACGATCTACTTTTTGTAGTAAACTCTCTCTTGCTTATGTCCTTCTGTTGCTTTCTGCCCCTAACATGAAAGTAGAAGAAGAAGGCTTAATCATCTGGATAATGATGACTTTTGGTTTACTTTGGCTGGATGACTTTGTTAATTACAGCCTAAAGTCAAGTCTGATGAATATTGAAAGATGTGCGTACATGCACATAAACACACATTTTAGATACATACAAATGCTCAGAAACACAAACACTCACACACACGCACACACACACACCGGTCAGACGATAATTAAAAAAAAGTGCTCTGTTCTTGGAGTCACCCAGTTGCACGGTTACAACCCTGAGAAGTGCATAATGAGAGGCAAAGATAGTCAAAGAGCGGCAGTCTAACGTTCACTTTCCTTCTGTTTTTTAACATTCTGTGAAACACTTCATCACCCTTCATCATACTTCCAAATGCCTCTCACAGTACTCATTGTTACACAGCCAGCCATCTTTCTCAGCTCAAAACAATCTTTTGTCATTCTTTACATTTATTTCTTTTTCTCTCAAGTGTTTAAGAAAAAGCACATTTGGTAACTCATACACAAATAATGATCAAGATCACATCAGCAGTGCTATGGCAATGATGAGGATAATGACAAGAATAATAAGAGACCAAGAGAGCAGACCACAAAACTATCCCACAAATGATAGTTTTGCATGAAAATCTCAACAAAGATCACATTCCTCTTGAACTCCCTCTGGAGTCATAGTACCCAGATCAAAAACCCACTTAACTTTTGCTCTAAAGAGAACAGGTTGTGTTCTCCACCTCTGATGGCGGGGGACTGATAATGTGTATGGACCAGAATTTTAATTCTGCGACCAAATGTCCACACTGTGGGAAATGCTTAGCTAGAGGGGATGCAGGGTCTCTCCTATTGATGCTTCTGCTGTTTTTACTCATTTAGAAATGTTGAGCTTTTGCCATTATCTTATGACTATGGAACGTTATGTTTATTATACCTACCTTTTATTTTTTTCTCTATATTGTTACGCCTGTTTCTTTCTATAATGTGTGTCTTTTTAATATAATGTGGTCTGTCCCAGATACGCTCATGTCACTTGTCCCACTTTCCATCTTTTTTAAATCTTCCAGTGTCCCATTTCACTACCTTTTTATGCTGCCTGCGAGAAAATGAGTTAACTCAAAACATGTTGCCTATCTGCATGTTCAGTTAAAGCCCCACACTATGTCCGTCTTTTGCTGTGGACAAAGCCAAAAGCAAGTTTCTTCAAAATGCAACCTGGGCTTGTAACTTTTGTTGCTGCTCACTTAAAACAAAAATTATAGCCTGGTGTAGACTTTGAATAAGCTATTACACTGTGCAAATATCCATACTATTGCTGCAGCTTGTGTAAGTATAACTCCACTTCTCTGGTACCTTACAGTGGGTCTTCTCATTTTTACCAGCTTTCTGTTTTTTCTGTCTTTATTTTGTCTCACCAAGTTAACAAGACCAGTGCTTATGACTGGATCTTTGGCTGGAAATCTGATAACAGAGCTCCTCCAGCATGTTTGAATTCTCGCCTTTCCATAACAGCACTGATAAGATGGTCCAAGATGGATGGCAAGTGGGAAGGGACACACTGCAACACTCTTGGGAACAGTGCTGGGCAAGTGTGCTCCACTTTTTGTTCTGCCAGAACAACTCTGACAGCATGTTAATGCTAGTGAGGCGACGGGTGCCAATACTCTACCCGTATTAAGGTTTTCCACTAGAGCAGATGCCATATGTTCTTTTCTGCCACAGCCACATGTCCCTTTCCCTTTCAGCTTCGCCTTAAAGGGACCCAGTGTAAATGAGGGTAAAATCAAGAGATTTTTCCTCAGCTTTCTGTTGCTAATGCGTTTCTGTGTTCAAAAGCCAGCACAGTTGGGAAAAGAACAGTCTTGAAAGAATTAAATATATAATAAGAAACATCACCATTCTTTTTTCCTTCACAGTAAAAGCACCCTGTTTTTTTACATTTATTCTGGCTTCATATTTTTCTCAAGAAATGGATTTCCATATGGCAGATGATCTATACATATATATTTATATCATATATCATGATCCTTACTTATACTGAAAGGATGAAACTTTTTCTATTGGAGCGTTTGCGTACTGGATCAAGTGTATAGGTGTGTAAAAGTGTCTGTGTGTATGCACTTCTACTTCTATCTTTGTGAGGACAAGTTTGAATTTGAAACTTCAAAGAGCTGTTTGAGGGTTAAGACTTGGTTTTGGGTTGCACAGACATTCAGATGTGAAGGTTAAGGTTTGGGTGAGGGGTTAAGGAATGCATTATGTCAATGAGTGTCCTAACAAAGATAGAAATACATACATAGTGTGTGTGTGTGTGTGTGTGTGTGTGTGTGTGTGTGTGTGTGTGTGTGTGTGTGTGTGTGTGTGTGTGTGTGTCTGTGTGTGTGTGTGTGTGTGTGTGTGTGCATGAGTGTTAAATAGAAAGAGACGATATAAGATGGAGAAAGGCAAATCAAACAAAACAAAAAAAGTTTTCTCTGGAACTAATTAAAAGAAAAGAAAAAACACATTAAATCATTGTCTATCTTCCTCATTCACTTGTGTTTTCTTACTTTAGTCTGTTCTTCCTCTATTGAAGGAAGCGTGACAGAAAAAACAAATTTTGTTTTTCAATGAAAGCTACAGACTCCTGCAGAAAAAAACTGCAAACTTTATTACACATCAGCAACTTACATCAACCAAACAGTGAGTCTGTGTTTGTTTCCATGCTCCACACTCAGTAAGGTTTGGTTATCATTTTCAGAGTTGAGAGACAATGTGCGCACAAATACACACACACACACACACGCACACACACGCACACACACACACACACACATACACACACTTACATATGATACAGTGTACAGTGCATAGCTACTGCTACGCTCATTTATGAACACTCTATGTTATTCTGTATGATTTCGGTCACGTGTGGCTCCACTCAACATCCACCATCGGCCTTTTCCCCTGAACAGCAGTCATGGTAGTAAAAGCAGATGTGTAAATAATGAAAGGAATGATTGCTGAATTCCACTCATCCTTTTAAGTTTCTACTGTTCTCCTGGCCCATATGTGCCACCAATCTCTTCCTCTACCAAGGGTAAAGACTTATGATAACACATTTCTCTTACAATAATTACTGACTGGCCTCCCTCTCTCTTGCCCTTTGTTGCCTCTTTTTAGTGTTTCTTCATTTTCTTTTCTTCACATCTCTATTTCGCGCTCTGTAGTACATTATTTTGAGTGAAAAAAAACCCACTTCAGGTTTGTTTTTGTTGTCACCGTGTCTATAAGTCTGTCAAATTGAGTTGGGATCATCATTTACTGGGTTGATTTCTTGTCATTCTGCTTTTTTGTGTTTCCTTCCTTGCTCCTTCTCTGTGTAGCTCATATTCATCCAACATTATCCCCATCTG